>NC_060127.1:56103656-56410739 GCF_021461395.2 Schistocerca americana
GCAGACCGTTCCATTCTTCTCCATCTTTACCATGCTCTGGTCATGTCCAGACTAGATTATGGTAGTCACGGTTATGGCTCAGCAGCTCCTTCCACTTTGAAACTGCTTGACTGTGTCCATCATTGTGGTGTGCATCTGGCTATTGGTGCCTTTCCCACTAGTCCCATTGATGGTCTCACCACACAAGCAGGGATTTCCCCTCTACACATATGACAGAGCCAACTCCTTGTTTCTTATGCAATCGCCATTTGCCAATTTCCTGACCATTCTGTGTACCCTGTGCTCTTTGGCAATGAGGGATGTCTCCCTCCTAACACCCGCCCATGGGTGGGATCGCCGGTTGGCATGTCTCACTTCCCCCTGTCGGGATCTCCATCTCCACTCACCGGGCTGCACCCCGTATCTTTCCTCCCATAGCCCCCATTCAATAGTGCCTAGACCATGGACTGATCTTTTCCAGGGTCCTAAGATTTCTGTCACTCCTATGGTTTTCTGTCGTCTTGTATATGCCATTCTTGCAGAGTTCCAGAGTGCCAGCATCTTTTACACGGATGGTTCTAAGACAATCGATAAGGTGGGATATACTTTCACATCTCCTACTGGCTTCAAACACCATTTATTGCCAGGAACATGTAGTGTATTCACAGCAGAGCTTCTAGCCATTCACAGGGCCCTACTTTTTGTTTCTCAGGCCTCCCTCCACAGTGTTTTAATTTGTTCAGACTCCACGAGCAGCCTGCAGGCTATCGACCAATGCTACTCTCATCATCCTTTGGTCTCTGCTATCCATGACCTCCTCTCTGCCCTTGAGCATTCTGCCTGTTCATTCGTCTTTCTCTGGGTCCCAAATCATGTGGGCATCCCAGGGAATGAACTAGCTGACTGTTTGGCTAGAGAAGTAGATACTTACCCCCACTTCCTTTCATGATTCCAGCTGCAGATATGCGGATCTATGCCAAATATCTCTTTGCCCAAAATTGGAATGCCATCTGGAGTGATACTGCTCATAGTAATAAGCTCCACACAATCAAGGAGTCTACTGCAGTTTGGCGTGTGGCAGACTGATGATATCCCACATACTGGTGGAATATCCCCTTCTTTCGTCCCTTCATGTTAAGTGTAGTCTTCCCAATTCCTTAAAATTAATATTAGCAGATGATCCACTGATGGTTGAATTGGTCCTTGTTTCCTTTCTGAAAGTGGTTTGTATTTCCAGCTACAGGTTTGTACTTTAGTCTTGGAGCAGGGGCAGGTTAGTTGTCGCTGAGACTTCTTTTACAGTCTTCTCAGTCTGTGACCCCATGGCCACCCCCTTTTTACCAGTTTTTAGATTTTATGCCTTTACTGCGTGTGTTTAATGTTCAATATTTTATAATTTGACTCCCCTGGCTGGATCTGTCCACTTTTAGTGGACCGCCTTTCTTCTGTGACTAACTTTGGAATTGCGGGACTGATGACCTCACCGTTTGGTCCCATAACCCCTCTCAGTTAATCAATCATTTAATCAGTTAAGAGGTAAATGACTTTTTGTACTTTCAGCATTGCAGCCCAGTCAGCAATCATGAAAATCTAATATATAAGAAACTATAATCCTCGATTGTGGTAATGAAACCAACCTTTACCTAGGTTTCAGCCCAAATGCATATAGGGAACAAGATCAGCCCCATCACATTTCCATGGGGTACTCTTTGACAGCACCTCCGTTTCTGATGAACCCTCACTGTCACTATTTATCTAGGTGAAATGAGATTGCAGATTCTTTAATCAGTCAAAATTTAGGCCTCTCACCATATATTATTACTCTATAACTTTCATCAGTACCATTTCCAGATTAACTTTGAACAAGGAGTTCTTTTTCAAAATACTTTGTCATCACTTTAACTTGGAAAAAATACTATACCCTATCAAGAGGGGTATGGGCAGATGAAAATTATGATGTGAGTGGTAACTTATGCCTGAATAGTTCCCTCAGTAAAGAGCACTGTCCAAAAAAGGTGGGTGTCCAGCTTTGAGTTCTAATCTGGCATGTAGTTATATGATATGAGGGGAATGTCCTCATATGAGTTATATGACTGAAAAAGCCCCAAATGTAGCCTATAGAGATTACTACTTACCAGTTCTCTCAATTCCCAGTAGGCCATTTGTGTGATACATTCTTCCCTTGTCAGTTTGGGATCAATATGAATTTCTAAAATGTTTCATGCATTTATGCTCTATAGCATTACACAAAGTTAATACAAACTGTTGAGTTTTTGTGTGGAGTACAGGCAAGTTATGAAAAGCATCAAACTTTTAGGAATTCATATTGATGCAAAACTGAACTGAGAAGAAAATATCAACCAAATTTTCAAAAATATGTCATGATTTTCCTACTTCACATGGAAACTGAGAGATGTGGTAAGAGTAATTATCCCTCTATGATGCACTGTCCAGTCACATTAATGTAACCATCTGTCAGAAGCCTGAATAACCACCTTTTGCAACACAACCTACTGTGAAACATACAGGAAGGATGTCAATTAGGTTCTAGAAGGTATTGACAGGGACATGGAGCCATGCCGATTCAGTGCTGTGGCCAGCTGCACTAGGTTTCTCAGTTGATGATCCATGATGCCAAGAGCCTGATCAAAGTATCATCACAGATTGTTGATCTAGTTTAATTCCGGGGAGTTTGGTACTGAGGAAATACAATGAACTCAGTCTGGCATTTTTTGAACTATTAGTGTACAATGTAAACTGTGTGACATGTTGCATTGTTCTGCTGGTAGATGCCATTGTAGTAAGGAGAAACAAACAGCATCTAGGGATGCCTTCCAGAGTGATGACATCATACAGGATCTGGTCTAATCTGGTCTGGACTCTTCCAAATATTCTAAGGCACAGTCTAGCAAAAACAGGAAATTCCCACAAAGTGAATGCCTCAATTCCTCTCTCTCCACAATCGATGCCACTTAAAAACTTATTTAACTGGCTTACAGAAAGCCCATGTTACAGCACAAAAAGAGTCCTATGATCCTGACAGTTTCAATTTTAATAGGAAAGAGTGTGGCTGTACGCTTCCGTTTGATGCAAACAATGTTGATTTTAGTATTTAAGAGTGTAGCTGTACCCACAATTTGTCTATACTACAGTTATTTATGTATGGCAAAGCCTATCTGAAGTAAAATGATCACTGGCAAGTAAATAAAACTTTCAAAAGCAAAAAGTTATAATCTACTTGTCAGCTAGTTTTACCATCATCATTATTTGGACAAGCCTTATGTTATCTTCCTTTCCAAACTCAAGTAATGTGCTTAAGTTGTAGTGAGATCACTCCAAATGTGAACTGTGGTATATTCATCTCATATCATACAATTTTCAAATTATTCAATTTTCATTTCATAGAGTAGAAGCTCATATCTGTTTCATTTGTAATTGCTGTTAGATGTTACACCTAGCAGTGACATTTATGTGATAATCTCTTCAGCAGGATGAGACGCAGTCTCCTGAGGTGGGCTCTCCAAATGGGAATGAGACAAAACATCGCCAGTAGTCACCCTCGATTAGAAGATGTGAGAGTGAGTGTTGTAGAAGAAATTTAGATACCATCTGAACATTATTCTGCTGTTCTGCTCAAAGTTTGGTATATTATTAATGGCACTGCCAGTGTCCATTTTCTGCAACAGCATTTTTTTTAGTGTTGTGTTTAATGATGATGTACAGTAAAGGCTCTACACATATGGAATACACACCATTGTTTTAGCGGAGTATTTCACTTTACAGTTTATTTTCTCATTTTTTGGAATCTTTTGATGCTGTAATAGTTTTTACCTTAGTCATATTGTCTGTAAGTTTTCAGCTGTTATGCAGGTATATCTATATTTGTTTCTAAGTTCTGATTTTAGAAAACACAGTGAGAAGAGAGTGCTGTGTGATCTGTACATTATGAGCATCTCCAATGCTGGAGTCTAATAAGAATATGACCCGTAATGTTCCTAATGAATTCCTACATTTGATGTTACTCAAACTCAGTACTTGTCCTATGCTTAATAAAAGAAACATACCCCTCTGTTATACAGCTGTTATCAAGTAAATCAATTGCAGTGTGAAACTCTGTAGTTCACTTTCAGAGAAATGTGTAATATAACACTTCTCTGTGCACCACTACTATCATGAAGTTTGACTGCCTTATAATCTAAAACTTCTAGTAGTCATTTCCTAGAGGAACATTATGACGCTTTACTTTTGTAGAAAGAACTGCACATTATCTGCTTATGGTGGGAGGAGGAGGAGTGTGGAAGGGGGAGAGGAAGAGAGAGAGAGAGAGATTGAGTTTGTAAGTGTGTGTGTGTGTGTGTGTGTGTGTGTGTGAAAGAGAGAGGGAGAGAGAGAGAGAGAGAGAGTGTGTGTGTGTGTGTGTGTGTGTGTGTGTGTGTGTGTGTGTGTGTGTGTGTGCCTGTGAGAGAGAGCGAGAGAGAGAGAGAGAGAGAGAGAGAGACAGTGTGTGTGTGTGTGTGTGTGTGTGTGTGTGTGTGTGTGTGTGTGTATGTGTGTGTGTGTGTGAGAGAGAGAGAGAGAGAGAGAGAGAGAGAAACGGAGGATTCTCACTTAACATGTGTGTAAGCCTTTGGAATAAAATATGAAGGTACTTCATTGTTGACCAAATCAGTCTCTGACTGCTGTATGTTATATGTAGAATCTCTTTGTACAATGTATGTAAATTGATATTTATGTATTACACTGATAATATATGTGTGTGTATGATTACTGATACAGCATAATGTTTATTGTTGTTAAAAGTGTATAAATTGATACTGAGTGTTTGTGCTATTCTAAAAGTGTGTATGTAGTATGAATTTAAATAATTTTTGCTGCTGTGGCTTGTTTCTGGTGTTTACTACAGAAGTTGAGAGAGTACAATTTATGTTACTTCAAGAAAGTTGTTTGAAATAATGTCCCATTTTAAAACTGACCAGGTTGTTACAAGATGTTTCAGCATTAAAAACAGAACTTAACTAAAGGAACATATTAAATCATGAATATTTCATTTTTCTACTTTTTTACATAATCAATTTGAACTTTTGATGTGAATAAATTTAAAGAAACATTATATCAAAGTTCATATAGTACAACATAATTTCATGTTTGCTTGAAACAGGTTCTCATTCCTGACAAGTTTTCTAAATATTTTTAAGCTATGTAATGTCTATATCCTGTTAGTGAGTTCAAGTATCTTCCAAAATGAACTAAAAACAAAAAACAAAAAAAATGAGGAGCCTCTTCTCTGCAGGCATGCTATAGCATGATTTGTTGCATTGCTAACTGACTGAAATTGAACTGAGCATTTATATTAGCAATGCCTGGACTGATATCACTTTACAAACTGTGTTTTTATACAGCTTTTTGATTGCTTTAAGATTTTTAAGCAATAAAATAAGTGATAATACATTACAATCAACATATGTGCATCTTCTCATGTGGAAAACAATTAATGTAAAGGGGCTTCTTGGTTTTACTTCATCAAGGAAGACACACATACACACACATTCTGGGAGAGTACATCAACATCACATTGAAATTGTAGAAACACTCTCTTATAACTTGAATTTACTTGAAGCTGTCTCTGTGTCCTGGTTCTCTCTTTGGTAGTTAAGAGAATGCAACAACAAAACCTGTGATACAATCAAAATCTAAAGATCATACTTGAAAAATAACTTCAAAACATTAGCTATATTTGTCCTCTGAGTTCATGTATCATGTAGTTCATGAATACCTAATTTGATGTGGTTGTAAATTATTTTAGGTTCTAAAACATTAGAATAATTTGTTCTAAAAATATTACATATGTGTGTTATGAACTAAGTATAAGCTGACACAAATTGTGAAAATGTTAGTTATTATTCCAGATTCTTGACTGAAACAATTTGACTCATTATCAAGAATTCTGTTCCTCAAGCATTCTAAATACTTCAGCTTCTGTTATTTGATATTGATTGAGTATGTGCTATGTGCACAATACTGCCATTAGCTCTGTGCTGTGTGTAAACTGTCACCAAGGAATACTGTTACCTGTAATGGTAATATCATTCATCACAATGAAATATTAGACCCACTTTTGTGAATTAAGTGTATCAAAAACTGTTAGCCATCTTGGTAATGTTATCTGAAAATTAAGGAAACATGCTTTGTTTGTTACTTGAAGTATTCAGGCTTTTATGTTTTTAATAATCATTTACTCACAGCACAGTTTACTGCTTTTCTTTTAACTCTACTTGTTTTATTAAGATTTACAATTTTTCTCATGATTTGCTATGTAGGATATCTGCACCTGAGAAGCATAATAATTAATTAACAAAGATCCACATCAGTTGTACTAATATTTCAGGTGTATGAAACTAGCCATCGTTTGAATAAATATTAGTACAATTGAAGTGATCTCTCTACATTAACTGTCACTATAATTTTTCATTGAAATTTGTTGCTCTGTTATCAAAGGGTTCTGAGGTACAATAGATTGGGAAGTGCTACAGTCAGAAAATGTAACCCCAAACAACTTGTGTTTACAGTTGCTTTGTCTCGTGTGACAGAGTTTAGACTTAATGGTAGAACTGATGCTCCATTTAGTAAGATTTCATCATTTCTATTAAACCTATTGTCATGATTTTGAATTTTAACATCATCCCTGGAAAACATAGTAATAATCTGATTAGACAGACCAGTGTGTGACTGAAATGGATGACTGAATGACAGCATTTAATTTATGTTCACTCATTGCAGAATTCTTTTTTTTTTCTTTGTTTACTGTCTGAGATTCTAAATAATAATATTTAAAGACTTATTGGTTCCAACCTATACTCTTCCAGAGATATGAGGGATTCAATACACTTTCCATACCATGACAGGTTAGTGGAGTTTCGGCGAACACTACCTTTATGAAGCACCTATGATAAAACAGATAAGAAGAGGTGAAGGATTCTACACTAAAAGGAAGTGACCATGTCACCAATTTTAGTAATATAACAGTACTGATTAAACTTGAAAATTGCCACATTCATTTAACCACAGAGATTACAGAAACAGTGAAACATATCTGTTTTCAGTAGAAAGGAGGCAAATCTAAAAGTAATTGATAAGTGGATGTTATGAATATAATAGAGGGAAACATTCCACGTGGGAAAAATATATCTAAAAAGAAAGATGATGAAACTTACCAAACAAAAGCGCTGGCAGGTCGATAGACACACAAACAAACACAAACATACACACAAAATTCTAGCTTTCGCAACCAATGGTTGCCTCGTCAGGAAAGAGGGAAGGAGAAGGAAAGACAAAAGGATATGGGTTTTAAGGGAGAGGGTAAGGAGTCATTCCAATCCCGGGAGCGGAAAGACTTACCTTAGGGGGAAAAAAGGACAGGTATACACTCGCACACACACACATATACATCCACACATACACAGACACAAGCAGACATTTTCAATGTCTGCTTGTGTCTGTGTATGTGTGGATGTATATGTGTGTGTGTGCGAGTGTATACCTGTCCTTTTTTCCCCCTAAGGTAAGTCTTTCCGCTCCCGGGATTGGAATGACTCCTTACCCTCTCCCTTAAAACCCATATCCTTTTGTCTTTCCTTCTCCTTCCCTCTTTCCTGACGAGGCAACCATTGGTTGCGAAAGCTAGAATTTTGTGTGTATGTTTGTGTTTGTTTGTGTGTCTATCGACCTGCCAGCGCTTTTGTTTGGTAAGTTTCATCATCTTTCTTTTTAGATATATAAGTGGATGTTACTGACACATGTAATAAACACAGCAAAAGCTGCACTGTATTGAGGTTATATTTGTGAGAATTCCATTTTCATGCACAGAAACTAAATTGGCAACCCAGCTGGGTACCCGCATGTATATCCTCTACAAAGATCAACAGCTAAATTTTGTGTCACCACAGTAAAAGCATCACACATGGCTAATGGAAGTCAGTGCTTGCCAAAGGTCAAAACTGTTGATTGTGGCCACAAGTTTCTTCAAAACAGTATGATTTTCAAACAGTGTAAGCTTCCTTAAAAAATTGGAAACATTATCCCTTGGCCAACAGATCAATTTGTTCACTACGTTCTTTCCCTCTCTCATTACAAGTACATTGTTGAAATAAGTAACTGCAATACAAGATCACTGAAGCATTGTTACTTTTTGTATATTTTATTCCAAATGTATGTTAAAATAATTAGTACTTTTTAAAGAACTGTAACATATCAGAGAAGAATCCATTCTCCCTTGTAGACATCTGTGTTAATATTGCTTGAATGAAAGATAGCTGTCAAATTATTAGGATGTTGTGCATTGTTATTTTTTAAAAAAAATTTCTACAGTTATGTGCTATAATATCATTATGATAGGTAGTCTTCTGATATATTAAGATGGTTTATGTTTTTCTTATTATGAAGGACAGTTAATGACTCATGTAGATAGTGCATAAAAGTGTGATGGAGCACAGGTGCTCCTAAAAGGAAATATGTGGCTTATGGTCAATCAGAAGAGAACTTTCATGTATCATATATTACTGAGAATTATTACTATAGAAAAAGTGACTGATACAAGGTAAGCACATATAAGTGACCAAGAAATATTTTACTGATGTATGAAAAAGTAATAATGAAATAGACAAAAACAATGTTTTAAGGCTCTTGTGGGATATGAGCAAGAACGTATAGAGCTCATATTTCATTTTACTCTCAGTGAGAGCAATGTTAAAGCCCTGACCCATGGCTATCACTAGCTGAAAGACAAAATAAAGACTTACAGTCAAACAGAAATTTTGTTCTTATTTAAAGAACTGTACATTAGTGTAAAAATGAGGAAAAAGTGAATGGGGAAGCTAGGGAGTGCAAAGGAAGTAGTATGTGTGCCTGAGCAGATTAATGGGCTAAAATCAAAACAGAAAGGGCAAACTGATAAATTTTGTAGCTGTTTCAAAGTGAGGAAATGCAAAGTATTGTTAATGGGGAAAATAGCAAATGAAACATCTTTTGCAATAATGCAGTAGGTCCCATTCTATTTTGTGTTTCTAATGCTTTCTGCTGACAGGTAGCTCATGCCCCTTGTAGTTCTAATTCATATGCACACTGTAATACTATCTACTATGATTGGCTCTGTAAAACATGATCAGAGTTTTCCTTGTAATTGTGACTTCTAGCTGATTTGTGGAAATACCTTGGTATATAGTTCCCCCCCCCCCCCCTCCCCCCCCCCCCTCCCCCACCGTCCCACTCCTCTCTCTGGAGCAACCAATTTCAGAATAGATAAGCAAGTGCAGCAACATTTATGAGGAGTGATATGGGCTACGGCAGGTTTCAGAAGCAAGTTGCATAACTTGCCACAAAGAAGACATGTCAAGTTGCAGACAGGACAATTTAAAGACACACACATTGTGCCTGTCTGCAACTTGACGTATCTTCTTTACAATAAGTCATGAACTGACTTTTCCACATTGTTGATATTCCTACTTGGAGTTTCGATTGTTTGATTTCAGTTAACAACTTATGTGATTCGTACAATGTCATGTGTTGTAGTACTAAAATGCGTACATTATTTTAAAACTAATGAAAGAACAGAAATATAATTATGCAACCAATGGGCTTTGATTTTTTAGGTTGTGCATCAAATTATTACAGCAATAGAGGCTCATATGTGCCAAAGATATTTTGGATATTTTTTGATGTATTATGTAAATGAGTCCACATTACAGCCTTTTACTAATTAAATCAATATATAGCACAAATTATCATCATTTGAAAAATATAACACACAAACAGACCACAGATAAGTTTTACAGGGTAATGACAATTCCTGCCCTGGTGTGGAGGATTGAGAATTAGATTCTCTCTACACATGTCAGACAAGGATCCACTCATCACAGATGAGATTCCAAGTTGTATTACATCAGAAATGAAGACACTGTGTAGGAATTGAAAGTGTTTTCAGTGAATGAGATCTTGAAGGACAGAGTGAATGAAAAACACCCCACTGACAGAGTTTAGGCTCTGAGATACCTCAGGCAAATGCCAGTGTACGAGCCTGCTGGGCAGAAAGATCAAGGTAACTTGGAAATGATGCAGAAATCAATAAATGGAATGTAGCACAAAGCCACAACAGGCATTTTACTTCAGCTCCACAAGGAAGAATACTCTCATCTGATTCAAAGATAATTTGACATGTGTACTATCAACAATAGACCAATACTCTGTTTTTTATGTTCTTTAAGTGTAATGCTTTCTTTATTGACTCAACAGGAAGAGATGTTTCATAAATGTGTCAAATAATACATTTTGTTTCCAGATACCTGGATAAAACAATAAAGCATTTAGTTTAACAGATTTTAAAGTTTGTGGTTTCACAAATTAAATGCTTCCCAGTAATCTTATACAGTTTGTAAGGAATCCACCTTTAACTGCTGTATACATCTGCTGTATTGCACACAGTAATTTAAGTTTTAAAACTGTATACAGTGAAGTAGAATAGCCCACCATAAAATAATATGTTCATTAAAAAGTTATACTAACATTAGAACACACAACATATTTCAAGAACTCCTGTTTTTTCACACAATTGATGCACAGGAACTTTGTTCACACATTCTTCTGAATGATGTATGTATCCATCTCCATATTTAAATATTCACCTTATCCATATAAGATACATGTTTCAGTTTCCTTAAATTTGTCAGGTGCAGAATTCACTGCATATACACATCTACATCCATCCTCTCCAATCCACTCTGAAGTGTAAGGCAGGGCATACTTCCCACTGTAACACAGACTAGGGTTCCTTCACATTCGGTTTGTGTACAGGACATGGGAAAAATGATTGTTTAAACACCTCTGTGCTCATGGCAGTTAGTCTAATCTCATCTTTAGAATGCGTGTGGGGATGATACATAGGAGGCTGTAGTGTATTCCAAGACTCCTCACTTAATACTGATTCTAAAAACTTTGTAAGCAAGCTTTTGCTGGGTAGTTGACGTCTACAATCAAGTGTCTACCAGTTCAAATGTTTCAGGCTTCCTGTGATGCTCTCCCAAGGCTAACACAAACATGTAACAATTTGTACTACCTTTCTTTGTAAATTTTTCAAATCCCCTGTAAGTCCTGTGTGGTATAGGTCACATTTCAGCAATGTTCTGTGAAAGGTCACAAGAGTGTTTTAGCAAAATAGCAAGAAAATAATGTTGTACCCAGTCTCCATGTAGCACTTTATCCCAATACCCTTACCTCTGTTGTTTCAGAAAACATACAAAAATTTAATTCCTGTATTATTGATCAGTCAAAAAGGTTCTGTTCACACTTCATATGAAGTGACATAATGGCAGAAACATTGAATATTCATACATCCATCTTTAATGATAATATGGAGAGGACAGATTGCTAATAAACACATAGAGTGTAAACTGAGTCACAGACTGATGGAATGCAAAGCTGCACTAGAAATATTTTCAGTTTTCAGACAAAGTCATTGTTGTTGTTGTTACATCTTTAGCGCTCTCAGCATCACATTAATCATCATCATGCATTGAATGTATGAGATGAATGGGGCTAGAGCACACAACATGAGGATAGCCTAAAATACAACACATATTCTCCCTTGTACTCTTTCTTACATGAACATTTGCAGTACCTCTGAACAGTGCAATGGAGCAAGTCCAGATAGACCACGAAGAATACTGATATCGTATCTGAACAGCCTCTAAGAGGCAAGTTCAGAAAAGAAGATTAGGTGATCATGAAGGTAACAGTTGGATAAGACAATCATCCTCAAACACACCTAATGTGTCGACTTCAGAGCTTAGGTAGAAGGAAAGATAAAACACAGAATTGTAAAACACACACCACATTCAGCTCATTATCACTTAAGATTGAGGGTATATCTGCCAATAAATCAGCTTGTATCACCTTGTCATATATAAAATAGAATCAGTTAAATTGTGGCAAACTGCAATCAGCACACCACATCCATCACAAATGGGCAGTTCTTCATGTCTGAGAAGGAAGCCATCAGACAGGGACCTGTGTCCTATTCAGAGTTAAGTTAAGCAGACAACTCACAGACATATGACCATGGTCTCCAGGCACTAAGTCTTGAATGCGACTGTGACTGTGTCTGATGTGAGCAGCAGTCTAGCTGGTGTAGGAACTGTGGGGTAAAAGCAGGCAAGGAGCAGGGAGGTGCAGAGTATAAATGAATCATATGGCTATCTTAAAAGGTCTTGCTTTATTTGCAAATAAAACAGCTGAAGGATTCATTCATGCAATGAAAAAGAAATGCCTTGTGTAAAATCTGGAATGTCCTTATACTATGCTTTCATTAATTTCATCTTATATTTTGTTAACTGAATGGGAGAAATCATTTCATGTCCACAAATTAATTTTCTGCATTCAACCAGTAATCCACTGTCAGTAATGGTTAGAACCAAATACTTAGTAAAAATTGTGGTACCAATACTGGTACCCATAAGTTATTTTCCCTGAGGTACCAAGGGAATTTATTACCTTGGTTGTTCCCATTATTTCATTATGTGACCTCATTTACTATGAATATCTGCATCCCATCCATGAACTGTTAATTTGAGTAGTTTATTAGTAAAGATCATATGCATAGCACTAATTAAAATAAGAACCCAAAATATCCAACTATGTAGCACAACAGACCATCAGTAATATTTTAGTTCAAACAAATCCTCTCCATTTAACATAGATAATACCTGATAGTTTTTTTTCGCTCTTACAGCAATGCATGTTTAAACTTTTAAGCTGTTGTCAAATAGCAATTCCTGTTGTGGGTTTGAGATGTTGACCAGTGGCTGCACATTCTACAGTGGAAGATTAAGGAAAATTACATGCCCAGACAGATTAAGAGCCTCAGTAGGACTAGTTATCCAATAATAGCTTAAAAGTCAAAACTCATTATAGTTGTAAAAGTCTGCAATTGGGACTGAAAATAAAATTGTTTTATAATAACTGACAATTACTGTTGTTCCACCACCACATCACCACATGGGCAATTTAAACAATTTAGTAGTAATGTCCATTTAAACTGGTCCACAATAACTTCTGTTGAATATGATGAATTTTGTGGTTCATTTATTTCCCACTTCATGATTTTTTCCCAGTGGGAGGTAATGGAGTGAGAGAGAAACTTTTGACAGCAATATCCACAATTCTATCCTCTTTGTGCATTCTTATCATCTTCAGTATAAAACATTTATTTTAATTGTTTGAATTATTAGGATCATAGTCATAGATTAGTCAAAAATCTAAATTGTCCAAATTTCATGATATAGGCCTAGTTTCCTCTGTGACTAAATTTATTAATTCGTGCCAGCAAGTGACACTGAATATGGAGACAACCATTTCTGATTATAATTACTGAATAAATGTTCAGTGCTAATATGGATTACAACACAAGCTTGTCTATAGTATTTCATGGAGTGAGGACATGACATGTGATACTGCCACTTGTGATTAGTCCACCGAATGATGATATTAAGCTTGGGAGCCTTATTAGAGAGGACTGCATTTTGCTGGAACAGTTTTTCAGTGTCTCCTTCCACTTCACTCTTTACTCATCTATAAACACAATATGCTGTTGCAAAGGTACTCTCCATAGCCATGTGTTTGGTACTGATTCACAACTGACACTTTGTAGTAGATCGAAGAAAGACAACATAAATTACCTCCCATAGGACTTAGTCCAATGGATCCTCATGTAGATCCCAATCTTCAGTTGAGACTGGGGTAATACATTTGGTACCTCTAGAAATATTGTTTGCAGGGTCATGGCTACTGCACATGTCATCTAAAGACCTCCTCCTGACGCCATTTCCACAGAACTTTGAAGACGAGAACCTGCTGTATAACATGTGCTACCTCCCACTGCCCACCTGACATCAGCATCCAGTGTTCTTTACTTAGCCTTCATTATGTTCCCACTGTTTTTTTGCAACTTTTATTTTTCATTTCATTTATTTATTCACTTACTTATTTTTTATGTTCTCAAACACCACCTAATATAGCACCAGCAATCCATCCATCCTGCTCAGTAGACCCCATTGATCTGGTATTCTGTGTGACTTTTCTGCCAGCCTCTTTTTTCAACAACTTCTTTTCTACTGACCAAGGATGATGTCCCTTCCTCTGAAAGCTAGAAAATCTTCAATTTTAGATCTTAGCAAATTTTTCAGTCTTTTGTGGCTTGGTGAACAGATTTTCTGTATCCAAGTAATAAATGTCACTACTTCATGAGGCAGACTTCTCTGTTGTTCTTGAGTGACAGCACCTATCATAGCCTCTTCATTCGCAAAGTTCGATGGTTGCTGTAAGACATTAAACTGTCCCGTGGAGGCAGGGTTCTCTAAAACAAAGAGATATCTTATTTATATCCAGTCTTTCAGAATACCTCACAGCATACTTGCTACCTAATATGGTATCAAATGAATAATAACTTTCACAATGTGTTTATATCAGATCTTAAGCCAATCACAAACAGAAACTATGGTGCATTTACACTGCAATAGTCTTTTGCATTCAGGATGCATGAAGATGTGCAATTTATTTGACAGTCAGTTTATTTTAGCAATACTTGTTTGATTCAGTAGAGACTACTGTGCTGGAAAAGGCAGCCCCAAGCCAGCTCAACAAACAAATGAATGAATGAGACTGAAGGAAGCATACTGCAGAATTCATTTCACTTCCATTGTATGTCTGGTATATGAAGAAGTGAACTTCTTATTAGTGGATAATGATTCTGTTCTTAAGTCATGACTGCTTTGTAAAAAGTCTAAAGACTGTTTTGAAAATAGAGATAAGAATTATGTTGCATTGAATTAGGTGATTAATTTTGAATCACTATTGCCTTGCAAAGTGAAAAAGAAGCACAACAAAATAAAGGATCTCTCTACCTACCAGCTTATGACAGATTAATAAGTATTTCAAAAGAATGAATGGACATCTGGGTTCCTTATCAGTAAAACAGAGCAGGTAAAACAGAGAAGGAAAGGTTGAAGGGAAAATGTATTAAGCAGGGAACTCAAACAAGATACCAATATATGTGTAGTGAGAAAATATGCAAAGTTAACATTACAGATAACTTTATTGTATCTTAAAATTGCCCTTTTCTGCTTATTGCCATTATTAAAATAATCAACATGCAAACCATTACTCTGCTTCTTGACAAATTTATCAGTGGCACCACATGTTTTATTTCTTAACAAAAATTTATCAATGGCATCATCTGTTTTATTTACACACAAATATTTTGCTTGAAAAGGTAAGGAATCCTATTATGTAATATGTCAAGTACTATATACAGCAATAAATGAATACCTTAAACTATGAGTAAATAATGAAGCAATATATGTTACAATTGTCTGTTTAAAATCATTTCTAAAATCTCACCATCTGTACAGAGACACTGTTATGAAACAAACCCTGTGTGTGATGACTACTGTAAAATTGACTCTAAATGCAACACCATTTCTTTCATGATGGTAACCAGCAGCACTTTTATAGTTGAAAATTATATATTTCTTACCTTTAGTAATTAATATGTGAAGTTGCACATAGTGACCATAGTGGACCTCATAATTTGATTGCTAGTCCTTTTTCATGCTCATTTATAATAAAGTGTTTGTATGAGACAAACAATAGGTACTGAACAGAGCTGAGAATCTGGAAAATTAAGTATGACATCTCAAAAGACAGAGAATGGCCACTGTTATTGAAGCATAACTTTGGCTGTAAATTATCTCATGCTTTTGTGTCATCAAGAAATGTACAAAATAAAAATAAGTTTCAATAATATAATTAGGAACATTGGTACACAGTCAAAAATTTAGTCGAGTTATATTTATTGTGTGTCATTACCATTCACTTTTCAACAAAACTATGGAAAAAACAGTATTAGTACAGAACTGTACATTAAAAATCATTATTATTAAATACATGCACCTATGATAAAAGAGTTCAAAACTGCTGAGTTAATTCAATTTTCCAAGAAATAATTGTAGACGGGCAAATTATAGTAGAAGACTTTGTCACATAGTGAAATGGAAGAAATGAGTAACAATAAATGGATAAATCAAATATTTTGTCTAAATTATCTGAACAACTGGTGAAAACAAGATAATCATTGTATTTCATATAAGACTAACAACATTGTAGAGCTGATGGTATCAAGGACTGGACTAAATCTTAGTTCATCACAAGACACATTTGATAATTATTTGAAATACTTACCTTGCTATAATAAGTTTAAAAAATATGGTGCCAGCAGTATCTGTTGAAACCTCTACCAATGTGATATTTGGCATTCCAACAGAATGTGTTTGTTATTTTCAATATTTATAAAAAGGCTGCATGAGTGAGAGGGCCAGGCATCCTTGATTTTTCAGAATACTTCATTTGCATTCACAGGAGAAGTTTCTATGTAATATAACACATGATTAGTAGAAACAATGTATGAAATCCATTTTGATAATGTCAATGTAAGCAAACCATTTTGATAATGTCAATATTGAAAAATATCCTGTGATTCACTGGTGTCTGAGAAATACATAATCTAATGACTAGAACTACAGGGGAGCATAATATATGATGAATGTGGTGGTTAATCTGCACTTTTTAGTGCAGTTTACATAATTATATCTAACTTGTTTGAAACAAAGACATGAAAGTGGATAGCAATATTATATATTTCACAGACAACCACATTTCACAAAATAAACTATCCACATTCTGCAATTGCATTCTGATGTAAGTTCCAAAGCTGAGCTTCATTATATGTTAAACTCCAATTGTTGCTATTTTACAATATATATAAATCCATACATCTATATATGTACACAACGTACATTTATGAGACGAATGTTGATATTTGACTCCTTAAAAACTGATAAAATATTGAATAAAAGAAATAAAGAAATGTTGCACAATGAGAGTTGGAATTATTTTACCTAAATAAAAATTTCATTGTCCTCCCAAGTCCTCCAATCATACATTTTTTCCTTTCAAAACTCGGCAGTTATCAGTCACATATCTTTGGCTGAGACTACAGTGTCTCACATAACTTACTTGTTCCATCATTATTAAAGATGAGTTTTATTCTTTCTCAAAATGATAAAGCTTTCTCAGGGACATGTTGAAAATGCAACATTCTCTTGATCATTTATGTACCAATGCATCTTGCAGGAAGGTGAGTTGCTCAATAAATACGATTTTAGAACATTTTCATTAAATGCAGGAGTTTTTACAATGACATCTATGTAATTTAACCAGTATTAAATAACATTTTCACAAGATAATACGTATTTTAAGCAAATAAGTTTGTCATAAATTCACCCAGTTGACCTACAATGATCAGAAATAATATTGTAAAATACACAATATATATTCATGTATTATCCTACCAGCAGGAAATGAACAGGTTCTAATTAATGCAATAAAAGAAGCAGGAGATTTTTCAAAACAGTAACTTGTCTGCTAAATTACTAGGTTGCATGTATGATATATGGTGAGTGTTATTATTAAGGTAGTGTGCAGATTTAGTTCCTCAGCATTGCTTCTCTTTTGTTAAGATACCCCTTAACTCATTCCACATCCTAGAATCATGAACAGAACATATGACATGAATGAAAAATTTTTGTAATTGTAGTTTTTTAATTTTTAAATACTCTAATATCAAGACCATGGACACCAGTGTTGCATCCATTTCTTCTTCCACTTGCTTTCTTTTGAAAAGATTTCCTCTTAAAAGGTACATCTTGCTCAAGAAATACATACCTGTGTAGCATACCTGAATTGCATTACTATAAGTTGGCCTATGCAACACAGTATGTTTTCATTTGTTTATTGTGAGGTTTAATGTATATTTACTTCAGTATAACTTAGATGGCTGTTCTCCATACATTGCCATTGCTAAAACGCCAACCACAAATATACATTGTACAAATGACTTTCATAATTGGTAATGCTTTTCTGAAGGCATTAATGTAAGCTCCTCAATACATTATCATCTGTTTCTTGATTAATGGGCTCTATCTTCTTTCTGGGTTGCAGCTTGTGACTCATCAATACTGTGGAGTCACTGTAAGAAAACTTTGTTCTTGAGATGATCCCACTGGAAAAAATCATGAGCTGGAAGAGATGCTTTGTGTCTAAAAAATATTGAACATTTTGTATATTGACAGCACATTCGGATGACAGTTTGCTTCTTCAGACATTACATTATGTGTCCGAAATGTGTCAATTTCCTCCAGTAATGCTGTGCAGAATTTTCGCCTACTCACTTAATCTCCCATCTGTAAGTGTTGAGCCACTTGCAATTTATAATGATGAAACTTTAAATCCTGTTTCAGAAGTCTCTCCAAAGACCTGCAAGGGGTTTTTAATGTTATGGATTGGCAACAGACATAGCAACAGACCACACTGCAGTGCTGCATGAACTTGTCAAATATTTTCTGGCAGTTGAAGTCTCTTATGTTTCACACTGGTTGCAAAATCCATCTCACTCCACTGTTTTAGCCACTGGATATTGTCATCCTGTCTGGAATCCAGAAATGATGGTCCCTTCAAATGTGATTTGTATGTTGGATAGTTGTAATGCTCTGCAAATGACAGAACTCTTCCACTGGCTGAATACACACCCGCACTGGGCAAGTTCTGTACTAAACCAAATCCTATACTATGTGGGCTGAATTAGAAGCAGAAGGTGCTATGGGCACTTCTACATGTTAGCAGGGTGGCCAGTTTAAACTGTACTACTTCCCATGGACCACCCTGTAGGTGGAGAGGGAAGTCACCTGTATCCATTTCAAAGTAACCCTCAAAGCATTGCTGTGTAACCTAGTGGTCGGTTGGTATTGACCGTGACATGAGACTACTTTTCCTTTGCAGCAGAGGTGGGTGCTGAAAGAAAGCTCTGATCTATTTAAGCCACTGAAATGATGTAACCATGTTTTCAATTAATGTTGTCTATTATACCACCAATGTTTCCACTGTAAGTTTACGTTTACAATGGCAAGTGAAACAAATTACTCATAAATTGTAGCTAACAATATATTGTAAGATGTCTATTTGATGCTTCAACATTTGATAGCCAAGTTAGAATGACAGTTCACAAGTCTGATCTTCAACTGTACAGTTGTTCATACGCTTTCCAGCGCCCCTTTTTCTCTGATACTTCCAGGACACCTTGCTGTCATGCCTTGTCAATAGCCAAACCAAAGCATGCACAGTGGTATGTTCCAGACCTAAAAACTAATTAAAGTACATTTTCAGTTTTCACAAATGTCTTTCATCAGCCTAAGAGGATAAAGGTGGAACATGTTATTCTGTAGACTCCCTTATCACACTACAGCATCCATCTTAAGGTATTTAGGAAAATCATAGAAAATTTAACTTGGATGATTATACCAGGACATGAACCCTGTTCTTCCAAAATACCGGCCTAGTGCCATAACAGCTGCAACAAGCCACTACCTTTCTTGTTTTTTTTTCTTTCTTTTTGTACAGGTATTGGAATAATCAATGATATAAATAAAATAGAAAGAAACATTCCACATGGGAAAAATATATTAAAAACAAAGATTCCATGACTTACCAAATGGGAAAGTGCTGGTAGATAGGCACAATAAAAAAACACAAACACACACACAAAATTTCAAGCTTTCGCAACCAACGGTTGCTTCGTCAGGAAAGAGGGAAGGAGAGGGAAAGATTAAAGGATGTGGGTTTTAAGGGAGAGGGTAAGGAGTCATTCCAATCCCGGGAGCGGAAAGACTTACCTTAGGGGGAAAAAAGGACAGGTATACACTTGCACACACACACACACACACACACACACACACACACATATACAGATGTGTGGATGGATATGTGTGTGTGTGTGTGCAAGCGTATACCTGTCCTTTTTCCCCCTAGGGTAAGTCTTTCTGCTCCTGGGATTGGAATGACTCCTTACCCTCTCCCTTAAAACCCACATCCTTTAATCTTTCCCTCTCCTTCCCTCTTTCCTGACGAAGCAACCGTTGGTTGCGAAAGCTTGAAATTTTGTGTGTGTGTTTGTGTGTTTTTTTATTGTGCCTATCTACCAGCACTTTCCCGTTTGGTAAGTCATGGAATCTTTGTTTTTTATATATTGGAATAATCATAATCTTAATCATCTGTGAAAGACTGCAAAATCACTAAGTTTTGTTTTTCATTAGAAATACTGAATTTATGTGATTCTGAAATACTTACATTTACATTCACACTCACACTTCCATTTACACTCAGCTACAGATGGAAACGTGGGAACATTAATAAGTAGAAACATGTTTGAATAAAACAAAAAAACTTAAAACTACAAAATTCTTTGTTTGTATCACATCAAATTTAGTGACTAGTCCAGAACAATCCACACAGCTCTGACTCAGAAAAGAAAAATGATTGCTACAAACCCAAGTGTGGAAAATGAAATTGACTAGATTAATTCACTCACTTCCCCACTCAATAATGCATTGTGTTCTGTAAATCCCATCATGAAATCAACATCTGCAAGGGTATGGACTGAGTCAAGTTATACACCTCTGGTGCCATAGTGACACAGTCCTATTACATAAACATTGCATAATCTAATATAAAGCACTGTCTGAAAGGTGCTCAATAAATTTTAGTGTACTTGAGACCCAATGATTCATCTTGTCCATAATCATTATTGTGTTATGTTTATGAAACAACTGATCATTTATATTTATACTGCTCACATAATTGCTCACTTGGGACTATTTCATACTGTTTGCAGATATGGTCACTTTAAATTATTTTTTGTTGTGACATGATTCACACCTTAAGCCTTGTGCATCATAATACCATGTATTTAGCTCTGTGGGCTTTTTGAGCTTGTTGCTAATGACGATCACAGTGGTTGTTAACACAGTGTACTTAGAATCTTGTTCAAAATATGCTATTTTCAATAAAGTTGGGTTACAGATTTTCACCATATAGTGGAGATGTTGAGTCTCAGACAGACAAAAAAAAAAAAAAAAAAAAAGACTGCTATACATTATTTAAGCTTTCAGCCAAGAGCACTTCTTCAGAAATAGAAAACGCTCACACGTTCACACAAACATAAATCACAGTCACATGACCACTGTCTCTGGCCAGACTGTGAGCAACTGCACCTGTTTAGAAAAGCAATCCATAGGTGGTGGGGTAAGAAGGAGGCTGGGGCAGGGAGGGGGAAGGGTAGTTGGACAGGGATCAGGGATGGCGTAGTGTTGCTTGTGGGAGCATGGGAGCATACAGAGATGTGGTGGGAAGTGGATAAGGAAAGGGGGGGGGGGGGGGGGGCGGAGGATCAGGTAGGAAATGAGAGATGCAGAGAATGAAGAAAGACTGGTAGATGAATTGGTCGTATAGACGTCTGTGTAGTGCTGGAGTGGAAACAGGTATGGGGACAGGTGAATGAAGGAAAAGGATTAATGAAGGCTGAGACCAGGGGGCAGGGTTATGGGAATGTAGGATATATTGCAGGGAGAGTTCCTTGTTGCTCGATTCAGAAAAGCTGGTGTTAGTAGGAAGGATCCAGATGGTGTCAGCTGTGAAGCAGTCACTGAAGCATTGTGTTGGGCAGTATGTTCAGTAACTGAGTGGTCATACCATCTTGCAGCCCCAGTTTGTTGGTGGCCATTCATGTGGAGAGACAGCCTCCGTTGCCATGTCCATATAGAACACAGCACAGCGGTTGCAGTTTACCTTGTAGATCACATGACGCTTTAACAGGTAGCCCTGCCTTTTATGGGATAGGTGATGCTTGTGATTGGACTGTAGCAGGTTGTGATGGGAGGAGGTATGCAACAAGTATCACAGCTAGGTCTATTGCAGGGATATGAGCTACAAAGCCAGGGACTGGGAGCAGGGGTGGAGCAGAGATGTCCGAGGTATTGCATAGGTTAGGTGGATGGTGGACTATGACTGTGGGAGGTGTGGGAAGGATAGTGGGTAGATACTTCTCATTTCAGTGCACAACAAGAGGTAGTCAAAACCCTAGTGCAAAAGACAAGTCAGCTACTCTATTCCTGAATGGTGTGAGCCACAAATGGAGTGCTCCTTTGCAGTCAGATGATGAGAATATGGAAGATGGTAGATGACTGGAGAGACAAGGAACATTATTCCATCCTGGATTTTCCATTGTTTAGTTACAGATATAAAATATATAGATTTTATTGGAACATCTGTTGGTTACCCAGAAGTCAGCATTTATGTATACACTTATTAATAGGTTGCAGGCAAACATCCACATACTGCTACAATAGTTTACTACTGAACATCTGTGAGCAGTAATAGCCTAACCACAAAGTTCACAGTTCTTGAAGAAAAGAAAGGTACATTTGGAACAGACACTGTCATTGTTTTAACACATGGCCTAATTGTGTTACACTTATTTCACAGCTAAGCTGGAGCATTGTTGTCGACCTAACCAACACAGGTTTCTTGTCTGAAACTCGGCCATAGATTGGCTGTCTCGGGACCAAAAATCGAGCCCTTATATATCCTCACACTAATAGGCACTGAAACTATACATTGTTTGCTGTTTAATTTACAGAAATTACAATTAAAACTTAACTTGTTAAATTAACTGAATACATTGAAGAATTGGTTCTTTTTAACAGTTTCTTCTACCCCAAAGGTAAGCCACATTATTTGTTTAAATGATGAAATTGACAGATATTGTTATGCAAACAATACCTTTGACAAAACTGGTAATTACTTTACAATTAATTATGGGCTGACTTTGCTAACATGTTTTCGAATAGAGCCAAATAAATCCTTTAAGAATACTATTAATTACTCCTCCAAATGTTTATAATTAGTACAGAATTTATATTTGTTTATAAGTCAACAATAGAATTTAAGTTGTGAAACAATCATTGATTGCACCCTATACCAAAAAATACTAACTAGTAATAGTCAAAATAAATTAGAAAATCAATTACATACATAAAAATAGGCACAAAATTAGACGTGGTGTTTTATTCTTTAAAACTGAGGGCCAACCTTTCTCCTTTATGAAAATGCAGATTATACTCACGTATGTTAATGGTAATTAGTCAAAAATGAAAAAATGAATTTTAAGGAGGCAGATGGCAAAACAAGAGGGGAAGTAAAAATAGCCCAGCTTGCTTCATCACATACTGCACTGTATCTCTTGCATCCATTGTGACTGGGCAGAGGTGCGTCAGTGACACTGCTTTTGAGAGGACAGCATTTGCTGGGTTGAATGAAGTTTGCATTTGCATTTTGCATACCAACTTCTCCTTGCCACGCATGTTTTGTCCAGTGAGGGTGTCGGTGAGGGGGACTTTAATTTCTGCCATGTACGGCAAGTGGTGACAATAAAATTTGAGAATGCCCAGTAATCCACACAAATTGTGACACGTTTGTGGAGACCACAGCTGGTAGACAAACTCAGTCTGTCATAGTGTGAGTTTAATGCTGTCAGCATTTAGAGTGTGTCTGAGGGAGGCTACTTCTGATTTTCACAATTGTGATTTTTCTTCGGTTATGAGGGTGGCATGAACTAGTTTGGGATCATGCATACAGTCCTGGTCATTGTGGGAGAAAATCAAGATATTGTCAAGATATGTGTAACAACAGTCCAACCTAAAGAGGGCACCACCAATGAATCTCTGTCAAGCTTGAACAGCATTTTTCAGACTGTAAGACATGAACAGGAATATCACTGTCTTAGCTGCTTACTGCCATGTCAAAATATTAGCTCATATCAAAATTAGGTGGAATATGTATCCATAACAACATTTTAATTATTTTTGTTAATTAGTTTACAAATACAATTTGGTTTTAGTTTATAACATGAATCCTGTGTCTTTATAGTTGCCTGTCCTGTAATTACTATCACTTTTCTGCCTATGAATTCCACAAGAGAGAAACTGGACTATTGTTTGCATTATTTTTGACACAACAGAAAAACTGTACATCTCTCCTTCCTTGCTTCCTCCAGAAAACACAACACCCTTGCACACAGTTAACATACATCAGTAAAGACATAGGCACTTTAAGATCAAAATGTAGAACATTAAATCGAAAATAATTTACAGAAAATGAAGCTCACTTAACAGCACAATATAACAATTGTGACAATACATATTCAGATAAACAAAAATTTATTTTTTGAAGTACAGTAATTTTATGAAATTTGTATTTTAATCACAGGGGTTCAATTTTGAAAGATTTTTTTATAAAATAATTATTTTTTGCATTTCTCTTTTTAATTAGGCAGTTTTAGTTTGTTGAATGAGTTTAGTATTAAGTATCAGATTTTAAACATATTTTTCCAGTGTGAAATTTTTTTAGACAAATTAATTTTATAGGTGTCAGGGAAAATTTTATAATTGTATTAGCACGACAGATACTACTATACAGTCAGAGATTAAAACATTTGAAATAAGATCAAAAAAATGATAAGATCCTAAATTTGAGAATATACATGGTCCAAATGGCTTATTACGTGTTATACACCCTGTGAGAGTTTCACTTGCATTCCACTGTGAGAGAGAGTCTTGCAGGTGTGCACATTTTTTACAAATTTGAAAAGTAGAACAATGCAGTAAAGCAAGTGTTTATGAAATATCATCATAGCTTTCTGTGGCCTGAATAGTTAAAAGCTGGTAAAAGGATGCATCTGGTATGTGCTGAATTGGAGGGTGGTGTCTGATGGTTCTTTATACTGCTGATGGTCTTGATGATGATGATTTTTTTTTTTTTTTTTTTTTAAGTTCCCTAATCACATATATGAAATACAAGGTATGTCAACAAAGTAAGTTCCGTTTGGCTATATAAAACAAATGTCTACAGATATAGAAAAAAATATTTATTGCATAAAAATCTACAAGTGTAAAACTACTTTTCTACATAGCTTCCAAAATTTTGCAGGTACTTGTCATAGCGTGGCACAAGTTTTTTTTATGCCTTCTTCATAGAAGGTTGCCACCTGTGTATTCAACCCTGTGGTAACATGTTCTTTCAGCTCATCATCATTGAAATGTTGACCATCAAGGACAGATTTTAGGTGTAAGAAGAGATTAAAATCACTAGGAGCGAGGTCCAGGCTGTACAGTGGATGATCAAACGTGTCCCAGTGAAATTCCCGTAAGAGTTGTTTGGTCACATTTGCCGTGAGAGGTCGGGCATTATTGTGGAGAAAAACACCTTTTGACAGTAATCCTCAGTGCTTGTTCTGTATTGCAAGGCGCAATTTCTTAATGGTCTTGCAGTAACCATGTGCACTGATTGTTTGGTCTCATGGTAAGAAATCAATCAGCAAAATGCCTTATCTGTCCCAAAAACCGGTGCACATGACTTTTTGAGGTGTCAAGATTTGCTTAGGCTTAACCTTCATTGAGGATGAAGTGTGCCTCCATTCCATTGATTGCCGTTTTGTTTCAAGGGTGTTGTACGATACCCAAGTTTCATCCCCTGTGACTGTCTGAGAAAGGAAACCATCGCCTTCCTCATTGTAGTGTGTCAAAAACTGAAGTGTACTGCCCATCCCTTGTTTTTTGTGTTGTTTAATAAGAATTTAGGGTACCCAATGTAAGAAAAGTTTTCGAAATTTCAGTTTTTCAGTAACAATTTCATGACTTAGTGATTGTGAAATTTGTGGAACTTCTATAGCAAGGGCACTAAGTGTAAACTTATGGTTGTGCTTAATCTTCTCTTCAATTGTGTGAACCAGTTCATCAGTAACCACAACCGGGCATCCACTTTGTTCTTCATTGTGCACTTGACACCATCCTTCATTGAACAGTCTGACCCATCTTCTGACCATTGGATCACTCATAGTTTTTTTCCAGAAACCTTGCTGATTTGCCAATGAATTTCCTTTGGTTTAACTTTCTTTGCATTTAGAAAACAAATCATACATCTGATTTCACAAGTGGCAGCATTTTCAACTGCAGCTGACATTATAAAGAAGCACTACAAAGCACACATCAGCAACAGCACTCTGAAAATGGCGTATGTGTCTTCTCCTTGAGTCAGAGTAACTGCCACACATGCTCAGAACAGCAATCATAGCATTGTCACTGATAGAAATAGAAATGGAACTTACTTTGTGGACGAACCTCATATTTCATGAGAAAATTGGAAGATAAACAAGGTTCACAGAATCTGAATTCCAAGAAAACAGAGAAACATTAAAATGACTTCTTAACTGATTTGAAGTTAAGTGAAAATAATAGCTGGCAAAACCTTAGGCAAAAGCAAAAACTAACTCATCTTGAAAAAGGTTACTCCTCACAAAAAAATAGGTTTTGTCAGATGTAATTATGCTGTTGAATTTTGTACAAATTCTAATTATCAATATTAAAGAAAAAATATTTCTACTAGGACCAAAACTGTAAAGCAAATATCAATGCATTAGGGGTAACAAGACTAAAAATAACACTCAACATTCAGTAAATTTTAACTTTGATGCAGAAAATAATAAGATAAATGATTTGTTCTCTTACACACTTCACTTCCTAAAGTTACTCAATTTTTGAAAAGTTAATACTATTTTGAAAACAGTCTTTTCTGTTACTTTCATCATAGCTGTAAATATGATACCACTTGCAATATTGTAGATTACGATACCACATTCACTACCGAAAAATGCGATACCAAATTTCAGGAGCAAGTCCTCTGTGCCTTTTTGGCACTACCATGGCTTACAATACCATTTTACATTGTCAATAGTTCATGAAATACTATGTGCAGCAGAGACACTACTAAAATCTCATAACATTTGATAAAGTTCTGTGTGCTGCATAAGCACTACTCAGTTCCAGGATACTACATTATGTTTATAGTAGTTGAAATATAGTAGATCGAATATAAGTCCAGTGTGCTAACATGGTATAACTTTAACTGAGGATACCATACAATAAAATCTATCACATAACTAAAAGTTCTTTATGACAATTTAAGTTCAAGTCCAGTTGAGGATACCATGAAGTGTGTTTAAACACACAGCTAAGTTCACTATTAGTTTGGTTCAATGTATGATTGAAGATACTATACACCATCAATGAAATAACTTATATTTATAAGCACTATGGTGAATGTCCATAGAACACGTCATGTAACTAACACTTAAAGCAGAAAAATGAAAATTTCCTCTCCATATCATGGGTTGTCTGAAATTTACATACCATTTCTGGTTCAAAATTCACTTAAAGCTAGATAGAATTGGAAAATTTCCACTTAGGTAATACGCAAAATTACATACTGTACACAGATGATATTATGTATCAAATTTTGGGAAACAAGTGCTCCTGATATCTTTTACACACTTCATTGAAGATAGGATTTGTTTATTTCAGAGTTCTGTGTCATAGACATCTACATAAAATTGCATGGTGCATTCTGCACTGCTTACAAGTAGTCCAAAGACAAAGAATAGTATACATATATTACTAGTTATCAGACAGTATCTTCAAGGAATTTACAAAAATATTGAAATGTTATGCAGTATTTATGGGATGTGGGTATAGTATTTAATAGCAACGTAGTCTGTACCTGTTAGTATCTTTCAAGAATCACCATCATATTCATGGTTGCTTATATAAATAGCAAAACATCAAAGAAAATATGGAATAGCACTAAGATATTTGCAAGTCATTGTGTGGGATATGGTTGTGTTGAAACACTTAAAAACTAGAATTACTATACAGATAAATGTTGATCATTTCATGTTCCAATAAGTCACAGCATGGTTGTAGCAAATGGTGCACATCAAGCAAAAGACAAATTCAGTATAGTGTCTCCCAACTGGGGTAAAAGGTTTCAAAAACTTAGTATATACTTCATCATGTTTTCAGAAAAGTAACAAAATAGCTCCTACCTCTCATCAGGTTTCCTGAAACACCAATGAAACAGTTATATGTCTCAAGTGTATAGTCTGATACAATAAGTAGTTCAGTTCATAAACCTTTTGAGTACTGAATACAACCATCAAGTGTTCAGATGTGTCACCCTGACTTAACATGTATGGTTCAGTGTAAGTGTAAAAAATTTCATAAGTTCAGAAATAAACAGTTTTCACTTGTCATTACCTTTCAACAGTGTACAAATATGTAGTGGTGTATAGCTATAGTTATTAATACACTAAAAACATTCCTATTTTCAAGTGTCTGGTTTTTGACATTTATTACCAACAAGATGCTTCATCACTTTTCAGTGTTCAGATTACTGACACGTTGCCTATTTACAAAAGATGTCACACTTCACATAGAATCAACCTTTCCGCATAAATATAACTGAGTATTTGCTTGCATCTGTTATTTCAAATCAAAAACAACTTGCATTACAAAAATTTCCCTAACGAGTTCTTACCTAACATAATTCTCCTCATTTTATCAGTAATACATCAATAGTTCATTAAATACATCAAATATCTCCTCATTGCATCAACATAACAACTTCACCTCATATCCTCATAATATCACGTCATTACTCCAATAAAAACTCCATAATAATAATCGCCTAAGAAAAATCATCTGATTCATATTACACAATAGATCCACCTCACAAAATAACATCTTATAGCAGCAGACCTCACAAGTGGTATAGCTTTCCCTCTAATGACAGAAACAGACATTACACTATTTACATGTTTTATTACTTTACTGTATGTAATCATTGCACTGCTTGCACAACTTATTACTGTATACAATCATATTACTTCCACTTAAGGGTCAGAAAGGTAACACTCCCTACAATCACTTCATTACTTTCAAATACACTTCACTAGGCAACTGTACATTCACTTGTTACATTATACAAACACTTTGAAAACTAGGGCATCCGGTGTACTCTTCTACAAATAGCTATATATATATACCATATACTTCCTCAGAATTTACCAAAAACTGTGTATACACAGTGTATTAATCTCATTACTCCTACAATTATACAACCTTTTACACTTTCATGTTTACTGGTTACTTAGGGTGTTCAACATAATTTGATAATCTTGCACATTTTGTAAAATTCCTTTACCTTACCTTTTTGGTATGATTGAAAAACATTTTTTTCACTAAAAACAGAAAAAATGTCCTCCTGCATTACTTTTGTACTCAGAAAATAATCAAATATGTGTTAACTCTCTGAATTTTACATAATCAGTGTTTTATAGGTTTTATGTTTCTGTTTACTGTCAAAAATTACTGTTTACCAATGTTTCTGCTCAAAATATATGTGTCACTCTCTCAAAATGTTAACCATACATTACCCAAAATCTAAGACAGTTGAAGGTACTACCAAACATTTTACAAACTAATGACAGGATAGGAGGAAGAGCAAGTGACAGCACCACTAAATTTTTTGGATGTAAGGTTTCAAGGCAGTAATATTTCTTAAACCTGAGAGTTTCCTGGACTTAGGGTATACCAGTCTGCATGCAGTGGGGTGGGGGATTTCAAGCTACTTCAAAGGGTCCAATGTAAATATGGAAGAATTTCTTAAGTTCAGAAGTGGGTAATTTTGATTTTTTGTGAGTCTTAACAAGCCTCAAGTCACCAAGATTTATCTGAGTGGTTTTAACTTTGTTGTCATTTCTCTTTTTCCTAGTATTACCTTGTTTCTTCATTATGTTTCTAACAATTTCTTCTCTTTTCTGGGCTGAAATGGGTGTACAAGTTGGGAAATCTGTGGATTCATTTATGAAATTTGGTGGCTTCCTATTAAACATAACTTCAAAGGGGAAAAACCTGTAGTTGAGTGTTGTAAACTTTTATAACATCTTCAAAATCTGCAATGTGTTCAATCCAAGATGTATGTTTATGGCTACAGTACATTCAACACAATCTCCTGATCTTTCGCCTGCTTCTCTCTGGTGGGTTACTGGATGGGTTATAGGCAGATATTAAAATGTGTTTAATTTTTGTTCTTTGAATCATATATCTCCAATTATTTGCAATGAATTGTGACCCATTATCTGATAAGATGGCTTCAGATTTACCTACTGTACAGATATACTTGTTTTCAACTATTTAATGCAGTTGCATGCCTAGTGGATTTCCTAATAGGGTAGAGTTTAATAAATTTTGAGAAAATGTCTACCATCACCATAACGTAATTGTATCCTCCTTTTGATGGGGGGAAGAGTCCATAAAGATAGACAGCAATGAGACGTAATGTTTTTTCAGATAAAATATTCTGCATCAGACAGTGCCTAGTTTGGTTACTCACCTTTACTCTTTTGCATTTGTCACAACTAGCAACAATTTTCTTAAGATGTTTTGACATACTATAAAAATAAACATTTTCCTGTAATTTTTGTAAACATTTTTGTGTAACAAAAGTCCATAGCTTTCATGAGAATAACTAACTAATTTTTCAATAAATTGTTCTGGTCAGCATAATTTTGAAACATCTAGGTCTTCTTTGGTTCTACGAAACAGTATACCTTTGTAGAATTCTGCATCTGGTAGCCTTCTCTTAAGTGTATCTATCTGAGTTAATTCATCAAAATGTTGGTCTAAGTGTGCAAGCGTCATGGTCTGGTCTTTGCAGAACTCTTTCATCCCCCCTCTCTGCTACCTGTACATCAGACCATTTAAAAACTCACTCTTTATCCTTGTCTGTTCAGTATCAGACTAAATATTTTTCAAGAAACACTTTTCAAATTCATACATAGATAAATTGCTGCAGTGAAGTCAGTTGGCCCATGACAAGGCTTCCCCTTCTAATGATCTTTTAATAAACTTAATTTTTAATCCATCACTCATACCACAGAGAAAACTATCACGGCAATTTTGTATAGAATCAACTGGATGAAAATCCTCGTCACTGGGGAATCACTTTAGTCGCATAGTAGGAGAGCTTGGGTGTCCTACATTACAGAATGTTTATAGACAATTTGAATCTTGTATAGGTGAACATTATCTCACCTGGTTCACTAAAAGAATTTTGTATGATTTTTGTATACAATGTATTATATTTTAGGCTAAAATGTATTAAAAGAAATTAATTTGTTTCAATCAAAATGTATTAACTCTGTATGTATAGTTAAAATTACTCTTCTTTTAGAAACATTTGAAATTATGAAATATCTGGCATACTTAAATTTCATATTATTAATTGCACAATCTAATGCTAATTATTAAATTTATTTCTGGATTCATTTATGAAATACTGGTATGACTTGTGAAGATTCTTCTTTTGTCAAGAAAGTTTGTAAACTCTTTTGTTTTGTAAACTCTTTGGAATATGGGTAGTACTGCAGAATGAGTCAGTAGTGGTAGGCAAACCTCTGATGGAATAACAATGTAAATTTCTGTTTTATGGAAGTGGAGATTGTAAAGTCAGTGTGATATAGAAGAATAAAAAAAGCAGGTAAAATCACTCAACAGGTTTACTTAAAATTTACTCACACTTGTCAGCTCTTGCAGTCTTCAGAATTGTGTGGATGATTTTTTTTCCGGAAGTCAGATGATACGTCACCAGACTCATACATTTTGTTGCCACTTCCCCAAATGATTTTAGAAATTCTGAGGGAATGTTATCTATCCCTTCTGCCTTATTTGGTCTTAAGCCCTCCAAAGCTCTTTTAAATGCTGATTCTAATACTGTATCCCCTATCTCTTCTAAATCATCTCCTGTTTCTTTTTCTGTCACATCAGACAAATCTTCCCCCTTATAGAGACTTTCAGTGTATTCTTTCCACCTATCTGCTCTCTCCTCTGCATTTAGCAGTGGAATACCCATTGCACTCTTAATGTTACCACCCTTGCTTTTAATGTCACCGAAAGGTTGTTTTGATTTTCCTGTATGCTGAATCTGTCCTTCCAATAATCATTTCTTTTTCAATTTCTTCACATTTTTCATGCAGCCATTTCATCTTAGCTTCCCTGCATTTTCTATTTATTTCATTCCTCAGTAACTTGTATTTCTGTATTCCGGAGTTTCCCACAACATTTTTGTACTTCCTCCTTTCATTGATCAAATGAAGTATTTCTTCTGTTACCCATGGTTTCTTCACAGTTACCTTCTTTGGGCCTATGTTTTTCTTTCCAACTTCTGTGATGGCCCTTTTCAGAGATGTCCATTCCTCTTCAACTGCACTACCTACTGAGCTATTCCTTATTGCTGTATCTATAGCCTTAGAGAAATTCAAGTGTATCTCATCATTCCTTAGTACTTTTGTATTTCGCTTCTTTGCCTATTGATTCTTCTTGACTAATGTCTTAAACTTCAGCCTACTCTTCATTACTACTGTATTGCAATCTGAGTCTATATCTGCTCCTTGGTACACCTTACAGTCCAGTATCTGATTTCGTAATCACTGTCTGACCATGATGTAATCTAACTGAAATCTTCCCATATCATTCGGCCTTTTCCAAGTATACCTCCTCCTCTAGTGATTCTTGAACAGAGTATTCACTATTACTATCTGAAACTTGTTACAGAACTCAATTAGCCTTACTCCTCTCTCATTCCTTGTTTCAAGCCCATATTCTCCTGTACCCTTTTCTTCTACTGCTTCCCTACAACTGCATTCCTGTCTCCCATGACTATTAGATTTTTGTCTCCCTTTACATACTGTATTACCCTTTCAATATCCTCATATACTTTCTCTGTCTCTTTGTCCTCAGCTTGCGATGTCCACATATATACCTGAGCTATCATTGTCGGCATTGGTATGCTGTCGATTCTCATAAGAACAACCCTATCACTGAACGTTTCACAGTAACACAGTCTCTGCACTTCCTTTCTATTCATGATGAATCCTACTTCCATTGTACCATTTTCTGCTGCCGTTGATATTACCTTATACTCCTCTGACCAGAAATCCTTGTCTTCTTTCTGTTTCATTTCATTGACCCCTACTATATCTAGATTGAGCCTTTCCATTTCCCTTTTCAGATTTTCTAGTTTCCCTACCATGTTCAAGCTTCTGACACTCCAGGCTCTGATTCATAGAATCTTATCCTTTCATTGATTACACAGTCTTTTTCTCAAGGTCACTTCCCCCTGGCAGTCCCCTCCCAGAGATCTGGAATCTTTTGCCAATGGAGATATCATCATGACACTTTTCAGTTACAGGCCACATGTCCTGCGTACACACGTTATGTGTGGTTTCGATTGCCTTCTGCATCCTCATGCCATTGATCACTGCTGATTCTTCTGCCTTTAGGGGCAGTTTCCCACCCCTAGGACAAGAGAGTCCCCTGAACCTCTGTTTGCTCCTCCGCCTTCTTTGACAAGAATGAGGGTGACTTCTTATGCCAGAAATCTTCAGCTGCCAATGCTGATTATTAATCAAAATTTAAGTATTGGCAGGATTCAAACCTGGGACTGAGGACATTTTGATTACTAATCAAAGAAACTACCTGTAGACCATGGGTGTAAGGAGCAACAATGAATATCAAAACAAAAATGGCAACTAAAACAAGAAGAAAGATTTATATGATCAGCAAACTAGACAAAGAAACAATAGTGTCATACCTCAGCGATGAACTTGAAAATTGTAGCTCAGGACAGGACTCTGAAGAGAAACTATGGCACAAGTTTACAAGAATAGTTGACCATGAACTGGATAGATATGTACTCAATAGAACAGTTCATAATGAGAGAGAGCCTCCATGGTACGGTACTACTGCATAAGAAGTATGAACAAAGCATAGGCCTATAGATAGGGAGACGCTAAACGGAACATGTTTGGCAGTCAAAAGAGCAATGCGTGAAGCCTTCAGTGACTACTGTAGCAGAATATTGTCAAATGATCTTTCACAAAATCCAAAGAAATTCTGGTCATATGTAAAGGCTCTTACAAGGGAAAGGCCTCAGACATGGCCAACCAATTCGGCTAAAATTTGGCAGGTCACTTGTGTACAACCTAAAATGAAGGACTCTTAAGATATTTTTGGTCAACACCCCCACAATTTTGAGAAAATCACCCCTAAAGGTTATGACAAGCAACCGACTCAAAATTGGAGGGATCAATAGATAATTGTAAATAGAGCATTTTTCATCATCAGGTATGGGGTCCGCAAACAGACTTTTCCAGAAATCGAGGAAAGAAACTTTTACAACTGCCGCTTCTGTACCCACATGGTAAACGCTTTTCGCCGACAGCGCCGATAGTGCAATGGTTAAGGTAACTAGCTGGGAATCGGAAAACCCGGGCTCGAATCTCGAAGAAACCTAGCGGATGTTATTCTTTTCGTTTGTATTTTTCCATATCTCACAGACAATGGCAAGTGGGAAGTTACCGACGCTGTGTTTTGGTTTGTAAAAGTGTTACAAGACAGATGCATTATCAATGCACTACCGGAAGCAGGCAGTTCTGTTTCTCGGCATTCCGGATTGATAGAGGCACCTATCATCGAGTGATTTTTGGAACTAATGAACAAAATTACTTTTATTTATACTGAAGTACTATACCATGAAGACGAAGCAGAAGGTGATTCAGTGGAAGATATCCTGACTAGTGAATAACAAAATGGTCATAACACTTTGGAAATCTCCGCGTCACTGGGAATATGTGCTTCATCTGTTCCCGATGAGTATTATGAACCGGATACTAAACGATTGAACTACGGCACTATGCCCCTTGAAGTAAAAGTAAAAATGGTAGCACTAGCCAGGAATCATCCAAATTGGAACTTACAAACACTGCAAAACAATGGAGCAACAACAGCCCTGAAAAGGAAGAAGGACTTGAAATTGTGGGAAAGTGATATCGTTAAAGAAGGGGCAAGATACGACAAATACCAGGCAATAAATAAGTGGACATATGACCGATTTGTTCAATCTCATTATCATAATGAGAATGTAACAACAAGACTACTTCAGGAGTGGGCTGCAGGTGCAGCCCTTCAATATACAGCCAACAAGGATTTTACGTTTGCTGCATCATTATCTTGGGCAAGAAATTTCAAATTGGAGTATAAAATTCGTCAATGGCACATCACTAAACACATCTCTCATAAGGAGATACAAAATATAGAAGATATACAGAAAGTGGTGGTCTTTTCAGCATGCAAACAGCATCACTTATAACTGGTTTTAATTGTGATTACGTGATCAACACCGATCAAACAGGATGCGAGTATCGGGTGAACATTCAACACATGTTATCGCATAAGGGAGAAAAACGAACCCTTGTCACAGTTGGTAGTAAAAACAAACTAACACATTCGTACACGGTGCAATATGCCATCACAGCCTCTGGAAAAGTGTTGCCTAAGGTTTTCCTGTGTTTACAAGAAACAAGCGCCACATTTGGTCCTCGGGTTATAGAAGAGGTCAATCGTTTAACCGACTCGTTGAAAAATGTTTACATACCTACTCCAAATCCGGGAAATTGATGAACGCGATTTACAGAACAGTTCTTGAGAATGTTTTAAAACCATACGTTTCTGATAACAAGTTTTGTCTAATATTGGATTCCTGGAATGGACAAATTAATACTACAATATCTGATACAATGTTTATAGATGGTGAGGGTCAGCGAATGTGCACAGTAAAAGTAATACCGCCAAACCGCACACCTGTACACCAGCAGCGTGACATTTATTTCTATCGGCAGGTTAAAAACTTTATTTCCAGGCTTCAGAATTGCAGTGTGCTTCTGGAAACCCAGCGGGAATTGCATAACCACGCGGATGCAATAATTATTCACAGCATAATTCATAACCAACTTTCAGCACCGATTTTTCAGGCAATGATATCGTATGCCTGGTACGCATCAAAATTAATTCCCGAAAAAGACATATTTTTAAACGTAAACCAAGTTTGTTTTCTGCCGACTCTTTGGAAGGAACAGTGTAGCTGTCAAAAGATTGGATTCATTAGATGTTCTTGGTGCCGTGAGTATATTTGTTTCGAATGTTTATATGAGAAGTACCAACCATCTAGTTAGTTGTTTGAAGAAAAGTGAGGACACGTAACAGTGACTGGAAGAGCCATTGTAAAGTGACCTGGAGTAACATTTTAGTTGTTTACTATCCCAAGAGGTTTAAGAAATTTATTTGCCTACCTTATCATTCTCATTCCTTATTGATTTACTTACCTTATTAACCCTCCTATCCCTATCAATTGAGATATCGAAAAATACAAATGAAAAGAAGAACATTCGCTAGATTTCTTTGAGATTCGAACCCAGGTTCTCCGATTCCCAGCCAGCTGCGCTATCGGTATTGTCAGTGAAAAGCGTTTACCATGTGGATACAGAAGCGGCAGTTGTAAAAGTTTCTTACCTTGATTTCTGGAAAAGTATGCGTTCTCAGACCCCATACCTGATGATGAAAAATGCTCTATTTACAATTATCTATCGATCCCGCCAGTTTTTAGTCCACTGCTCATCATAACCTTTAGGCATGATTTTCTCAAAAACGTGGGGGTGTTGACTCAAAATATCTTTCCTTCGTTTTAAGTTGTACACAAGCAACCTGCAAAATTTGAGCCAAATCGGTTGGCCGTGTCTGAGGCCTTCCCCCTCATGGGTGAGACTGGAACTGAAGTTGAGAGTAGCAAAGCAAAAGATTAAATGCTTAAATCTGTTTTTAAATGTTCCTTTACAAAAGAAAAAACTAGGAATATTGTCCCAACTTAATTTTCATGCCACTAAAATATGAGTGAAATAGATATCACTGTTAATGGCATTGGGAAACAGCTTACATTGTTAAAACTGAACAAAGCTCCAGGGCCTGATGAAATCCCTGTCAGATTCTATAGCCAATTTGCAGCTGAGTTAGCCCCTCCGTTAATTAGAATCTGTGGTTGATCTCACAAACAAAAAACTGTGCTCAGTAGTTGGATGAAAGTGCAGGCCACACTTGTCTACAAGAAGGGTAGTAAAAGTGATCCACAGAACTACTGACCAATATCATTCACATCTATTTGTTGTAGAATCTTAGAACATATTCTGAGTTCAAACATAATGAGGTATACTGAACAGAAAGACCTCCTCCATGCCAACCAGCATGGATTTTGAAAACATAGGTCGTGTGAAACCAATTCATACTTTCCTCACGTGACATACTCAAATCCTTGGCTCAAGGCAGTAAGGCAAATGCATTATTTCTCAGTTTCCAAAAAGCATTTGACTCAGTACCACACCTACACTTATTATTGTTGTAACTTCCTTTATACTCTTTGTGGTTCTTCAGTGGATACAGAAGCAAGAAACATATGCAGTTCAGGGACAGGGAATTCAGATATTAATTTATTCTGTATCTGATATCAAATAATAACACATATCTTTGTTTGCTGTAATTGCAGCATCAGTTTCTAACAGTAGATTTGAATGCTGAAATATATACAGATACAAAGGTTTACAATTCTCTCAATCTTCAATGCAATAACTACTCCATAGATGAAGAGTCACAACATCTGTGAAAGTCTGTAAGTGTTATGAAATAGCAAACACACAAAATGGGCTGTGCGCATAAATGTTTGAACTTAAGTATACCCACAACTGGAGCTCCAGAGAGGGGATGCTTGGATATCATTGGCAGTAGCACAAGTGTTTGTGGCAGCACCCTCATGCCAGGGTGGTAGCTGTAGGAAACATGGCAGTGTGACTGGTGGTGCACATGTCTTCAAGTGCGGCCAACCGGATGGCAGATGATACTGCGCCCTTCCCACGCAACTTTGAAGGCATGGGGAGAGGCCTGTTCTGTAGATAGTGATGAAGCTGGTTGCTTGGCAGGGGGCATAACAGACCATCCCACATTCCAATATTGTGCCTTGCAAGCACTAGGGAAACTGCCTCCGGAAACTATGCATAGGGTGCATCCGAGGACACCGGTAGGGGCATGGACGATGCTGTAGAGGGTGTCAGTGACTATCCAATGGTGACAGCATCAATACCTATGGGAGAGGTGACCTGCAGTGTTGATGGCAAGTGCATTACAGGTGGGCAGGTATTGGTGAGGCAGCCATGGGTGGAGACACCCACTCGGTAAGTGGTGTAGGAGGCTACATTTTATCAGGTGGATGTAGCTTCATCATGGTAACCAGAATTTATGCACTGAAGAAATCTGAAACAGTGCAAATTATGACATTATCACTGAATTCATTGAGCTATGACTGATTTTGGTGGCACTGGTGACTGCAACACCATTAGAACATGGTGAGACTAGCATTGTCCTGACATGCTGTATTCCATGTTGTTTGCAAAATACAGAAGCAAGTGCCTTCGTAGTGCTGGCAGAATACATTGAATGCACTGGAATAACAGAAGGATATTTGCTATAGGCAAAAACAATAATCATCCAAAGCATTTGCCAAAAGGGGCCAGCAAAGTCTACATGAGGCATTGGCATGGAGTATCAGAATGTGACCAGGAGAAAAATCGTTAGTGCAGAGCAGCTTCATTGGACACACATGCGCAACAGTGTACCATCACATATTCTATTTACTTATCTGAACCAAATCGTGTACAATTTTGGCGCACTGGTCGCGTAGTGTGAGCTGTTCCCCAATGACGCCTATGAAGAAGATGTTGCAGCAAGGTGGGGATTAACACTCCTGTCTGTTCATTAAGCGTGTGAATCAGAGTCACATCATTCAGAAGAGATAAACTGGTGTGGTGCAGAAAATGTCTTTACACTAAGGGATCAGGTATACATTTCTGAGAGTGCAGCCAACCTTTTTGAATGCAACTCTTTAGTAACCTTAGTGATTGGTCATGCTCTGTGGCTTGTGCAATCCACAGTGAATCAATAGGAAAAGAATCCAGTGCTTGAGAATCAGAAGAATCAATACTTAAACAAGAAGCTTCCAAATCATAAAATGCTGTCTGTGCCAACAGGTAAATGAGACAATGTGTTGGTGTTTGCATGTTGCCCTGTCAGTGGATATGGTATTTGATACCAGCAATTTGACAATAAGAGTGAACAATGTTAAAGCTTTTGCACACTTGTTTTGACATATTTAACTGTGCAGTCAAGGCTTATGGTCCACGTCCAGGAAAAATTTTCTGCTGTACAGGTAATGATGAAATTGTGTGACTTCATATGCAGGGCTTTCTTCTCCAGCTGACTATAATTAGTCTGTATTGTTCAAAGTTTTGGAAGCAAATGTGGTGGGACATACTGTGCAGGCAATTTTGTGGGATAAAACCACTCCAATGTCATGGGGCAAGGTATCTACAGAAAGCACAAGTGGTTTGAGCAGATAGTAGTGCATGAAGCAAGGTTGATGAAGCAATGCATATTTCAGTCTTCAAAAGCTTGGTCACAGTCTTTTAACCATAGTCAATTTTTCAAGAACAGCTAGCAGTACACATAAATTCTTTAGAGATGGCAATTTCTGAATTGCTTGCAAATGTTTTCTTGAAGGACAAGCATCATTGGTGTCAGTGATACACCCTAAGTATTCAGTTGTGTTGAAAATATAACATATCTGTAAATTACATTTGAGGCTCGCCTCAGTGAGAACTTGAAAAAGTCAGTCAAAATTCTTGAGTTGTTGTTCTGGTGTTTGTCCAGAGATGATTGTGTCCTCAAGATAATTAAAACAAGAAAGCACCTTGGATGTTACTTGTTCAAGAAATGTTTGAAGCAATGCAGGCATGGAAGCACTTCCAAAAGGTAGGCCTCAGTATTCAAGCAAGCTGACATGAGCATTCACAAAAAAAAATTTTTTTTGTCTCTTTGTTCCATGGTAATTGAAGACAGACACCTGCAAGATCAGTTTTTGGGGAGAACTTTCCATCCACTGGGCAATCCAGAATACCCTCAACACATGGGATTGGGGAGGAGTCAATAACTGTCCATGAAATTACCATGCTTTTAAAATCTGCATGTAGATGGATCTTTCCACTTGGTTCACAAGTGACAACTAACCATGATACCCACTGACTTGCTGAAATTGGTTTTAAGACACCAATAGATTCTAGTCTCTGAATTTCCATAGTGATGTCATCACTTAATGCATACAGCATAGGGTGTGTATGGCAAAGCTTTGGTTGCAATTTAGCTTTCAATGCAATGCGGCCATGAAAATCTTTTGCACATCCTAGAGTATCATTGAACAAATGTTGGAACTTGACACAGAGTTGGTAAATTGTGGGATGGGAAAATTTTGTGTCAATGGGGTGCATATTATTCTGTATGTCTAATCTGAAGGAATCGAACACATCCATGATAAAAATATTTGGGCTCATGCCTGAGTGAACTACAGTGAGAGGTACTTTCTTAGTCATGTTTTTGTATTTTGCAGCTAAGTGGCACATTCCAAGCATTGAAATGCTGTTGCCAATGTAGGCAGTGAGATGCAGACTTGATGTTCACAAAAGTGGTTGGCCAATTTTTTCACATGCATCTAGGTTAAGCAATATGACAGAAGCTCGGTATCTAGTTGAAAAGGCACTGACTGGTTACAAATCTACAACATAATCCACAGTTTTTTAGGAGTTTTCTGAATACAATTGTCCATTTCATGTTGTGGAAAACAGTCCACCATTCCACAAGTACACTTGAGCACTTTCATGAATTTCAAGATTGGGAGAGCCTGTTCAAAGTGTGTGGTATTCACTTTGAAAGCATGTATGTGCATTTTCTGCTTCTCTACTGTCTGATTTTTGAGCAGGAGGAGGCACAAAATCTGAACATAAAATGACATTTATTTCTATCCATTCCTGCATTGAATTATTCCCACGTGAAACAGAGGAGGGCTTTCAGACTTTTGGAGCCATACCAGTTTGGCATGTCCTGTGCAGCAACAAAAATTGCATTCAGCTTGTCTGAAAAAACAGTTCTTCTAATCACGGGTGACAGAGCATTTCATACAAAATTTCACTTCATGCAGAGCTGAAGCAGTGGATTAGCATTCTGTCAGCATGGCAAATGCTGTATACAATTGTGTGTCCAGCCTCGCTTTCATGGTACTGATTTTGAAGTGCTGGGGTCATGGTGGTGGCTGTGGCACTGGTTCTTTACCTCAAGTGACGTGATAATTGGTAGACACAGTCTTGAACTTCATACGTATCTATAACTTTAAGCACTTCATTGAGGCTAGAGTTGTGATGCTATAGAATTTCAGTTCTCAATCTCTGATCTGATAGATTCTGAATAAAAGCATCATGACACATTTCATCCCGATAATTCACGCCACACACAATGGAAATTACAGTCCCTAGTGGTGACCCAGTGGCGTCCATGCTTCATAGGATTGGTTGCTACAATGTTGTGTGCACAAACATTTATACTGTGCAGCAGCAACGTATATTTGTCTCTTGAAAAATTCATCTAATCTTCCAGTTATGACCTCTTAGGGATTGGTTTTAGGCTCACTGAGGGGAAATAATTTTACTAACAGCCAGTCGTGTACACTTCTACACACTAAAAGAAAAATGTACAGTGTGATTCACATGTGATTTTGTAGGTGTTGATGCAACAGTGGTATGTACTCTTTCAATGTTACCTTCTTCTTGTCGGACTGTTTGAAGGCCTCAGATGGCCACTTAGATGTTGATCTCCCTGGTTTGCAGTGATTCCTTAAATACATCAACTTAATTATTTCAATTTATATATTACAACTCATTGTATCCACACACAAAAAATAAGTCAATAGAAACAAAAAAAGTCCTGCTCTGGTGTCCAAAGCTCCTTGTTCTATTAAACCCATCCTCATCACCAATATGTTCTAACTTCCTTTGCACACTTTGTGACTCTTCAATGGACTAGGAGCAAGAGAGAGATGTGGTTTATGAGCAGAGAACTCAGATATTAACATATTCTACATCTAATATTGATTTAGATATTTATTTATTGGTCCATTTCATCATTTTTTTACATAGTTACAAATTGATATTGGACAAGTCGATTTTTGTGAGTGATGAGATGAGACAATGCAAATTTATGTGATGAGTATGAAATGTATATCTACTACAACATGAATAAGTTTACATATATAAAACTGTAAACAAATGTAAACATACAGATTAATGTCTTCATGCCCTTCTAAAGAACTAATATCAGTTTTCTAGTTAACAAGCAAGAGGATGTTTACATCATTGTGTTGATCATAGCTTACTTTTTTTGTAAAAGGAAACAAATTTACATTAAATCATGACACTTTTCTTATGAATTAACAACAATGATGATGGCGTCCTCTTGGGTAAAATATTCCGGAGGTAAAATAGTCCCCTATTCGGATCTCCAGGTGGGAACTACTCAAGAGGATGACGTTCTCAGGAGAAAGAAAACTGGCGTTCTACGGATCGGAGCGTGGAATGTCAGATCCCTTAGTCGGGCAGGTAGGTTAGAAAATTTAAAAATGATGGTCGAAGTAGAGAGGATAGAAAATGTAGACTGGCAATGGGAAGGAAAGCGTTTCTGAAGAAGAGAAATTTGTTAACATCGAGTATAGATTTAAGTGTCAGGAAGTCATTTCTGAAAGTATTTGTATGGAGTGTAGCCTTGTATGGAACTGAAACATGGACAATAAATAGTTTGGACAAGAAGAGAATAGAAGCTTTCAAAATGTGGTGCTACAGAAGAATGCTGAAGATTAGATGGGTACATCACATAACTAATGAGGAAGTATTGATTAGGATTGGGGAGAAGAGAAGTTTGTGGCACAACTTGACCAGAAGAAGGGATCGGTTGGTAGGACACGTTCTGAGGCATCAAGGGATCACCAATTTAGTACTGGAGGGCAGTGTGGAGGGTAAAAATTGTAGAGGGAGACCAAGAAGTGACTACACTAAGCAGATTCTGAAGGATGTAGGTTGCAGTAGGTACTGGGAGATGAAGAAGCTTGCACAGGATAGAGCAGCACGGAGAGCTGCATCAAACCAGCCTCAGGACTGAAGACCACAACACTACTCTAAACAATTATAAAAGAAGAGTAATATTTCCAGTTTTTGTGGCATCTCCATGACTATAGTTTACAGCATTTGCATTTGTACAAATGGCACAAATTTAAAGATCAGAAAATATTTACAATTTATATGACATACACTAACACTGATTATGTTACTGAAGTATTCTGCAGGAACTCATCCAGATTTTAGAAAGTAGCTAGCTTCACTAGCTTCTATATAGTTTAAAATTGTACATATTCATCAACACTATAATAGAGTTTATTTAAGAGATATTTCTTTAGAGTCATTTTAAAATTCCTTAAATTTTTGTGTGTCTTAATGCGGTGGTAACTTCTTGTAAAGTTTTTTCCCTGCTAGTAACGGCCAATCTTTCCTAAGTTTTGTTTTTGCATATTCACTATGCATTTACATTTTCTGTCATGTATTACACTTATGAATTGTTTCATTTTTTGTACTAGTCGTCTTCAGTGTCTGTTATTTTCTTAATAAAATGTGAACCTTCCAAAATGTGTAAGCAAGGTAGTGGAAGAATTTGTAGGTTCTTAAATATAATCCTGCATGAGCTTCTAGCAGTTGCACTTCCCATGGTCCTTATAATTCTTTTTTGGACAACAAAGCAACTTCTGATAGCAGCTGAGATGCCCCCAAAAATTATGCCATTTCTTAACAGAGATTTCCCCTGTATGTAAAAATATGTGTGTGTGTGTGTGTGTGTGTGTGTGTGTGTGTGTGTGTGTGTGTATATATATATATGGTTATAATAGAGGGAAACATTCCACGTAGGAAATAAATATCTAAAAACAAAGATGATTTGACTTACCAAATGAAAGTGCTGGCAGGTTGACAGACACACAAACAACCACAAACATACACACAAAATTCAAGCTTTCGCAACAAACTGTTGCCTCATCAGGAAAGAGGGAAGGAGAGGGAAAGACAAAAGGAAGTGGGTTTTAAGGGAGAGGGTAAGGAGTCATTCCAATCCCGGGAGCGGAAAGACTTACCTTAGGGGGAAAAAAGGGCGGGTATACACTCGCGCACACACACACACACACACATATCCATTCACACATATACAGACACAAGCAGACATATTTAAAGACAAAGAGTTTGGGCAGAGATGTCAGTCGAGGCAGAAGTGCAGAGGCAAAGATGTTGTTGAATGACAGGTGAGATATGAGTGGCGGCAACTTGAAATTAGCGGAGATTGAGGCCTGGTGCAGCCAGTCAGAATTTTCATGCAGTGGTAGGTGGCACTTAATTTCTCATTGATGAAGCTTACACGTTTGTCCCACTTTAGGTTTTCTTGGACCCATATTTCATGAAATTTAGTGCTGTTTAAAGTTTGTAACTGATTGCCGGATAACATTATGACAGGGCTTGAGGGGTGTATCCTTTGTGTTGTATGTAAATGTATAATTACTGTCTTTTCTGCTTTTATGATAAGACTGTTTCTGGAGAACCAATCAGTTATCTGCAAATTTTATACACATCTGGCAAGGGGTTGCTGACTCTAAGTCATTTGTAAACAGTAGGAACAAGAGTGGACCTAAAGTGGAACCTTGGGGTACACCGTAAATAAGATTTTGTTTCCCTGGCTTGTACATATGTATGTTGTTTCCTTCTTGATATTTAAGTTCCACTATTCGTTGGCTGTTGTTCAGGTATGATTGTATCCATTTGTGTCCCAGTCCCCTGACACCCACGTGTTCCAATTTTGAGAGTATGTGAATCAGAATAAGAAGTGTTTATGGTTAATGACATCAAAAGCTTTGGTGAGGTCCAAACTTACAGCAGATAAGTTTTGTTTATGGTCTACTGATGTCAGTGTTTCATTTATAAAATGAATGGTGGCCATTTCTGTGGACATACATTTATGAAATCCATGCTGTGATTTTGAGAAAAGTTTATTTTCTTCTATAAAATGAATCAGCCTCTTATAAAATATTTTTTCTAATTTTTAAGAAAGCCAGACAGAAGATAAATTGGTATGTAATTTTTTTACCTCTGTTCTTTGGCCCTTTTTAATCAGAGGACTCAATTTTGCTATTTTTAACCTTTCAGGAAAAAATCCCTGTAGCCAGTGACAAATTACAAATATCTCCAAAAGGTTTTGCTATTACTGCTGAGCATTTCTTTACAATACCATCAGCGGTGTTATTAAGGCCAGATGAGAATTTTGATTTTAGTCCTCTTATGACAATTGATATTTCTTTCTCATTTGTTGGATATAAAAAAAGACACTTATTAAAACGCCCTGGAACTTATTCTGTCCTAGCATTTGGTGGGTGCATTTGGATAATATTTTCTGCTAGTTGTGTAAAGTATGAACTAAATTTATTTGTGAAGAATACTAAGTATTGTAGAACACTCAGTATAATGTCATGTATTGAAACTGAACTACACTTCTCGAACAATCACTATATAGACACGCAAACAAATAACTTATAGACAATCATTCATCAAGAGCATCGGTGAGGTCCATCGGAGCTGGTCCTAGCTCGACGAGGAACTGGCTGTACTGCTGCTGTGCTGGCCTTATAAAGCTGGCGGAGGCTTTACATATCTTGTGTAATCCGGGGTGCTGCTTCTTAATGCTGCCACAGGTTCATCTTGATGTTACTGCATCGCCACATGGGAATCATGGAATGGTTAAAAAAAATTCCAGTATTTCTTGTTCACAACAAGTTTTATTTCGCACACTAGATGTTTGGTGGGAAACTACATGCGTAACATTGCCTTAACACTGTCTCATGACTGATGTAAGACTGACCTCAGACTGAATGACTTGTGGCAGCATATAAATCACCTCTATTTATATGGTTTTAAACAATTACTGTCATTGTTACATATTAAATTTTTAATTTATACAATTAGAATTTTTATGTACATCTTCCAAAGTTACATAGGAATTTAGATGAATTAAAAGAGAATAATTTCATACAAAGACAAGAAAGAATCTGTCTCTATTAAAACTATAAATTACATGTTTCATCATTACAACAATATATTTTGTTAATTTGCATAAATCATTTTACTTACTTAAGGAATGATCACCCTTCATTTACAGGTGAACAGAGCGATTAGTTTTATTGAATGAAAGGCCTAGATTCAACTAATTAAATTTTGTATGAGTAAAATTTTACATTTTTATATATTTGTAACTGCAGTTCTGTTAACTAACACCAATTAGAACACGAACATATTTGGATCTGACAGAAGAATCATCATGTCACATTTCTATTAGGGATACAAGCAATTTTTTAACTTGAAAACATAAAATTAGCTGTCTTTCGATGACTAGGAATATCAGAAATTTAATCGTTAATTACTACATAATTACAATAGCAAAATTATTCCTAGCATGTGATTGAAGTTTGTATAATGTACGTATTGTGGTGGTACATCAGCTTTTAATAAAGCGTGTTTCCTTCATTCCACATACTGGTGAAGGGAAACATTCCACGTGGGAAAAATATATCTAAAAACAAAGATGATGTGACTTACTAAACGAAAGCGCTGGCAGGTCGATAGACACACAAACATACACACAAAATTCAAGCTTTCGCAACCAATGGTTGCTTCATCAGGAAAGAGGGAAGGAGAGGGAAAGACGAAAGGATGTGGGTTTTAAGGGAGAGGATAAGGAGTCATTCCAATCCCGGGAGCAGAAAGACTTACCTTAGGGGGAAAAAAGGACAGGTATACACTCACACACACACACATATCCATCCGCACATACACAGACACAAGCAGACGTTTGTAAAGGCAAAGATTTTGGGCAGAGATGTCAGTCGAGGTGGAAGTACAGAGGCAAAGATGTTGTTGAAAGACAGGTGAGGTATGAGTGGCAGCAACTTGAAATTAGTGGAGGTTGAGGCCTGGCGGATAACGAGAAGAGAGGATATACTGAAGGGCAAGTTCCCATCTCCAGAGTTCTGACAGGTTGGTGTTAGTGGGAAGTATCCAGATAACCCGGAGGGTGTAACACTGTGCCAAGATGTGCTGGCCGTGCACCAAGGCATGTTTAGCCACAGGGTGATCCTCATTACCAACAAACACTGTCTTCCTGTGTCCATTCATGTGAATCGACAGTTGGTTGCTGGTCATTCCCACATAGAAAGCTTCACAGTGTAGGCAGGTCAGTTGGTAAATCACGTGGGTGCTTTCACACGTGGCTCTGCCTTTGATCGTGTACACCTTCCGGGTTACAGGACTGGAGTAGGTGGTGGTGGGAGAGTGCATGGGACAGGTTTTACACCGGGGGCAGTTACAAGGGTAGGAGCCAGAGGGTAGGGAAGGTGGTTTGGGGATTTCATAGGGATGAACTAAGAGGTTACGTAGGTTAGGTGGACGGCGGAAAGACACTCTTGGTGGAGTGGGGAGGATTTCATGAAGGATGGATCTCATTTCAGGGCAGGATTTGAAGAAGTCGTATCCCTGCTGGAGAGCCACATTCAGAGTCTGATCCAGTCCCGGAAAGTATCCTGTCACAAGTGGGGCACTTTTGTGGTTCTTCTGTGGGAGGTTCTGGGTTTGAGGGGATGAGGAAGTGGCTCTGGTTATTTGCTTCTGTACCAGGTCGGGAGGGTAGTTGCGGGGTGCGAAAGCTGTTTTCAGGTTGTTGGTGTAATGGTTCAGGGATTCCGGATTGGAGCAGATTCGTTTGCCACGAAGACCTAGGCTGTAGGGAAGGGACCGTTTGATGTGGAATGGGTGGCAGGTGTCATAATGGAGGTACTGTTGCTTGTTGGTGGGTTTGATGTGGACGGACGTGTGAAGCTGGCCACTGGACAGATGGAGGTCAACGTCAAGGAAAGTGGCATGGGATTTGGGGTAGGACCAGGTGAATCTGATGGAACCAAAGGAGTTGAGGTTGGAGAGGAAATTCTGGAGTTCTTCTTCACTGTGAGTCCAGATCATGAAGATGTCATCAATAAATCTGTACCAAACTTTGGGTTGGCAGGCCTGGGTAACCAAGAAGGCTTCCTCTAAGCGACCCATAAATAGGTTGGCGTACGAGGGGGCCATCCTGGTACCCATGGCTGTTCCCTTTAATAGTTGGTATGTCTGGCCTTCGAAAGTGAAGAAGTTGTGGGTCAGGATGAAGCTGGCTAAGGTAATGAGGAAAGAGGTTTTAGGTAGGGTGACAGATGATCGGCGTGAAAGGAAGTGCTCCATCGCAGCGAGGCCCTGGACGTGCGGAATATTTGTGTATAAGGAAGTGGCATCAATGGTTACAAGGATGGTTTCTGGGGTAACAGATTGGGTAAGGATTCCAGGCGTTTGAGAAAGTGGTTGGTGTCTTTGATGAAGGATGGGAGACTGCATGTAATGGGTTGAAGGTGTTGATCTACGTAGGCAGAGATACGTTCTGTGGGGGCTTGGTAACCAGCTACAATGGGGCGGCCAGGATGATTGGGTTTGTGAATTTTAGGAAGAAGGTAGAAGGTAGGGGCGCGGGGTGTTGATGGGGTCAAGAGGTTGATGGAGTCAGGTGAAAGGTTTTGTAGGGGGCCTAAGGTTCTGAGGATTCCTTGAAGCTCCGCCTGGACATCAGGAATGGGATTACCTTGGCAAACTTTGTATGTGGTGTTGTCTGAAAGCTGACGCAGTCCCTCAGCCACATACTCCCGATGGTCAAGTACCACGGTCGTGGAACCCTTGTCTGCCGGAAGAATGATGATGGATCGGTCAGCCTTCAGATCACGGATAGCCTGGGCTTCAGCAGTGGTGATGTTGGGAGTAGGATTAAGGTTTTTTAAGAAGGATTGAGAGGCAAGGCTGGAAGTCAGAAATTCCTGGAAGGTTTGAAGAGGGTGATTTTGAGGAAGAGGAGGTGGGTCCCGCTGTGACGGAGGATGGAACTGTTCCACGCAGGATTCAATTTGGATAGTGTCTTGGGGAGTTGGATCATTAAGAGTAGGATTAGGATCATTTTTCTTCATGGCAAAGTGATATTTCCAGCAGAGACTACGAGTGTAGGACAGTAAATCTTTGACGAGGGCTGTTTGGTTGAATCTGGGAGTGGGGCTGAAGGTGAGGCCTTTGGATAGGACAGAGGTTTCGGATTGGGAGAGAGGTTTGGAGGAAAGATTAACTACTGAATTAGGGTGTTGTGGTTCCAGATTGTGTTGATTGGAATTTTGAGGTTTTGGGGGGAGTGGGGAGTGGGAGATTGAGTAGATGGGAGAGACTGGGTTTGTGTGCAATGAGAGGAGGTTGAGGTTTGATGGAAAGGTTGTGAAGGGTGAATGAGTCGCCTTTCCGGAGGTGAGAAACCAGGAGATTGGATAGTTTTTTGAGGTGGAGGGTAGCATGCTGTTCTAATTTGCAGTTGGCCTGTAGGAGGATGCTCTGAACAGCTGGTGTGGATGTGGGAGAGGAAAGATTGAGGACTTTTATTAAGGATAGGAGTTGACGAGTGTGTTCATTGGCTGAGTTGATGTGTAGGTGAAGGATTAGGTGGGTGAGGGCAATGGATTGTTCAGTTTGGAACTGGTATAGGGACTGATGGAAAGAAGGGTTGCAACCAGAGATGGGAACTTTAAGTGTGAGGCCTTTGGGGGTAATGCTAAATGTCAGACAAGCCTGAGAAAATAAAATATGGGAGAGTAATCTGGCTAGGGCGAAGGCATGTTTGCGGAGGGAATGTAAATAAAACTTAATGGGGTCGTTGTGGGGGTGTTTTGAGGGTGACATGGTATTAGAAGGTGGAAAGTGTAACATGAGGCTGAAATGAAAATGAAAATAAAAATATATGGGGAGAGATAAAGGTGAACTAGAAAGCAACTGGAGATCTGGTGTGAAAAACGGCGAAAAAGTGTTGGTTAAAGCTGGGCTATGTTGATCCTGTGGTGAACTTGGGTTGGTAGACAACGATGTGCACAAAGGTTAGGTGGTTGTGTTGCCGCCAAACCACGTTAAAGGGTGGAGAAATTCGGGAAAATTTCGAAAAAACTGCGTGTAAATGTATTAAAAGGAGTGGTTTTGTGGCGGCAGGTTATGAAAATGAGGCTAACAATTGTCTGACGAAGAAATAATGACGTTAAAACCTGTGGGAAGTGGCTAAAAATGATCAGTGATGTGGGAAAAACGGAAAAGGAAATAAAGCGAAATTTATTAGAACTAGCGGAAATGGTTGTTTAATAGGTGAAAGGAACTGTTTGTGAACTAGAAACAGTGGATTTTATAGCAGCGGTAGTGTTGAAAGCGGAAAAAAAATTTTTGGTTATTGTTTGGAAGTGGGTTACGTATAATTGAGCGTATATAGGCGGGATAAAATTATATAATAGATCACGGTGAAAAGGCGAAGGTGAATACAAAGTGAAACTACTGGTAAAAACAGAAAGAGAAAATTGGACGACAGAAAAGATTTCGAAATGCAACAGTGACAATAATAAACGTAATTGTTGGGTTCAAATTAATGATATGAATATAATAGAGGGAAACATTCCACGTGGGAAAAATATATCTAAAAACAAAGATGATGTAACTTACCAAACGAAAGTGCTGGCAGGTCGATAGACACACAAACAAACACAAACATACACACAAAATTCAAGCTTTTGCAACCAACGGTTGCTTCATCAAGAAAAAATTATTGCTACAATTCTCATCAAACATTATGTATACTTTAGTTTCATCATGAAAGCCAGATTTTGGATAAATAAAATCTAACTTCATATTTAACCAATCAAAGCTAGCACTAACTTTCAGTACACAAGCCATCCCTAATAACATGTGTTGATTCAGGTCAGTTATTATCAGCTATCCTTATTCAAATACAATGTTACTGACAGTAAATGAAATTAATGCTTGCCTACTGATTAATTTACTGAATTTACCAGTTGCTCCTTTTATTTTAGCACCAGTAATGAGAAATTCAGTACACTGTTCTGAGTTCTTTAATCTATCTCTTAATTTACCAGACACACCACTTATCAGGCTACCAGTGTCCAATAGAGAAACTCCCTTCCAGTTGCCTACAGATATTTCAATATAGGGACTACTGAGTGTTTCATGCTTATTACTTCCATCCTCTTCTGCCAATAAATCATCTTCAATATCCCTACAATTTAAATCATCATTTCCTGGAACCTCATTTCCTAAATTAGGTTGTAAAGTACTTAAAGATAGCTTACAACTAGAGTGTGTGTGTTGAATGCTATCACAGTAATCACCTTTTCTTACAGACTCCTCATTATCTTCCAATACTTTCAGTATCTTGTCACTAATTAGCTTATCTTGAGCCTCCTTTCTGTAACAACCATGTAGTATCTCTCTGACCTCAATAGGTATCAACTGATTTTCATGTACCTGTTTTTCTGACTCCAAATTATCATATCCTATCATTCCATTACTCATATCATTGTCTAGTACTTCCACATAAACCATACCACCTAATTCATCATAAAAAACATCAGCATCAATAGTCTCAAAATACTCATTTGCAACATCATCTGCACCTACATGAACTTCAATTTCAACTACACACGTCTCCACATCACAATCACTATCAAAAGTACTAGAAGTCATGTCAGAGGGCACATAAACATAACTAACTTATGTATATGATCCTTGCTTTCCTCTAGATCTTTTTCAGTCAACACTGAAAATTCATCATCACGTAATAAGCTAACTAAATCATACTCATCAGCATCATCATAAATATTACCATTACAAAACACACAACTCTCATCAAATAAGTTAGTCAAATAATCTGTACTAAGATTAAATTTATTTTCTACTCTTATCTTTACCCATTTCTGTCAGCATGAAGTTCCAAAATGCTTTATCACAATCAGCTCTGTTTATCTGGTAATTATTGTGTGAATTGTGGTGCCTGTGACCTGAATTTCACCTTCCTCTCCCACCTCTAGCCTTATTTCTGTAATGGTTCTTGTTGTTGGTGTTCTGGAGCTGTTGTGATGACTCCCTATTCTGAAAACTGTTCTCCCAAGTATGATCTAATTTACCTATGTATTTCAGAAATTCCTCAACAGTGTCGTCTGGTCCATAAACAAGACTCCACAGAACACGGCCACGTAAACGCTGCTTCAGTGCATCAATTTGGATTAATTCATCAAGTGATTTATCTAAGTATGCTATTCTGACCAAAATATGTTTAAAAATAATTTTTCAAACTTTGCAAATGTCATTTCTGGGTTAACATGTTAGTTAGCCCAGGATAATGATTCTCGATCTAAATATCTTTTAGCAAATTTCACTTTCATATGTTCTGGCATGCCCGGTGCAAAGCTGTCCTCGCATTGGTACAAATAATCGACAGGGTGAAGCTTAAAATCACCCGAAAAAATTTTCATACTAACATTATTGCAACTGTTTTGAAACATGTCATTAACCACTATATATATATATTACTAAACATATTAGTCTCTAGATTTACAACTTTAGAGTTGACTGTTTGAAGATTATTTGATACTTCATTTACTTTGATGTTTACTGAAGAGATTTGATTCCGAAACAAGCACAGAATTTAATTTTAGTTTCTCATCAATGAAATTATTTTCAGTTTCAATATAAGTATGTATGTTATGCAAATCTGATTTTCGTCTGTTGAGTTCATCAATGGCAAAGTTTTCTATTCTCTTTACTTGTTCATCGACTACATCAACATGTAATTCAGTAACAGCAAAGTTCTTCAAACCATCCACTTCAGATTCCACACTGTCCACTCTTTCATATAAACTGTTTATTTGTCTATTTGCCTTATTAACATCTTCCCTAATTGCTACTAGTTTCTGGTTCATTTTTACGAGAATATTGTCTATTTTTCTAAAATTATTTTCAGTGTCTCCTCTATTTTTTTTATTTAGCTCCAACTGTTCACCATCCAATAATTTATAAAGTTGATCTAATATATTTTATGATTGTTGAAATCCATGGAAAGGTGAAATTATACTATTTAATGGATTCTCATGGTTTTGAGTGTTTAGATTCGGCACCGATGCATGCAGCTGGTAACCCAATCTTGTTGTGATTCCATCTTGGTCACATATAGAAAATATATTGTTACTACTCATTTTGACTACTATTGCACAACTTGACGAGATGATACAAAACACTTCTGAAAACTATCTTTCCTATTATATTTTCAAAGTGTGTCACACACAATTATTTTTGCCTGACTTACACATATAATTTCACTTCCTAACAGTGCACTGTTTCACTACTCTGTTACATAAATAATGTTTTGGTACTCATCTGACAATCCATGCTGCTGGCTCTTGCTGTTGGCCCATTATTATTCTCACACATCCACTTTTTCCATGCAGGTCCTTGTTTCCATTCACATCCCAATACTGGTATATGGGACAGTACACTGTATACAATTGTTTCACCTGAAACTTAATGACCATTAGCATACAATGCAGTTTTATATGCAGCCCAGCTCCTTTCACCACACTGTAATATAAGGTGGCGAAAATGTTTTTCTGTGAGGTTTGGGATGTGTATCATTGCTTAACACAAGAAAAGCAGAATACCACATCATATTATGGATATCCTCCACCAAATAAATAATACATACGGGGTGCTGCATCTTAATGCTGCCATAGGTTCATCTTGATGTTACTGCATCATCACACAGGAATCATGCAATGGTTAAAAAAGACTCCACTATTTCTTGTTAACAAAGAGTTTTATTTCGCATGCTACATGTTTGGCGGCAAATTGCACGTGTAAAATTGACTTAACACTGTCTCATAACTAACCTCAGACTGACTGACCTGTGGTGGCATACAAATCGTCTCTATTTTTTATGGTTTCAAACAACTACTGTAATTGTTACATACTAAATTTTTTGTTGTTGTGGTCTTCAGCCCTGAGACTGGTTTGATGCAGCTCTCCATGCTACTCTATCCTGCGCAAGCTTCTTCATCTCCCAGTACCTACTGCAATCTACATCCTTCTGAATCTGCTTGGTATTCATCTCTTGGTCTCCCTCTACGATTTTTACCCTCCACACTGCCCTCCAATACTAAATTGGTGATCCCTTGATGCCTCAGAACATGTCCTACCAACCGATCCCTTCTTCGAGTCAACTTGTGCCACAAACTTCTCTTCTCCCCAATCCTATTCAACACCTCCTCATTAGTTATGTGATCTACCCATCTAATCTTCAGCATTCTTCTGCAGCACCACATTTCAAGAGCTTCTATTCTCTTCTTGTCTAAACTATTTATCGTCCATGTTTCACTTCCATACGTGGCTACACTCCATACAAATACTTTCAGAAACGACTCCCTGACACTTAAATCTATACTTAATGTTAACAAATTTCTCTTCTTCAGAAATGCTTTCCTTCCCATTGTCAGTCTACATTTTATATCCTCTCTACTTTGACCATCATCAGTTATTTTGCTCCCCAAATAGCAAAACTCCTTTACTACTTTAAGTGTCACATTTCCTAATTTAATACCCTCAACATTACCCGACTTAATTCGACTACATTCCATTATCCTTGTTTACTTTTTGTTGATGTTCATCTTATATCCTCCATTCAAGACACTATCCATTCCCTTCAACTGCTCTTCCAAGTCCTTTGCTGTCTCTGACAGAATTACAATGTCATCGGCAAACCTCAAAGTTTTTATTTCTTCTCCATGGATTTTAATACCTACTCCAAATTTTTCTTTTGTTTCCTTCACTGCTTGCTCAATATACAGATTGAATAACATCGGGGAGAGGCTACAACCCTGTCTCACTCCCTTCCCAACCACTGCTTCCCTTTCATGCCCCTCAACTCTTATAACTGCCATTTGGTTTCTATACAAATTGTAAATAGCCTTTCGCTCCCTGTATTTTACCCCTGCCACCTTCAGAATTTGAAAGAGAGTATTCCATTAAACATTGTCAAAAGCTTTCTCTAAGTCTACAAATGCAAGATACATAGGTTTGCCTTTCCTTAATCTAGCTTCTAAGATAAGCCGTAGGGTCAGTATTGCGTCACGTGTTCCAATATTTCTACGGAATCCAAACTGATCTTCCCCAAGGTCGGCTTCTACTAGTTTTTCCATTCATTTGTAAAGAATTCGCGTTAGTATTTTGCAGCTGTGACTTATTAAACTGATAGTTCGGTAATTTTCACATCTGTCAACATCTGCTTTCTTTGGGATTGGAATTATTATATTCTTCTTGAAGTCTGAGGGTATTTCGCCTGTCTCATACATCTTGCTCACCAGATGGTAGAGTTTTGTCAGGACTGGCTCTCTCAAGGCCGTCAGTAGTTCTAATGGAATGCTGTCTACTCCCGGGGCCTTGTTTCAACTCAGGTCTTTCAGTGCTCTGTCAAACTCTTCACGCAGTATCATATCTCCCATTTCATCTTCATCTACATCCTCTTCTATTTCCATAATACTGTCCTCAAGTGCATCGCCCTTGTATAGACCCTCTATATACTCCTTCCACCTTTCTGCTTTCCCTTCTTTGCTTAGAACTGGGTTTCCGTCTGAGCTCTTGATATTCATACAAGTGGTTCTCTTTTCTCCAAAGGTCTCTTTAATTTTCCTGTAGGCAGTATCTACCTTACCCCTAGTGAGATAAGCCTCTACATCCTTACATTTATCCTCTAGCCATCCCTGCTTAGCCATTTTGCACTTCCTGTCGATCTCATTTTTGAGACGTTTGTATTCCTTTTTGCCTGCTCCATTTACTTCATTTTTATATTTTCTCCTTTCATCAATTAAATTCAATATTTCTTCTGTTACCCAAAGATTTCTACTAGCCCTCATCTTTTTACCTACTTGATCCTCTGCTGCCTTCACTACTTCATTCAAAGCTACCCATTCTTCTTCTACTGTATTTCTTTCCCCCATTCCTGTCAATTGTTCCCTTATGCTCTCCCTGAAACCCTCTACAACCTCTGGTTTAGTCAGTTTATCCACGTCCCATCTCCTTAAATTCCCACCTTTTTGCAGTTTCTTCAGTTTTAATCTACAGTTCATAACCAATAGATTGTGGTCAGAGTCCACATCTGCCCCTGGAAATGTCTTACAATTTAAAACCTGGTTCCTAAATCTCTGTCTTACCATTATATAATCTATCTGAAATCTGTCAGTATCTCCTGGCTTCTTTCATGTATACAACTTTCTTTTATGATTCTTGAACCAAGTGTTAGCTATGATGAAGTTGTGCTCTGTGCAAAATTCTACCAGACGGCTTCCTCTTTCGTTTCTTAGCCCCAATCCATATTCATCTACTACGTTTCCTTCTCTCCCTTCTCCTACTACCAAATTCCAGTCACCCATGACTATTAAATTTTCGTCTCCCTTCACTATCTCAATAATTTCTTTTATTTTATCATACATTTTTTTCAATTTCTTCGTCATCTGCAGAGCTAGTTGGCATATAAACTTGTACTACTGTAGTAGCTGTGGGCTTCGTGTCTATCTTGGCCACAATAATGCGTTCACTATGCTGTTTGTAGTAGATTACCCACATTCCAATTTTCCTATTCATTATTAAACCTACTCCTGCATTACCACTATTTGACTTTGTATTTATAACCCTGTATTCGCCTGACCAAAAGTCTTGTTCCTCCTGCCACTGAACTTCACTAATTCGAACTATACCTAACTTTAACCTATCCATTTCCCTTTTTTAATTTTCTAACCTACCTGCCCAATTAAGGGATCTGACTTTCCACGCTCCGATCTGTAGAACGCCAGTTTTCTTTCTCCTGATAACGACGTCCTCTTGAGTAGTCCCTGCCTGGAGATCCGAATGGGGGACTATTTTACCTCCGGAATATTTTACCCAAGAGGACACCATCATCATTAACCATACAGTAAAGCTGCATGCCCTCGGGAAAAATTACGGCTGTAGTTTCCCCTTGCTTTCAACCATTCGCAGTACCAGCACAGCAAGGCCGTTTTGGTTAGTGTTACAAGGCCAGATCAGTCAATCATCCAGACTGTTGCCCCTGCAACTACTAAAAAGGCTGCTGCCCCTCTTCAGGAACCACATGTTAGTCTGGCCTCTCAACAGATACCCCTCTGTTGCGGTTGTACCTACGGTACGGCTATCTGTATCGCTGAGGCACGCAAGCGTCCCCACCAACGGCAAGGTCCATGGTTCATGGGGGGATTAAATTTTTTAGATTTATACAATTAAAATTTGTAGATACATCTGCCAAGATTACATAGAAATTTACATGAAATAAAAGTAAATTATTTCATACAAAGACAAGAAAGAATCTATTTATAATAAAACTATGCACTAAATGTTTTATCATTACAACAATATATACCATTTTACTTACTTAAAGAATGATCACCCTATCATTTACAAGTGAGCAGAGCGATTAGGCTAAAAAAAAATAACTTCAGTATTTTCGAGTTCAGATAACCAGAAAAGACAAAATCAAACCAGCAGTTTAAATTGGTGTAAATTACTGGCATTACACATATGCCCTCTTTCGGAAAGTGGGGATGAGACTGGAAGAGAATATAGGATCCCAAAAGTTTGTGGTATTACAAATTCACTCAGTCTTTATGCCACCTTGTTATCTGGAACTTGTGTCCTTGAAGTTCAATAACCATTTCAGTGTGGCATGATTTGTAATCACTGGAAATTCTCTTCCCGTCATGAAAGATCTGTTATGTATTGTATAAAAAACCAAAGCACAAAGCACCTTTTCTGTGTTAGTGTAATGACATTCTGCTTTGTTTAAATGTCTGGAAACAAATAATGTTGACTGTTCATTGCCCTCGAATTCTTGAGATGAAATAGCACCAACAGCAAAATTTGAAGGATCTATTGAAAGAATGAAGGGCTTGCTGAAACCTGGACAGGCTAACACAGGAGATGTGGTTAGAGCAGTTTTAAGTTCTTCCATCACCTTTTTGCATTCTGTTGACCAATTAAATGTGATTCCTTTTTTCAATAGCTGCATCATTGGATGTGCTATATTTGCACAACCAGCTATGAAATGTGTAGAAATTCGCTAATCCAAAAAATGGTAGTAGTTAAGTTCTGTGGTTCAGGAAAATTCGTCAGCTTCAGTTAATTTCGGATCAGGGCAGATGTCTTCACTGGTTATAACATTGTCCAAGGTAGTTCATTTGGCTTTGTGAAAAATGACATTTACCTATTAACAAGGACAGATTTGCACTTTTTATAAGCCTGAAAACTATGCTGCATAATGTTTTCACTGAAAATTACTATGTCGTTGAGGCTTAAAAGAGTTTATGTTGGTGTGAGCTCTTGTAAAATTGAATCCATCAGGTGCTGAAAGTTAGCTGGTGTAGTAAAAAGTGCAAATGACATACAGAGAAGTATTTATACACTCCTGTTGTGATAACAAATTAAGTTTTAGCTTGAGCATCTGGATCCACTGTCAGCTGAAGATATCCACTAGTTAGAACACAAATCAAAAAGAATCAACATCTGCTCAGGTAATCCAGTATGTCCACCAAGTTTGGTAGGGACAAATGTCTTGTGTTACTGCATTCAGAGCTCAGTAATTGACACAAATACAGAACTGTGCTTCTCCAGAAACAGATTTCTTCTCAACAACAACAACTGGTATAAACCACAGAGAATCTCCAGCATCTTTTGGCTTTATATTTCTGGCTCTCAGTTGTTCTTTAACCATTTCTTCTACCATCTCTATTTGACTGAATGGTATTCAATAAGGTTTCTAGGTGATTGATGCTGCATTTTGTAATCTTATCCTCCCACACATCACCATTAAAGTTCTCATTCTTTGCACAAATTTTGAAATTTCGAGAGGAGTAAGATTACAAAAGAAGAACTTTTTTGACTTATCTTGATTATCTCATTGTTGTTGTTGAATCTTGTTGTGTCTAGGAGTACATTCTTGCTGCTGAAAATATTGATCTGTAGTGGCAGTGAAGTAACTGGTGAAGAGTTGCCTGTTGCTACGAATATCTTTTTATTTTATCCCATTCTTATAAATCACACTGATTTTATAATTTCCACATTCAAGAAACCAATAATTACATTGTTGGTGACAAACTTATAAAAACGTCTACTTCCATCTGAGGCATGCCCACTACTCCTTACTTTCTGAGGTATTAACTATTCCAAAGAGTTTACAAAGCGAAAGAGTTTACATATTTTCTTGACAACAGAAGAATCATCACCAAGATATAACATTATTTTATAACTGAGTCTAGAAATATATTTAATAATTAGTGTTAAACTGTACAATAAATAATATGAATTTTAAATGTGCCAGAAATTTCATAATTTCAAAAAAGAAGATAAAAGGTAATGTTAGAGGATGGTGACACGTTATAATTTCCAGTATGTATATGATGTTAAACTAAATGATTTTGAACATTCTCGGAAATGATCTTCATACTCCAACAAAATAGGTGCTAAATTATCCTGCTCATCAACTGTCAAATATTCTATCTTCTATCAAATCATGTTCTTTAGTTCATTATTACCTCTGACTACTTGTTGCAATTTTTCACTACCACTACAAACATATGTCTTCATGACTGAAACATTTGCTATTCTGTTTGGAACCTGTATTACATCATTTCTACTTATGCTCGAGAGACTTCAGCAATCTTCATTCCTTGTGGCAATACAATGTCTTCATTGCTCATCTTTGTTATTGCTATTGTGATTCTAGCTACATTCTGTCTCACCACTGTAGCCACATCTACACTTCTGTCAACATAACAGTGCATGTTTTCCAGTTATCCACATTTCTCCGATTGCTCAGTCAATAACAGAGCTATTTCCCTGCATCTGGGTGACTTGACTGCAACATAAACGGTTTTCCCTGCTCCATGGGGAATTTACTGAGGCAGATCAATTTGTACATCAATTCTGAGGCTTTGAAGAGGCGTGTTGGTCAGGTGGTCCAATCCCACAATGTCAGTGTTGCTGCTCCGTTGAGGGTAGTTTGAAGAATTATTTCCCAGGTTGTAGTTACTATAGTCTAGTCTAATCTTCCTATCTCCAACAAATATCTCTGTCCTGTTAGCAAACAAGATATCAAATCCAAGTACACCACCATAGCATGTTTCGTTATTTGAAAGTACTTGCACCCTCACTGTGTATTGTTCTTGGCCTAAACTTTATTCTTCATGAACATCTCTGCTGTTACGTAGCTTCCTGACATTTAACCCTCACACCTTTACCTGTATCAGTTTTAAATTACCCCTTTTATCAATGCAACACCACCATCAGTGAGATTGTGTTCCTGTATCAATAAGTAGCTTGATTTTTCTTCAGCGATATAGAACACATGTCCCAAAGTGATTTACGATCTGAGTTTCAATGGAGGAATCACTTTCTTGGGCAGAGAGCATATAGTGTGGTGACATATATGCCCTGTACCCATTTAATGACCTGTCAAGTTGCCTATTTCTCACATTAGTTTTTCTTTTATTGCAGCAATCTCTCAATATGTGACCCTGTATCTCACAACTGCAACAGATTTGTCTCTCTTTACAGTCTTCACACATGTGACCAGGTGCATTACACCTGTAACATTCCACATTTGTGTTGAATACAAGGCGCTCTTCTCTTCGCATACTATTTGGCCTCCTTAGTGCTTCCACAAAGCCAACAGCTGTTTCTACTGCTTCCTGAGATGTCTTACATTGTGCCAATCTAACTGCTTTGCTTACGTCCTCTCCATAAAACCCACGGGAAAGTGTCCAGAGCTCTCTGATCAGCTTGGAATAGCTGAATGCAATTTTCATTCTTATCCTCTACCAGCTCATATATTTGCGTATTTATGTTTCGAATTTTTTCAGCAAATTGCTCAATAGATTCATCCCACCACATTCACACACTATGAAGTTGCTCTCTGTAGAATCTGACAGCATATTTGCATTTGAATCTGCTTTTAACTCATTGTAATCTTCTGATTTTGTGCAAGTGGGCTCCACATGAAATCTTGTGCAGGTCCTTAATTCTTCATTTAACAACTGCTAAACTATCAGAATTAGTCCATAAACCCAACAAGACAGCTCATTCAAAAAAATACTTTCATGACTTGCTCGAGTATCCTGCTAAATATGGGTACTGATGGTAGTAACAAGAAATTTTTTATTGAGCCAGCAAAGCATGATGTATCACCTGAAAAGTTGTTTGGCAGGCTTTGCTCCCATCTATCTTGTTTTACATGCTGAATCCCTCTTTGCAAATCATTAATAACAGTTTGGGCACCAAACTTGTTACTCGGATTGGATTCTGCCATTTTAACTAAACTAACCCACACCAATGAAATCACTCAAGTACAGGAAAAAGTTTTCCAGATCGATCACTGCCTTTTGTTTTGCAACCAAATTTGAGCAGACCAACCTGATTTCCAGCATCAGATGTCCTCGTGTTGTTGGACGATGTCCACGTTGCTGCTGCTTAGCCACGGAGAGATGGCAGGAACTTGGGAATTCTTGGAAGCTGACACACTGTGCATCTCCTAGGTGCTGTAGAATTTCCAGAATTGGAGAATTGGCCCCATGCTGACACCGTTCCTCCAAGGGGGGATCTCATCAACTGAGGAACCCACATGTTTTACTGCATGCAGGCAACCAGTGACTAACTGTGTGTGTGTTCTGTGCCAGCAACAACTGGTAACAACACAGTAGTTCGTCAGCATCCTGAAATAATGATAGTTTGCACGTGTACACAAGAGGCTGCGGCTTGCAAGATTTACATCTCCATATTCCCTGTTTGTCTAATTTCCTTCACTCTTTAGTAGTCCTGAGTTCATTTACTTCTATGGTAAGCCATTGCCTATGGTGACACTGCCATTTCTGGCAAGTCATTTTGGGGAAGAATGTATGGAAATGACACATTTCTGTGTTTAGAAATGCTTCATACTTGTGATTTGTGCCTTGTGCTGGAATTTTTTCACTCCATCCTTCTTGCCACAAGGCATACATCTTCAGTAAGTAGATGAGCCAAGTAATTTCAGTTACAAATACAGAGGACAGCCCACTAAGGGCAGAAATACTTGCATTAATTTGTAGTTGACTACATCAGCAAGCAGATGACCTACACACCATAAGCACCAGAGAACCAAAAGGCATCTGATGCGAGTGACAGACATGAAATAGTAGTTATCAGAAGACTTTTTGTGTGTAGAATACAGAACATTGTATATTAAGGTGCAGTGTTTCCCTTCATTGTGTGCATGTGGTGACTTCACTGTAATACCATGAGTAGAGAACAGCACGGGGTGGATCTGTCAGTCTGATGTAGTCTAAGTTACCTTTGAGTGTTCTTCTTCTGATATGGTATCCTTTTCATTTTGTTCTCAAGGACCTGCTACTCTGAACCATGGCCATACACATACAAACTTATCCTCCTTGACTTCATCTTCAGGCAGATATCTCACTACTTCTCGCTACTGAATTACGTACATATCCTCAATGATAATCTTTTGTATTGTTTCAACTATGTACATCAATTGTGAAAACAGATCCAAATATCAATAAGGTGCAGTGTTTCCCTTCATTGTGTGCATGTGGTGACTTCACTGTAATACCATGAGTAGAGAACAGCACGGGGTGGATCTGTCAGTCTGATGTAGTCTAAGTTACCTTTGAGTGTTCTTCTTCTGATATGGTATCCTTTTCATTTTGTTCTCAAGGACCTGCTACTCTGAACCATGGCCATACACATACAAACTTATCCTCCTTGACTTCATCTTCAGGCAGATATCTCACTACTTCTCGCTACTGAATTACGTACATATCCTCAATGATAATCTTTTGTATTGTTTCAACTATGTACATCAATTGTGAAAACAGATCAAAATATCAATAAGGTGCAGTGTTTCCCTTCATTGTGTGCATGTGGTGACTTCACTGTAATACCATGAGTAGAGAACAGCACGGGGTGGATCTGTCAGTCTGATGTAGTCTAAGTTACCTTTGAGTGTTCTTCTTCTGATATGGTATCCTTTTCATTTTGTTCTCAAGGACCTGCTACTCTGAACCATGGCCATACACATACAAACTTATCCTCCTTGACTTCATCTTCAGGCAGATATCTCACTACTTCTCGCTACTGAATTACGTACATATCCTCAATGATAATCTTTTGTATTGTTTCAACTATGTACATCAATTGTGAAAACAGATCCAAATATCAATAACCAATAAATTCAAATACATTAATTGTGGTGTCACCGCCAGACACCACACTTGCTAGGTGGTAGCCTTTAAATCGGCCGCGGTCCATTAGTATACGCCGGACCCGCGTGTCGCCACTGTCAGTGATTGCAGACCGAGCGCCACCACACGGCAGGTCTAAAGAGACTTCCTAGCACTCGCCCCAGTTGTACAGCCGACTTTGCTAGCGATGCTACACTGACAAATTACGCTCTCATTTGCCGAGACGATAGTTAGCATAGCCTTCAGCTACGTCATTTGCTACGACCTAGCAAGGCGCCATTATCAATAGATATTTAACTTGTGATGCCTGTACAGTCAGACCGATGTACACCACTTATGGATTATAGTTAAGTATTACATCAACTACGTACTTTATTTGCTACTATTAATTCCCTTAACTGTTCCAGATCTCGCGCCAGCCTGCGTGAGCTTAAGCGCGTGCCTTTCGGCTTCCTCTCATAGTGACTTGGCTGTCTTGCCAAGTCACAACATTAATCAATATGTCTGACCACATTGAACTAGACTCAAGATATAAGATTTACAATTTTCATTCATCTTGAGTATTTACATTGTGTGCATTGAAGCGGGGACCTAGAAACAATGGAGAGGCTTCATCCCTGCCTTAGCCTTCAGTGGTTCACAACCCCACAACAGGCTACAGCAGTCCACTCGCACCACCGCCACCCCACACCGAACCCATGATTATTGTGCAGTTCGGCCCCCAGCCGACCCCCCCCCCCCCCCTCCTGGGAACGTCTCATACCAGATGAATGTAACCCCAAATATCTGTGTGGTAGAGTAATTACGGTGTGCATGTATGTGGAGACAATGTCATAGTGTAACTGAGGCGGACTAAGGGGAACCTGCCCACATCCACTGAGGCAAATGGAAAACCACCTTAAAAACCAACCACGGGCTGGCTGGCACACCAGACCTCGACACTATTCTGCCAGGTGGATTCGTGCTGGGGACCGACACGCCTTCCTGCCCAGGAAGCAGCGCATCAGACCGCGCGGCTATCCGGGCAGGCGTTGAGTATTTACATTGTAGTACATCCATTTTCTCTGAGGTGATCATGACACCTTCAAGGGCTGGCACCAAGGTATAAATGTCCATGTCCAGCATGTGCTATCATGCTCACTACGCCGTGCCCTGCCACTGTTGTGTTACATCACTGCATACACACCATCTGCACCGATCACAGATCTGAGCACACACAGTGTATTTTTTGTTTATACGTGACAAGGTCATCTCTCACCAGCATGAGCGTCCTCAGTATAACATAGCTCATCCTCACGAATAATCCATGCTACACAACAAAAAACAAACCCAATGAGGCAGTGCAACTGTAAAGCCGCTAAGCTCATAAATCGGTGGATGGGGTTTGCTCTGTCCAATCATCCTGATTTGGGTTTTCCTGGAGCACTTCTGGCAAATTCCAACAAACTTCCTTCATCAAGACCACAGCTGACCAACTGTTCTAGAATCAAGAATCATCATTGGCCATTGATCATACGATCAAGATGAAATAGGCTTTGTCTGTGGTGTACATCACAATAAAAATTTCTGACAATATATACAGTGAACAGGTAGAATTAATATACAAGTAATTTGTAAATGCCATAAATATTAAGAAAATGAATGTAGTTTCAAACACACATTACACTTATTAACTTTGTGAATACAATTAACATACAAACCAACCAAATGCAAAATATACTGAAACAGTGAATACAGTGCTTACAGTTACTAACTTTGTGAACATTGTTAACATTCGAGTAACTAAATGTGAAATACCATATATTGTAATAGCGACTACACTGATTAAATACCATTAATAAATTAATATAAATGATGCACAACAACAGTCATATTCATGCATGCATGCTAATAACTATTACATTTGTTAATTGATAGGCCTATGTAAGCAGAATAAATAGTGAGTATAGTTCATTTTACAAACTGATCTCAGCACTACTCAGATCATAAAACTCTTTCTTTCAGTAAAACGGGTTGTCTGATAACCAGTTGAGCAGTGTTTCTTTAAGAATTTTTACTGACATGGCTCGAGCAGTTTGTGATGGTTTGTTGAAGATTTTTAAACTAATTCACTTTGTGTGTGTTACCAGTTTTTGTTGGCCTGTACCTTGAATGTCATAATCTGCCTTCTTTTTAGTGTTATAGACACGAATTTTTTCCCTAGCAAATTTTGGTAATGTAAGAGGTGTGTTCCCAAATGCGATCATCATAAGTAATATCTGACTCAAAGAGTTTAAAGCACATTACTCTAAGATAGTACATACTAAACATGTCTTTAAGTTTCCAAAGGAGATAGGAGGCTCTTGAAATCCTTTAGCACATCTGACTTACATGTTCTTCTCATTTAACCTTGGAATCAGTATGCATTCCTAACAGCTTTACAGATTTGTTTTCTATGGCTTTGAACAAACTTGATGAAGCTATTGTGTTCACTCTGGATTACAATGTAATTTATTTAATGAGACCCAGTGGAGGGGAGATTTGAGTAATTCCTGTGTACCACTATCCAAATCTGAGATGTTGTAATGTGAACTGAGGACAGTTGTGTCATCAGCGTAGCATATGACAGTACAGTTTATGTGATGAAGTAAGTCACCGTCAAAAGACTGAGCCCTATAGAACACCAATACTAACTACTGCTACAGGTGAGTGTTTACTTTTAACTGTGATAAACTGTATTCTATTGCCAATAAAAAAAATCTATTACTGCCAGACTGGATTACATACTCCATAAAATTCTAGATTTGAATGTTAAAGTGAATGCAGTTGAATGCTTTTCTTGGACTGTACGAGACAAGTTACACCATATTCCTTTTTTCAAAGGCTGTTAATGTTTGGTCAATAATTTCTAAAACAGCTGTGGTGGTATTTCTGTCTTGTCAAAATCCAAGCTGACTGTACTCTGAAGGTTGTGTGACTCAGAACAGCTACTTAATTCGGTATACATAAGTGACTCAAACATCTCAGAAAATATTGATAACATAATGTAACTGGATAGCTAAAAAAACCTACTCACCAAGTGGCGCCAGGGGAACACACACACAAAAGGATTTAACTTTTACAAGCTTTCGGAACCAATGACACCTTCTCCTGGCAGAAGAGTTGAAGGGAAAGGAAGACGGCTGAAGGAAAAGGACCAGAGAGGTGTAGGGAAAGGGGTGTAGTTCAGAAAAGTCACCCAGAACCCCAGGTAAGGAGAGACTACCACACATGATGAAAAGGAAAGATGGATTGCTGGGGACTGCACCAGACGAGATTAGAAAACCTGAAATCTTGAAGGTGGAAGACAGGGTAATGTGCAAGACACAGGTTACTGCTTAAACATCATGCACGAGTTAATAAGAATGGAAAGCTAAGTACATTGTATGTAACAGAGGTGGGAGGGGGGACAGTGAAAAATAGACAAGTCAGATGTAGAAAACTAGAATGGAGTGAAGAAAGGAGTAATTACTGTGAAGAAATGCTGAGATGGAAGGAATTAATGTAAATTAAAGCCAGGTGGGTGGTGAGAACCAAGGACATGTTGTAGTGCTACTTCCCACCTGCGGAGTTTTGAGAAACTAGTGTCTGGGGGAAGAATCCAGATGGCGCGTCTGGTGAAACAGGCACCGAGATCGTGACTGTCACGCTGTACAGCAAGCTCTGTAACAGGATATTGTGTGTTGCCTGTGTACATCCTCTGCCACCAGAACCATTCAAAAGAAAAATTGCACAGGACCTAAAAGAGTATACATTATACTCCAATGGAGAATTCTTCAATAATGACCTAAGTGAATAGACAATAATGCTGTTTCACCTAATGGAAAATCCAGGATGGAATGTAACAATACCAGAGAAGGAAAGTTGCTACTCACCATATAGCGGAGATGCTGAGTCGCGATAGGCACAACAAAAAAACACCCACCCACACACACACACACATCTACAGTCTCAGAGAGCTGAAACCACACTGCAAGCAGCAGCACCAGTGCATGATGGAAGTGGCGACTGGGTGGGGGTAAGGAGGAGTCTGGGGCAGGGAGGGGGAGGGTTAGTATGGTGGGAGTGGCGGACAGTGAAGTGTTGCAGTTTAGAAGGAGGGCAGGAGAGAAGATGCAGTGGGAGGACGGGGTAAGTAGCAGAAAGGAGAGAAATAAAAAGAAATTAAATGACTGGGTGTGGTCGTGAAATGACAGCTGTGTAGTGCTGGAATGGGAACAGGGAGGGGGCTGGATGGGTGAGGACAGTGACTAACGAAGGTTGGGAACGTAGGAACGTAGGATGTATTGCAGGGAAAGTTCCCACGTGCGCAATTCAGAAAATCTGGTGTTGGTGGGAAGGATCCATATGGCACAGGCTGTGAAGCAGTCATTTAGATGAGGAATATCATGTTTGGCAGTGTGTTCAGCAACAGGATGGTCCACTTGTTTTTTGGCCACAGTTTGTCGGTGGCCGTTAATGCGGACAGACAGCTTGTCATGCCTACATAGAATGCAGCACAATGGTTGCAGCTTAGCTTGTAAAACACATGACTGGTTTCACAGGTAGCCCTGCCTTGATGGGATAGGTGATGTTAGTGACCGGACTGGAGTAGGTGGTGGTAGGAGGATGTATGGAACAGGTCCTGCATCTAGGTCTATTACAGGGGTATGAGCCATGAGGTAAGGGCTTAGGAACAGGGGTTGTGTAAGGATGGACGAGTATATTGTGTAGGTTCGGTGGACGACGGAATACCATGGTAGGAGGGGTGGCAAGGATAGTGGGCAGGACATTTCTTATTTCAGGGCACGACGAGAGGTAATCGAAACCCTGGCCTCAGCCTTCGTTAACCACTGTCCACACCCATCCAGCCCCCTCCCTGTTCCCATTCCAGCACTATACAGCCATCATTTCACCGCCACACCCAGTCTTTTAATTTCTCTCCTTTCTGCACTTACCCCCTCCCCCCTCCGCACCTTCTCTCCTGCCCTCTGTCTGAACTGCAGCACTTCACTGTCTGCCACACTCGCCATATTATCCCTCCCCCTCCCCACCCCAGCCTCCGCCTTACCCTCACCCAGTTGCCAATCCCATCATGCACTGGTGCTGCTGCTTACAGTGTAGTTTCAGCTCTCTGAGGCTGCAGATGTGTGTGTGTGGGTGGGTGGGGGTGCGCGCGCGCGCGTGCACACCCGTGTGTGTATGTATGTGTGTCTCCTGCTGACAAAGGCCTTAATGGCCGAAAGCTATAATCATGTGAATCTTTTTGTTGTGCCTATCACGACTCAGCATCTCCGCAATATGGTGGGTAGCAACTTTTCTCCTCTGGTATTGTGATTATTTTCATTTATACATATATGAAAAATTTCCAAATATCTCGTATGTATGTATGTAATCTTGATGCAGTCTGCCCAGTAATGATTGGTAAATGATGCAAATCTAATAATGAAGTAATAAAGGCATTTTGCAAACGATGCAGCAACCAATAATGAAGTCGGAAAGAAGCTGCATAAATACATTGGAAACAAGATAGTAAATAGAAGACATGTTGATACTAGGGCATTAAATCTTTGCAAATTTCATTCAGTGTACTCAGATGGACAGTAATTATGCCTCACAGACAGGTGCATGAACAATAAACACAGATATCGGCATTTGAGAGAGGGGATGTAGTTAGGCTCAAATAAGCCAGTTGGAGTAATTGGTGAATTGCTCAGCATTTGAATAGAAGCGATACTGCTATTCGATGATGCTGGCAAAAATAGGTGAACCACAGTCAAACACAGGGTCAAGAAGTGGTCGACTAGAGTGACGGCAGATCGCGAGGATCGAGCACTTATGAGAGAGAAACTCAAAGCCCCAGATTCATCATTATCATTGATCTGATGTGCAATTGGTGCTTCAGAGACCACAATGAACATTAACAGGTTGCTCACAGAAAGGGGGCTGAGCTCATGGCCCCTCTTGCAACAACTGAAATTGACCTCTCTACACCAAAAAACATCGTTGCAGTAGTGCAGGTATGTTCGGCCTGGAATCTCATAAACTGCAGTAGAATTATGTTCCAAAATGGGTCTCGCTTCGAACTGAGCTCCCATAACCAATGAAGAAGTGTCTGGAGATGCCCCAGACAGCAGTGGGATACCATTCTGACTGTCGCCCACCATACAGCCTGACAACCAAGACTGATGGTCTAGAGTACCATTTCATTTCATATCAGGACTTCTTTAGTTTATAGTCCACGGCATCCTTACAGCATGGTGGAATATGGAGGATATTCTAGGCACTTTTGTGGTGTCCTCCATGGCAAGCTAACCTGGGGTTACATTTCAGCAAGATATCGCTCGTCCATACATGGCAAGTTTCTACTGCTCGTCTTCGTGCTTGCCAAACCCTACCTCGGCCGACAAGTTCGCTGGAATCTCTCCCCAACTGAGAACGTTTGGAGCATTATGGGCAGAGCCCTTCAACCAGCTTGGGATTTTGATGAACTAACACTCAAATTGGTCAGAATTGTGCGCATTATCCCTCGGGGGGGGGGGGGGGGGGGGGGGGGGAGGGGGGGCGGCATCTTATCAATGTTACGCCAAATAACTGCTTTTACAAGGGCCAGACATAGACCAACGCATTATTGGCTTGCCTAATTTGCGAAGCTCTTGTTCGTGAAAGAATTATCCAATTTTTCTGAGACTGTAATCATTTGTTTGTGACATATGTATATCAGACCTACCGCTTTCCGTCCCATTCGGATACATCCTTCGTGACGTGTCTTTTTTTGAGTGTATTCAGTCAGATCTTGATAAGATGTCAAAATGGTGTGAAGATTGGTAACTTGCTCTAAACGTTCAGTTGTAAAATTGTGCACTTCACAAAACGGAAAAACGTAGTATCCTACGACCGTGTTAGTCGCAGCTTGAATCGGCCAGTTCATATTAATACTTCGGTGTAACACTATGCAGGGATATGAAATGGAATTATCACATTGGCTCAGTTGTCGGTAAAACATCTAATAGGCGTCAGTCTATTGGTAGAATACTGGGGAAATGCAATCGGCCTTCAAAGGAGATAACTTGTAAATCACTAGGGCGACTCATTCTGGAATACTGATCACGAGTTTAGGACACATACCAAATAGGTCTAATAGGGGATAATGAATGTACATTGGGAGGGGCAGCACGAATCGAATCGGGTTATGAACCGTTTGAGTCGCAGAGAAGAACGTAAACTAGCAGACTCTAGACGTAAACAATCCGAAGGAAGCCTGCTTACAAAGTTTTATGACCAGCTTTAACTGATGACCCTACGAATGCAATAGAAACCTCTATATCGTGAGCACAAGATTAGATTCGTTACAGCACGCACAGAGGCATTCAACCAAACATTCTTCCCGCTCTCACCCTCTGCCGTGCACTTCACAGTAGTTTGCAAATTATAGATGTTGATGTAGCTGTAGCTACACATGTTTTAACTACATAACGGGACGCACATAGGCCAAGTTGACTACTGAAAAAAAGGGAAAGCGCGTGGTCTGTTGTATTCTCGGATATGTATGCTTTATTTTTAGTTCTCGAGAACGAAATTCAAATTACGTAATTGCCCATTTCTCTGAATGTGCTGAATCCAGGATGGTATAGAGCAGCATTAGTGGATAACGAAATTCCGTTAATTGCCAATTTCTCTGAATATGCAGGATCCTGTGTCATGCAGGGCAGCAGTATTCATGCGCATTTCGTATAACGTTCCTACATTCCAAAAAACTCAGCTAATACGAAAAATAAGGAGTACGTCAAATCAAAGAATATTTCGTACACGGAAATAGCGTCAAGTAGAAAATTAGATGGGTCTACACGTGATTTACAGAATAATAAGGAAATTTAATGGGGTCTATTTTTTTTCCATGAGGCGGCAGAATACAGTGAGCGAGCAAATAAAACGTCACTAGTTAACGAAATTTCTAGCAATTATTGATTTGAATAATTTATGTCGGAAATGAATTGATTGGATACGGTTAATTGAAATAGTACAAGTAGTGGGTATAATTTATGCCATATGCTTAAATTCCTATTTAGATAATTTGTTTGACATCTTTTTTGACGGGACTATATTAACGTTACGCGGAAGAATACTTCGTGCGAAGTCCTGTTGTAGAGAACTTATATGCGTGAACAGTAGCTTACCGTGGCAAAGTGCAACTGATGCTTCATCCGTTAACAGTGTGAAGAGGTAAGTTGCTGTTAGTAATATGTTGGTGCTGTCTGTGGTGGAGGTGATTCCCTGATGAGCTTAAAAGTTTCTAACAACGATGAAAGGTAATGATATACAGTGTGAGTACAAAGTTTTGCCTTGTTTATAAAAAATTATAACCGTTTGACATAATAAATTAATAAGTTACATTTGATGCCCTTAGATCGGCTAGTGTTACTAGTTGTTTTGATCAATACATGGAGCTAGTGCTCAATCACCGATGCGGTCAGTTAGGTCACGTTAGTTGCTGGTGAAATGGCGTCGAAGCAGAAGAAAGCGCAATGTGTGCTTTGGTTTCACGAAACTTAATCGCCCATCAGTAGTCAACATAAATTTCGGGCTTATTAAGGGCGCAGCCCTCCTGACGTTAAATCGATAAACCGAAGGTGTGCAACGTTTAACGAAAGAGACAGCGTCGAAGATCACCTTCGAAGTGGCATGCCTCGTGTGAGTGATACAACAGTTCGTAGTGTTCGGCAATAGTTTCAACGGAGTCCCTCTAAATTAACTTGTCTAGCAGGATCACGTGAACTTCAAAGATTCATCAAAGGTGTAGGTTGCATGCTTACAAAGTGCAAATCGTGTAAGCCTTGCAACCGAATGATTTTCTGATATGTTGCTAATTTGCAACTGAAATCCTCAACAGATTGATGGCCCTAACGTTTATTTAAATATGCTTTACCGGTGAATCAACCTTTCATGTTAGTGGGATGGTAAATAGGCATAATGTCCGTATATAAGGTTCGGAGTCTCAACATTCTACTGTAGTTACAGCTTAAAAGTGAACGCTGCCTCATGCATAACAAGGTTTTTGGACCGTTTTTCTTCGGGGAAATATCAATTACCGCTAACAGTTACTTCGATGTTTTGCAATAGTTCATTCCCACACAGAAGAATATCAACCATGGATAATTTTCCAGCAAGATGGAATACTCCTATATCGCCCAGTGGGCTTTGATGGCGCGTGATTTCTTGGATGAAAAGTTACGTGATCGGTGAATTGGAAGGCACTAATAACCGCATCAAATGTAAATCATATCAAACGGGTTTTCTGTAATTGTTTAATCAGGGCAACACTTTGTGCTCAATTTTTTTACATTCCGTGGACGATTCGTGCGAATGATTGGTCGAGTTGGACCACGCGACAGGAACCCACATCGAACATCTCAATGGAGAGATCAGTACGTGAATAAAATTGTCCCAGCAACCCTTTAGCAGTTATGGCCGGCTGTAGACAGCATGGCTCGATATTTTTGCCAACGACTGGATAAGTTATTCACAATGCTGTCAATCCCGAAGACACACAGACGTGAGCAGCAGGATTTTCGGTTGTACTGGATTATCGACCTAATTTTTCAGACACGCCTAGAAATTTGCTGTTTAGTTTACCAACAGCAACTAGTGCATTGAAACTGTCATGAGCCAGAGCATATTTTCGTATCCTTTCAACTACTGATGTTATATTGCGGCAATTGGCCAATATGGCGTCAAATCCGGTAAGCTTGTATCGGCCTGCTCCAAAAGTAGTTGCAAGGAAATTTAAGCATCCTACTGTCTTAAACTGGAAAACTTGTTCATGCCCTTAACAGACAATGGGACTCTGTAGTGTGGCCCCGTGGATGTTGTGAAATGTACTGAATCCTCATTGTGTGGTAGAATGTTGGGGAAATAGTATGTTTGCGGAAATTATCATGATTTTCTCTATGGAACCGATTTTGTGTGAGCGAATGCCTGAATGAACTAGATCATTGTGGATATCGGGCACTAATTGCCCCATTAACATATGCAGACATACAACCGATTTGCTAAACTATTTTATTTAGTTGGGTGTAGGCTGCTGAGTCATGTCGCCACTGCCAAGGTTTAGTGACGATGGCGGCATCAGTTGTATTGTAGCCGTCAATACAGCTTGTTTTGTAGCTGGAAGCTAGTTTCTAGTTTTAAAAAATTGCTGTAGAAAAGAAGTTTGGTTTTCTTAAACAAACCAAACTAACAATGAGGAAGTAAAAGTTAAAAGTTCTCGAAGGTGGCTGTGATCTGGCATTTCGATTTGGTAGGCTAATACAAATTAGTCTGTAATTAAGCACTCCAATCGGCAATAGTAGTAAATTATTTTAAAAGTGAACTTTTCTCTGTTAATAGCTGCATTGACTGTAAAGTACTAAGAGAATGTTTTCTCTTTTCAGTTGCAAGGCTGTGCAAGAAAACTGGAAGCAGAGACAGTGTAAAAGGATTGGGTTTGTTTCGGGATTTGTGACAGTTCTTACTCAGTAAAATAATTACATGTAATAATGTAGAACTTTATTAAATAAAGACTTCCACAAAGTGATAGCAAGTAAAGGTTTTGTGAATATTAGCTAAGTGCCTTATCCTTACCCTACTTTAAGTAAAATTACTCAGAAGAAAATGACTGTGATATGTAGAGAATTTAATGTTGTTATTAATCTAGATTCCAGCGCTCCTGATTCACGGTGAAACAACTTCGTTGATAGTAAAAGAAAAATAGCTTTGAGTTGTGTTTGTCAACATTGGAAGTCTGCAGTTAAAAACTGAAGAACAATGAGATGATACCAGTGTTTCATATTTTCAACGTTGCCAGGTATTCTGCACATAGATTTAGTTTTCTTGTCCTTGCAGACAAGTGGCAGCCACTGAACATTGACATGACTGTTGTAAAAGTTCTTAAACATAAATACTTTAAATGTAGGCCCAACTTTTACAAGATTTCTTGGAACTATGAGCATTTTAATGGAAACACCATTGAATGCTTGGTATACAGATGATAAACATTGACATTTCAGGATGTGTTAAAATAGCTTGCAGATTAAGCAGTCAAGTTCATCATGATAGCTGCAGTTATGGAAATGGAATTTCAGATTTGTTTTGGAAAACGCCATATTTGTGGTGTGGTTGCACCTAATCAGATTTCCAATAAATTGAATTCCTGCACTAAGATTAGTCACGAACACGACAGGTTTGTTGTACAGCTGTCCATGAAGTGTCCAATGTCATTGGCTAGTGCATCATATATTGTGAATCATTATATGAAGCATGTTGTTGAAGAGGGTAAGTGCCAGTTTCTCATTAGCATTCTAGTATGGAAATCTCAAGTATCAATATTGACATTAGTGCCAGTTATACTTGGCTGATGGGTATTGGCAAAAGGAGGGTGTAGTGTATATTCTTGTTTGTGCCTTTTATTTGGATTAAAATTTGAGGTAATAAAGGCTTTCTGGAAATTTACTGAGTAGTAAGCTTGTATTTTCTAGTGTCAAATTTAAACGTAACTGCAAAGTTACAGGGTAATTTTCAAGAAGCTCTGGGTATCGCCAAAGTTATGAGCTCAGTGCAAGGGAGACATATACCAGACTCAGGTAGAGGGTGGGGTGAGTAGTCGGATATGGTTCCGAGACTTCGTGCATTGGTAAGGGAATGGGGTATGACATTAATAGTAATGTTTCTTAATTGGATTGTGAGAAGGGAAGTGCAGCAGTGTAACACTTGTAATAAAATGTGAATCCAGTTAGTACATTTACCTTGGCACTCAAGTGAGGACGTGACGTCAATACCAAAGGTTTGCTGCTGCTTGCTTTTTTTTTTTTGGGGGGGGGGGGTGTGCAATTTTAATTAAAATTGCATTCTTGGTCTAAAAATGTTGCTTTTTGATGGTAGAGACCCCACAGGTATAATTAGAATGGGTACTAGAAATAACTTTGTTACTTGCAACTTTCGCTACCTTTGCTTGCTCTGTAACCATATGGTGGCACAGTACAGCCTGGCGATAGAAATTTACTTCCCTTGAGCAATCTTTCTTTTATTTCCAGAATTCTATGGCAGTGGTGCTCCAGATGTGCGTTTTATACCCAAGGCTAATGAAATAATTTGCCAGAGTATGTCTCAAGTTGACTTTGTAGAATGATTTTTACTTCATTAAAATTTTGGTCTGTTGAGAGTGGAGTACAGTTTTACTAACAGCAGACAGAGTAAGGTCATTTCCAAAATTTAACACCGATCTGGGAAGTCCAACATAGCATTTCTTGTAAGTACTGCTTTTATCAGTTGATTCTTTATATATTTCTTTAGGGTTCTGCAGTGAACAAGAGTGCCTGGAGGTGTGTGGTTGCTAATGGTGACTGAAGGCCCGTTAAGTTATTGTTAACTCTTGTTTCCTTTATTTTGAGAAAAACTTCCCAGACAAATGTTGTTGCTGTAAACTCGCAATGAAGCTAGTGATAGCGTAAGCTGACACTATATGTAGTGATATATTGCTGTAATAGGTTCATCATAAGAATAAACCTGATGTAATCAAGCACGATCATTGGTCGGAAGTGGTGGCACGTGTACATCGTGTTACTCTTTGAAGTAGGTCCTACTTATGTGTCAGGTATTTTATTACTAGGTTATGTTAAATGAAACTTTAAGATATCAAATGTATTAACAGCCATTAACGTTTTTCTTAATCACACTGTAGCTATGTAGTTTTTACTTAAAAAATTGTGTAATAACAGCCTCTGCAGTGTTGTGCTCTGATTATTGCGCTGTTAATGCGCAATATGAAAATGGCAGAGGCTGCTTTCTGTTGTGTAGTGGAACACAGTTCAAAAGTGCCAAGAAATAGGCTCATAAATTTACTGAGGTAATTGGCTTTGAAGTATCTCCAGCGAAGTATACACTGCAGTTAATAAACTAAAACCACACTGTACATGTAGCACAGTCAGTCACATAATGGTATGTGAACCAAATGTGGTTATTCATGCATTGGTTCAGATATCCCCAGAATCATTCTATTTTTCCTCTCATTCAATCTGAAATAATTATATCTTGTTATTTATTATGAATAATGCATGTCTCCTTGTTTCTAATTACATATGGGATGTAAAATTCCTGTTTCCATTTCAAATACAAATTCTTAATTATCAATCTTTCATGAAAGACTGTCCATAAAAGTTGTTTAATTAAACTACTTCATTTTTTAAAGAAAAAATGAAAAACCAAATCCTCTTTATTTGGACTATGTCCATTGTTTACTACCATAGAGGTAGTAGATATGTATTGTGGAAACATGAAAGACAATCGTTTTCACAGCATTGTGCACATGATCCAAATGATGCATTTTTACATTTGCTACTGTGTCATTACAGTATGAAGTCAACAGAAGTGATCTGCAGCCTAGCTGTGGGATTTGGCCCACGAAGTAACAAGACTATTATCATGCTAGACATACTGGAACTAATGCACACAGCTTTTTCACGCTGACAGGATATAGAATGGCTTCTCGTAAAAGAAGAGAGAATGCTTCACATGGTTGGCTTTGTGGATTCTGTTGTTGATAGGCTCATTATCAACGTAGCAAGTGACATTTCCAGAATTGAAATGTTTTCGGATAAGGAAGGAGCTAAGAGATCACCAGATGACTGACTGTAAGTAATATCTTCAGTATTTCACTATACGGAGAAATCCTTCAATACTCCTATGTTATACACAGCTTATGCAGAAAAATTATCGCAAGGTTAATTCAGGAATTTTCATCATTCTTGTTTTTGAGTAGTGTGTTAGCTGAAGTGTTGCAGTTTCATCTAGTCTTGTAAGGAGCATATTGTGGGATATTTGCAGTATATTTCATTCTGCTTAAAAGTTAGACATTCGAAGTTTTATTGCTCCTCTGATCATATCTTTATGGGTGATCTGTAACTGGCCGTGCCACTGCAGGCTAGCTGACCAGTCAGTGTTGTCAAAATTAAATGTGCTGGTAAAGCTGTTGTCCCATATCATTACTTAATCAATGTGCGTGTGATGCATTGCACAAAACTTACCCTTATTATACTTGACAGTACTCAAAACAGCTTGGCTGCAGTCCCACATGAAAAGGAAATCCGATCCAGCAAATCTGGAAGAATACGTAGTACATTGTTTATATCAGGTTTAATCTTATGATGAATGGATTATAGGTGGTAATTTTGTTGAATACTTGAACAAACCAAACTGAAAATTCATTTGGAACAAGACTTCTCCTTACTGTGTACTTACCGCTCACCCAGATGAAATTAACATCACAATTTGTTCACACTACATTGACTCCTTTCGCAGTTCTGGAGAGAACGTCAACTTCTTAAAGTAAGGCAACACTTACATGTTGAACAATTTATGAAAGTATTTTCTATAATACAAAGCAACTCATTTTGATATGTAATTTTCTTTCCTTAAATCTGCTTTAGTTTGTGAAACCTGCAGAACATTGTACATCAGTTTAATGCAGGATTCACATGACATAAGAGTGCATAATATTTTGCAGTTAGCAAGCTTGTGCTAACTCTGTCTTTTGTTCCATTATAAAAAAAAATGGCTCTGAGCACTATGCGACTTAACTTCTGAGGTCATTAGTCGCCCGGAACTTAAAACTAATTAAGCCTAACTAACCTAAGGACATCACACACAGCCATGCCTGAGGCAGGATTCGAACCTGCGACCATAGTGGTCGCTCGGCTCCACACTGTAGCGCCTAGAACCGCACGGCCACTCTGGCCGGCTTCAGTTATCACATTGACTACATGGTAAGGTGAGTAAGCTTGCAGCTTTGATTTTGTAGAGCATTGCACGGTAGATATTTGGATAGCTGGTTATGTCAGGCTTGTTCCCTAAAATTGGAATGCTGCAGTAAGGCAAAACATATGTAAACTTTGTAAAGTTCTGGAAACTTACGGTTCTATGTAAGTGGACAATTCAGTAACTCAAAATTATCAGTACAATCTGATTGGCTTTTGGAAATTTAACATTGCATTTCAACACAGCATAATTCTGTGATGATGAAAACATGTTTTTATGTTGTCTTCCCATTTGAGTGTATGAGAACGAGATGCGAATATCAGTCAAATGCAATGACTATCCCCATTAAATTTCACATACATATATTTTGTAGTTTGTCATTAATATGTACACAGCTTGAGATACAGAACAGAACTAAAAGCTAACATGGACGCTTGGCAGAGCAATAAGAGTCCAAATATGGTGTTAATCGTGGTCGATACAGCCTATCAACGCCACAACTTATATTTTGAAAGATGTGTTGTTGAATAATTATGGCAGTGTTTGGTACTTACTGATCATTTAAACAATGTCTGGTTATATTAGTTGCCTTTTTATCCATCCTGTTTGTGAAACTGCTCAATCTACTGGTCTAAAAGTGCTCGTGCTCATAGCTACAACTCCATTAACGAAGTTCTGCTCAAGGGCAGAAAGCATAACTTGTAATTGACTGGTTTTGAATTCTTTGGTCTTCAGATTTCAATTGCTAACTTGTCAACTGATTGGGCTTGCAGAGGTCCTCCTGTTACATTCACCTGCTGAGTTCCTATATTAGGTATTAAGGTCTGATATGGACTAGAAGTTGACACTGGTCATATTGTGAGCAAAGGCTAAGAAAGACAGTAAAATTGTCAGTCTTGTCATTGGGCAGTTAGCCTAATACATGTAATAAAACTAGTTCTGCAGGACAAACTTTACAGTTGTCATTAACAAGCAGTAATGGATAATAACTTGTAACACAAGCTATAGGGATTTAACCACAGAAGTAGGTGAGTTGATAAAAATAGTCATTTAATTAAGCAGTTATGTAGTGTTCGTGACAGCAAGAAAAGAAAATGTGTTCAAATGAAGTGTGTGCATTTAACTTCCAGTGCAGTTACATTGAGTCAGCTTACATCTCATCCTAATAAGTTTACATTACAGACACAGTTGTGACTCCTGGTTATTTGTGATATGCAGTGGCAACAGCATTATAAGAAGACATGAGTATGAATATTATCATTTGTATTGATTTATAACATGGTTTTTGCAGTATTGAGAGCATATATTGCACCATATAATTGGCAATAAATATATGCCTTCTTTGGTTTCCTCAGAACTGAGCAAGATATGAAATGGTAAATTACACAACAGAGAACTTGTGAATCTTGTACCCAGCATATTTTTACTGAAAAGTTTTAAGAACAATGCGGCTAGCAAACAGAAGACTTGATCTTCTGCAGAAAGACATGTATGATATACTTGTAAAAAAAAACAGTAATAATGTTGACTGAACAAGCAAGAAATCCAGTTTTATGCAACAATTGCTGCTACAGCTGATCCACAAAAGGTAGGTACCTAACACACTTCCGAGGTAATCCCATTTACAAAAACATTTGTATTTTAGTCGGGGAATTGTAAGACTGCAAATCATTCGACTGCATACAAAATTGAAAAGCTGAGGAAAACTTCTAAGTTAACATAGACGTGCATGACAATTCTCATACTCACACTTTCAGTGGCATATGCTGCTGTTGTTAACTTATTCTAAAGTATAGCATCATGAATAAATTTGGTTTGTAACTGAATTGCCAAGATTTGGCTATTCTTTACAATACAGGGGCAGTCATGTCTCCATAATTAATGTTTCTAATGCAAAAACGTAGATTTTATTATTTAATGGGTAGAAGTATAATAGAAAACAAAGATTGATCATAGACATAGCTTTCACTGCTGGGGCATTGGAATGAAGTTGTCAAGTTGGTAATAATATTCACAGCACTGTTGTGCCTGTATGTGTCAGATGTGGAAGTAGACAGACTTGGTAATTCTTGCACAGCTAAACATTTTGATGAAACAGGGCTCCCATATTTGAAGAATAAAAAGTGGTTTGCAGTTAACCAGTTCTGGGTACATAGGGTGCAATCCTACAGACTGTACTGACAATGTTTCTCCAACAAAATAAATAAATACATTACCATTGTGATTATTAAACTAACAAATAGGTGGCATCTGCAAGAAGAATAAAACAAGTGGCAATATGAATGAATTGCATACACGCACTAAAAAATATCAATAAAAGTAATTAAAATTGTATTTTGATCTCATAAGAACATTATCACAACTCTTCAGATTTTTAGGTAAAAGAATAATGCAGTAGGCACCTTTAGGAGACATTCGTTAAGTAGCATTGTATTCAGTATAGGTTCATATTGTGTAAACTGCATTCCATCAAAATGATGCTTCATAATTTTAATACAAAGAAACTTCATGAATTTGTCACAGTTGTATAATAGTCTGTATCTAATAATTCAAACACGAGCTATCGCACAAGGACAGCAGCAGATGTTTTTATATTAAAAACAGGTAAGTAGAGGTATTGTCCATTGTTGACATGCATGTACAGTTATTTGGTTTGGTGCACAATCTCAACTCATTGAGCTTGTATACCCTTCATTGTAACGACAGCCTCGAGTATTACCTTGGACAGGGAGTGAATATCATTGGCTCTTTAGTTGAAGCAACACACACACACTCTCTCTCTCTCTCTCTCTCTCTCTCTCTCTCTCTCTCTCTCTCTCTCTCTCTCTCTATGCTGCAGTGTTACTGTAGTGCCCTGGGTCAAAGCATCGTGGCACATTACGAAAGTGGAGTATAACACAGTACCACATGTTTTGCAGCAGTGGAACTGTTACATTTGTGTGGAGCCAATACAGAAAACGGCTACAAATGTTTCCACCGCTGCTGAAAACAAGTTACTTTGTAAATCGGTCTGTAGTGGTGTGCTTCAGAATTTTGGCAATGATTTCAGTGTGTACTAGGTCCACGGGTGCCCTGAAGAACAAATTAAAATAAGACATATGTAGGTCTCCTCCCTCCCTCCCTCCCTCCCTCCCTCTCATCAGGTCCGATATGCATTGTTACAAATGTTTCTTTCGTAAAGCAACTAAATTGAATTGGAAGCAGGTATGCTGTGAGTGGTGATTATCCCTCATGAGGTAATAGAAAAATTCTAGACAGCAAAAGCTTAGTACAGTATATCTAGTGATAATACAGGAACAGAGTTGAGTAATAGCTGAAATAATATATTAATAGATTGAAAATTCTCATTGCTTGTGCGGCTCTTGATAAAACTCACTTATGTCTGTCGTGACAGTGCAGGATGAATTAGCAGATGAAACAAAGATTATTTGGATAACTGCAGGGCATTTATTACTTTGCCGCAACTGGAGTAAGGAAGAAAACAAACACAATCTTCCCCCACCCCCTTGCAAAATTAAACACAATTGCAGAAAAGAAAAGGGAGCTGTGAAGTTACATAGTGATAGCAGATAAATCTATAAATAAAACATTGACACTGTCATAGAAGCATTCAGAGGTGTGGAGGGAGAAGAGTATGGAAACGATACGTACAAGTTGCTTCCTAGAAAATGTCATATATTTTTTTTTGCTTCTGTTCATGTTTGCAAGCAAGTTGTTGTTCTGTTAACTTACGTAGATAGTACAAATAAGACACATCTATGCCTCATTAATAGAGGGGTCTGACAGCCGGTATGTGTGACTAATTATCAGTTAAATTTCCCTTTAACCAATGACGCAATTGCACAAGAAGATCAACGTAAAGTGACTGAGAACCACTTATTACAAGAAAATTGACGAGAATCTAACATTAGACCAACCTTAGGTCTGCAAAGAAACTGAGCTGATAAATTGAGGTTACAACATTGTTGGCAATTCAGTGTGGGAAGGACTTGCCATCGTAACACTATCCCCTCTTGTGCCACTTATTTATAAATTTGATAAACAGTTCTTTTGCTCAGTGAGCTGGCGGCATGACGACGACAGCAATTCATTCTGTTTAACAACATGAGCTGAGCTGCCAACAAATGCAGTGTACGACCAAACCAGTTAGCACCGATACTTGGTAACTGGAAACACTGATATTGTTTCAGAGAAAATTGTTTGTGATAGTGATAGTTTTGCTATTACAGTATTTGGAGAATAATGCATAGTGATGGCAGTTACAGTTTTGTTATATTAAGCCTTGCCTGTTGGCCAGAATGTGCAACTGTTGATCAATCAATTATTCCTTTCAGTAATGATGGGATTGCACATGGAGTTGAACAGAAATTGGGTGCGAGCCACATATTACAAGATAACCTGAGGAGGATCGAAATACGTGGAACTTGTTTCTGCTGTTGAATTGAGCTGATATGTTGTTGAGGTGAAAGCATCGTTTGTGACTAGATGTGAGAAGACAGACCCCACAGAAGACTCTCTCTTGTTAGAATTAAATGACTATAACTTGGAGAGACAATTGTTTGTCTCAGTGAGATGCCGTGTGAGAATGACGGGAACCGATTGTGCAGAACAGCATGGGCTGAGCTGCCAACCAATCCAGCGTAGGACCGAACCAAATTGGATGGATACGTGGTAATTGTGCTTAGTGATTTTGTTTCAGAGAAAGTGGTCTTTGATAGAGATTGTGTTTTGTTATCACAGTATTTGGAGAATTGTGCTGCACAGTAATGGCAGTTAGATTTTTGCCGTGTTAGATCTAATGATTAACCAAGAGGCACTAGTTGTGGATGTCAGCTCAGTTCATATACTGATTGACATCTTTTGTAGATTTGTCAGAGGGTAGCTCAACTCAAAGGTGTAACCCCTCAGTGATACATCAGCAGTTGTCGTTGCGACGGAATTTTTAGTGTGTGTGTGTGTGTGTGTGTGTGTGTGTGTGTGTGTGTGTCAGGTGATAAGGTTGAATGTATTTTGAGTTGAGAATTTTGAAAGTCCTAGGTATGGCAAATAATGTGTGTTTGCATTACTTCTTGAATTTACTTTGTAATTTTTGTGGATTTTTGGTTGATTTGAGGATCAGTACGTGATAGAATGGCGAGTGTGAAGGTTTCTTCTGTTTTCTTTGTGTAGGCAAGTTCTTTAATACGCATTGTTAATGTGTTTGCTGCTACTCGTGTGATAACTACAAGTAACAGATATTTTTTCGTGAGTGAGTCTGTGTTGTGAGAATAACGTTCATGTCTGATGGAGTGCACCTGCATCATTAGCTGTTGGAAAGAACTTGCAAATGGCAGCATTGTAACAACTGTCTAACAACAGGTGGAAAGTGAATCTCTACTGTGGAAATGTGAAGATGTTTGATGTTGCTCCTTGATGGTAGAAGTGTGAATGGACATTTCAAGAAATACAAAAGTGATGCTGTACTGAAGGCATTGAAACATCAGACCAGTTAGGAGAAGAACACAAGTAACTTTGCACCATGTGTTAGAGGCTCAAGTGGAAGAACAGTATGAATACAGGTTGCCTCCTGATGCATGAAACATCTCACACAGGGACAGTGGTTGTTTTCTTGATGCAGGCTAATTTGTGTTAGTTTTGCTTGTGTATTGATATCCTCTTCCAGAAAAAGACATACAATGCTTTGTTTGAGAACACAGATTATTGGACAGAGATTTGAAAGAAGTTATGTCATGAATGCTTGGAAAAGAGTTTTGAACAAAAGAGATATATTCTGTTGAGTTTTGGAGATTTAATTTGGCAAGTGTTAGTGGAATGGCACTGAGATGAAGTTGCTGGTAATCCCAAGCTCTTGAATGTCATGACATTGTCTGCGAGCTGGCACTTGGAATTTGTATGACATTAGCTGACAGACTACAGTGCTGTTGCACAGAAGGTTAGTGAGTATGTACTTTTTGAGTGAGCAGACTAAACTGGTGGCCATGTGAGAAGATTTTCTCAGTGTGCTACTAACGTAATGGGTCTTACATGTTCATTGCAGCTATTTTCAGTGTATATCGATATAGACAAATGAACGCAATCCCATAATTGAATGTGAAAACGCCATGTGGCACTAGAGCGTGACTTGAAATGGAAGTTTTCTAGAAGACGTCTGGCTGAATATATTCAAGTGATACTACAATTACTGTGCATTGGAATTGTATAGAAGGTTGACTCACAAATTGCAATGTGTTAGGAAGCTACGTATCTACTGGCGTCAGCTCCCATTGGAAGTAAAGGTTTGTGAATATGTTTGCAGCTTGCTTGTCGAATTCGTTGACTAGTGTAAGAGCTAAGTAAATTGTGAAGGATCACTATTAGTTGTCCTTAGCTATTGTTAAATTTGTACTTTTGATATAGTCAGATCTGTTTAGTGTGATTATTTGCAGTTGGGTGTACTATCTTAAGCACAGGGCGTTGCATGTTTATACAGTGAGAAGTGGCACAGAGTTAGTGGAGAATAGCGTTGTTCTCTCAGAGTTCAGTATTTTGTGTGTTCATGAATAGTTGAGTACTAGGTGGGGGAAGAGAGCTACTGTGAAAAATGCCATAGTTTACTTAAGACACGGGATATGTGTGTTAATTAGGTATATGATGAGTGTTTGAAATTCTTGAGAAGAATTAGTAACTGTCATTTGCAGAAGTGGCAGTTTAGAGTACAGTGTGTTGTTATTATAGCAATGCTTGAAACATTTGTTTTACATATAACATGCCTTGGTGATACGTGTCTTGCTTTGACAGGATGATCGATGCTAGTGAATATTATCGATTTCACCGATAGCGGATTAAGACAGTGAGGTTTTCATGCAGTGATGCGTTGGAGAAATTTGGGAGAGCAGAGCTAAGAGTTTTTGAAGCTTGTTGGGAAGTCGTTTTTCATAGTTTGGTGCTTTTCTTGAGCCGGGTCCATTTACTATTTTTTATGCGGTGAAGAAGCAAAGCAGTGCGTTATCATTAGCATATGCTGAAGGCAGACTTGCAGTGGAGAATAGTTGCTGCACATTGAAGTACCAAAAGGAAATGTTGATGAGGTAAGGAATAGTGTTTGGATACAAAAGTTTAGTCCTAAAGTTATTTAAGGAATGAGAGGGAGATTGAAATTTAATTGTGCATGTTGTAATTGAAGTTATGCAAAGTTTGTGGAGGGTAAATTTGAATGTGACAGTGTCAGAGTGACAGGTTGAAGTTTCGAGGTACGTGCGTGTCTTGCTAATTTTTGGATAGTTGGTCCTATTTACAGTGATGTGATTATTGTTTTAATACAGAAGACAATTGCTGTGTTACACCATGCTAATGACTGTACTAGAAAAGTGCAGGAATGTTATCACAAAATGTGTCTGCTTCTATGGATAATAGTGAGAAAATATTTGGTTGTTCATTTGTTTAAATGATAATATGAATACATGACAGCAAATGTGCTGTCAACTTAATGCCTTGCCTGTTGGCCAGTATGTGCAACTGTTGATCAATCAATTACTCCTTTCAGTAATGATGGGATTGCACGTGGAGCTGAACAGAAAGTGGGTGCGAGCCACATATTACAAAATAACCTGAGGAGGATCGAAATACATGGAACTTGTTTCTGCTGTTGAATTGAGCTGATAAGTTGTTGAGGTGAAAGCATTGTTTGTGACTAGATGTGAGAAGAAAGAGCCCACAGAAGACTCTCTCTTGTTGTGAGAATTAAATGACTATAACTTGGAGAGACAATTGTTTCTCTCAGTGAGATGCCGTGTGAGAATGACGAGAACCAATTGTGCGGAATAGCATGGGCTGAGCTGCCAACCAATCCAGTGTAGGACCAAACCAAATTGGATGGATACTTGGTAATTGTACTTAGTGATTTTGTTTCAGAGAAAGTGGTCTTTGATAGAAATTGTGTTTTGTTATCACAGTATTTGGAGAATTGTGCTGCACAGTAATGGCAGTTAGATTTTTGCCGTGTTAGATCTAATGATTAACCAAGAGGCACTAGTTGTGGATGTCAGCTCAGTTCATATACTGATTGACATCTTTTGTAGATTTGTCAGAGGGTAGCTCAACTCAAAGGTGTAACCCCTCAGTGATACATCAGCAGTTGTCGTTGCGATGGAATTTTTAGTGTGTGTGTGTGTGTGTGTGTGTGTGTGTGTGTGTGTGTGTGTGTGTCAGGTGATAAGGTTGAATGTATTTTGAGTTGAGAATTTTGAAAGTCCTAGGTATGGCAAATAATGTGTGTTTGCATTACTTCTTGAATTTACTTTGTAATTTTTGTGGATTTTTGGTTGATTTGAGGATCAGTACGTGATAGAATGGCGAGTGTGAAGGTTTCTTCTGTTTTCTTTGTGTAGGCAAGTTCTTTAATACGCAATTTTAATGTGTTTGCTGCTACTCGTGTGATAACTAAAAGTAACAGATATTTTTTCGTGAGTGAGTCTGTGTTGTGAGAATAACGTTCATGTCTGATGGAGTGCACCTGCATCATTAGCTGTTGGAAAGAACTTGCAAATGGCAGCATTGTAACAACTGTCTAACAACAGGTGGAAAGTGAATCTCTACTGTGGAAATGTGAAGAAGATGTTTGATGTTGCTCCTTGATGGTAGAAGTGTGAATGGACATTTCAAGAAATACAAAAGTGATGCTGTACTGAAGGCATTGAAACATCAGACCAGTTAGGAGAAGAACACAAGTAACTTTGCACCATGTGTTAGAGGCTCAAGTGGAAGAACAGTATGAATACAGGTTGCCTCCTGATGCATGAAACATCTCACACAGGGACAGTGGTTGTTTTCTTGATGCAGGCTAATTTGTGTTAGTTTTGCTTGTGTATTGATATCCTCTTCCAGAAAAAGACATACAATGCTTTGTTTGAGAACACAGATTATTGGACAGAGATTTGAAAGAAGTTATGTCATGAATGCTTGGAAATGAGTTTTGAACAAAAGAGATATATCCTGTTGAGTTTTGGAGATTTAATTTGGCAAGTGTTAGTGGAATGGCACTGAGATGAAGTTGCTGGTAATCCCAAGCTCTTGAATGTCATGACATTGTCTGCGAGCTGGCACTTGGAATTTGTATGACATTAGCTGACAGACTACAGTGCTGTTGCACAGAAGGTTAGTGAGTATGTACTTTTTGAGTGAGCAGACTAAACTGGTGGCCATGTGAGAAGATTTTCTCAGTGTGCTACTAACGTAATGGGTCTTACATGTTCATTGCAGCTATTTTCAGTGTATATCGATATAGACAAATGAACGCAATCCCATAATTGAATGTGAAAACGCCATGTGGCACTAGAGCGTGACTTGAAATGGAAGTTTTCTAGAAGACGTCTGGCTGAATATATTCAAGTGATACTACAATTACTGTGCATTGGAATTGTATAGAAGGTTGACTCACAAATTGCAATGTGTTGGGAAGCTACGTATCTACTGGCGTCAGCTCCCATTGGAAGTAAAGGTTTGTGAATATGTTTGCAGTTTGCTTGTCGAATTCGTTGACTAGTGTAAGAGCTAAGTAAATTGTGAAGGATCACTATTAGTTGTCCTTAGCTATTGTTAAATTTGTACTTTTGATATAGTCAGATCTGTTTAGTGTGATTATTTGCAGTTGGGTGTACTATCTTAAGCACAGGGCGTTGCATGTTTATACAGTGAGAAGTGGCACAGAGTTAGTGGAGAATAGCGTTGTTCTCTCAGAGTTCAGTATTTTGTGTGTTCATGAATAGTTGAGTACTAGGTGGGGGAAGAGAGCTACTGTGAAAAATGCCATAGTTTACTTAAGACACGGGATATGTGTGTTAATTAGGTATATGATGAGTGTTTGAAATTCTTGAGAAGAATTAGTAACTGTCATTTGCAGAAGTGGCAGTTTAGAGTACAGTGTGTTGTTATTATAGCAATGCTTGAAACATTTGTTTTACATATAACATGCCTTGGTGATACGTGTCTTGCTTTGACAGGATGATCGATGCTAGTGAATATTATCGATTTCACCGATAGCGGATTAAGACAGTGAGGTTTTCATGCAGTGATGCGTTGGAGAAATTTGAGAGAGCAGAGCTAAGAGTTTTTGAAGCTTGTTGGGAAGTCGTATTTCATAGTTTGGTGCTTTTCTTGAGCCGGGTCCATTTACTATTTTTTATGCGGTGAAGAAGCAAAGCAGTGCGTTATCATTAGCATATGCTGAAGGCAGACTTGCAGTGGAGAATAGTTGCTGCACATTGAAGTACCAAAAGGAAATGTTGATGAGGTAAGGAATAGTGTTTGGATACAAAAGTTTAGTCCTAAAGTTATTTAAGGAATGAGAGGGAGATTGAAATTTAATTGTGCATGTTGTAATTGAAGTTATGCAAAGTTTGTGGAGGGTAAATTTGAATGTGACAGTGTCAGAGTGACAGGTTGAAGTTTCGAGGTACGTGCGTGTCTTGCTAATTTTTGGATAGTTGGTCCTATTTACAGTGATGTGATTATTGTTTTAATACAGAAGACAATTGCTGTGTTACACCATGCTAATGACTGTACTAGAAAAGTGTAGGAATGTTATCACAAAATGTGTCTGCTTCTATGGATAATAGTGAGAAAATGTTTGGTTGTTCATTTGTTTAAATGATAATATGAATACATGACAGCAAATGTGCTGTCAACTTAATGCCTTGCCTGTTGGCCAGTATGTGCAACTGTTGATCAATCAATTACTCCTTTCAGTAATGATGGGATTGCACGTGGAGCTGAACAGAAAGTGGGTGCGAGCCACATATTACAAAATAACCTGAGGAGGATCGAAATACATGGAACTTGTTTCTGCTGTTGAATTGAGCTGATAAGTTGTTGAGGTGAAAGCATCGTTTGTGACTAGATGTGAAAAGAGAGAGCCCACAGAAGACTCTCTCTTGTTGTGAGAATTAAATGACTATAACTTGGAGAGACAATTGTTTCTCTCAGTGAGATGCCGTGTGAGAATGACGGGAACCAATTGTGCGGAATAGCATGGGCTGAGCTGCCAACCAATCCAGCGTAGGACCGAACCAAATTGGATGGATACTTGGTAATTGTACTTAGTGATTTTGTTTCAGAGAAAGTGGTCTTTGATAGAGATTGTGTTTTGTTATCACAGTATTTGGAGAATTGTGCTGCATAGTAATGGCAGTTAGATTTTTGCCGTGTTAGATCTAATGATTAACCAAGAGGCACTAGTTGTGGATGTCAGCTCAGTTCATATACTGATTGACATCTTTTGTAGATTTGTCAGAGGGTAGCTCAACTCAAAGGTGTAACCCCTCAGTGATACATCAGCAGTTGTCGTTGCGATGGAATTTTTAGTGTGTGTGTGTGTGTGTGTGTGTGTGTGTGTGTGTGTGTCTGGTGAAAAGGTTGAATGTATTTTGAGTTGAGAATTTTGAGAGTCCTAGGTATGGCAAATAATGTGTGTTTGCATTACTTCTTGGATTTTTGCTGTGTAATTTTTGTGGATTTTTGGTTGATTTAAGGATCAGTACGTGATAGAATGGCGAGTGTGAAGGTTTCTTCTGTTTTCTTTGTGTAGGCAAGTTCTTTAATACGCATTGTTAATGTGTTTGCTGCTACTCGTGTGATAACTACAAGTAACAGATATTTTTTCGTGAGTGTGTCTGTGTTGTGAGAATAACGTTCATGTCTGATGGAGTGCACCTGCATCATTAGCTGTTGGAAAGAACTTGCAAATGGCAGCATTGTAACAACTGTCTAACAACAGGTGGAAAGTGAATCTCTACTGTGGAGATGTGAAGAAGACGTTTGATGCTGTTCCTTGATGGTAGAAGTGTGAATGGACATTTGAAGAAATACAAAAGTGATGCTGTACTGAAGGCATTGAAACATCAGACCAGTTAGAAGATGAACACAAGTAACTTTGCACCGTGTGTTAGAGGCACAAGTGGAAGAACAGTATGAATACAGGTTGCCTCCTGATGCATGAAACATCTCACACAGGGACAGTGGTTGTTTTCTTGATGCAGGCTAATTTGTGTTAGTTTTGCTTGTGTATTGATATCCTCTTCCAGAAAAAGACATACAATGCTTTGTTTGAGAACACAGATTATTGGACAGAGATTTGAAAGAAGTTATGTCATGAATGCTTGGAAAAGAGTTTTGAACAAAAGAGATATATTCTGTTGAGTTTTGGAGATTTCATTTGGCAAGTGTTAGTGGAATGGCACTGAGATGAAGTTGCTGGTAATCCCAAGCTCTTGAATGTCATGACATTGTCTGCGAGCTGGCACTTGGAATTTGTATGACATTAGCTGACAGACTACAGTGCTGTTGCACAGAAGGTTAGTGAGTATGTACTTTTTGAGTGAGCAGACTAAACTGGTGGCCATGTGAGAAGATTTTCTCAGTGTGCTACTAACGTAATGGGTCTTACATGTTCATTGCAGCTATTTTCAGTGTATATTGATATAGACAAATGAACGCAATCCCATAATTGAATGTGAAAACGCCATGTGGCACTAGAGCGTGACTTGAAATGGAAGTTTTCTAGAAGACGTCTGGCTGAATATATTCAAGTGATACTACAATTACTGTGCATTGGAATTGTATAGAAGGTTGACTCACAAATTGCAATGTGTTGGGAAGCTACGTATCTACTGGCGTCAGCTCCCATTGGAAGTAAAGGTTTGTGAATATGTTTGCAGTTTGCTTGTCGAATTCGTTGACTAGTGTAAGAGCTAAGTAAATTGTGAAGGATCACTATTAGTTGTCCTTAGCTATTGTTAAATTTGTACTTTTGATATAGTCAGATCTGTTTAGTGTGATTATTTGCAGTTGGGTGTACTATCTTAAGCACAGGGCGTTGCATGTTTATACAGTGAGAAGTGGCACAGAGTTAGTGGAGAATAGCGTTGTTCTCTCAGAGTTCAGTATTTTGTGTGTTCATGAATAGTTGAGTACTAGGTGGGGGAAGAGAGCTACTGTGAAAAATGCCATAGTTTACTTAAGACACGGGATATGTGTGTTAATTAGGTATATGATGAGTGTTTGAAATTCTTGAGAAGAATTAGTAACTGTCATTTGCAGAAGTGGCAGTTTAGAGTACAGTGTGTTGTTATTATAGCAATGCTTGAAACATTTGTTTTACATATAACATGCCTTGGTGATACGTGTCTTGCTTTGACAGGATGATCGATGCTAGTGAATATTATCGATTTCACCGATAGCGGATTAAGACAGTGAGGTTTTCATGCAGTGATGCGTTGGAGAAATTTGAGAGAGCAGAGCTAAGAGTTTTTGAAGCTTGTTGGGAAGTCGTATTTCATAGTTTGGTGCTTTTCTTGAGCCGGGTCCATTTACTATTTTTTATGCGGTGAAGAAGCAAAGCAGTGCGTTATCATTAGCATATGCTGAAGGCAGACTTGCAGTGGAGAATAGTTGCTGCACATTGAAGTACCAAAAGGAAATGTTGATGAGGTAAGGAATAGTGTTTGGATACAAAAGTTTAGTCCTAAAGTTATTTAAGGAATGAGAGGGAGATTGAAATTTAATTGTGCATGTTGTAATTGAAGTTATGCAAAGTTTGTGGAGGGTAAATTTGAATGTGACAGTGTCAGAGTGACAGGTTGAAGTTTCGAGGTACGTGCGTGTCTTGCTAATTTTTGGATAGTTGGTCCTATTTACAGTGATGTGATTATTGTTTTAATACAGAAGACAATTGCTGTGTTACACCATGCTAATGACTGTACTAGAAAAGTGTAGGAATGTTATCACAAAATGTGTCTGCTTCTATGGATAATAGTGAGAAAATATTTGGTTGTTGATTTGTTTAAATGATAATATGAATACATGACAGCAAATGTGCTGTCAACTTAATGCCTTGCCTGTTGGCCAGTATGTGCAACTGTTGATCAATCAATTACTCCTTTCAGTAATGATGGGATTGCACGTGGAGCTGAACAGAAAGTGGGTGCGAGCCACATATTACAAAATAACCTGAGGAGGATCGAAATACATGGAACTTGTTTCTGCTGTTGAATTGAGCTGATAAGTTGTTGAGGTGAAAGCATCATTTGTGACTAGATGTGAGAAGAAAGAGCCCACAGAAGACTGTCTCTTGTTGTGAGATTTAAATGACTATAACTTGGAGAGACAATTGTTTCTCTCAGTGAGATGCCGTGTGAGAATGACGGGAACCGATTGTGCGGAATAGCATGGGCTGAGCTGCCAACCAATCCAGCGTAGGACCGAACCAAATTGGATGGATACTTGGTAATTGTACTTAGTGATTTTGTTTCAGAGAAAGTGGTCTTTGATAGAGATTGTGTTTTGTTATCACAGTATTTGGAGAATTGTGCTGCATAGTAATGGCAGTTAGATTTTTGCCGTGTTAGATCTAATGATTAACCAAGAGGCACTAGTTGTGGATGTCAGCTCAGTTCATATACTGATTGACATCTTTTGTAGATTTGTCAGAGGGTAGCTCAACTCAAAGGTGTAACCCCTCAGTGATACATCAGCAGTTGTCGTTGCGATGGAATTTTTAGTGTGTGTGTGTGTGTGTGTGTGTGTGTCAGGTGAAAAGGTTGAATGTATTTTGAGTTGAGAATTTTGAGAGTCCTAGGTATGGCAAATAATGTGTGTTTGCATTACTACCTGGATTTTTGCTGTGTAATTTTTGTGGATTTTTGGTTGATTTGAGGATCAGTACGTGATAGAATGGCGAGTGTGAAGGTTTCTTCTGTTTTCTTTGTGTAGGCAAGTTCTTTAATACGCATTGTTAATGTGTTTGCTGCTACTCGTGTGATAACTAAAAGTAACAGATATTTTTTCGTGAGTGAGTCTGTGTTGTGAGAATAACGTTCATGTCTGATGGAGTGCACCTGCATCATTAGCTGTTGGAAAGAACTTGCAAATGGCAGCATTGTAACAACTGTCTAACAACAGGTGGAAAGTGAATCTCTACTGTGGAAATGTGAAGAAGACGTTTGATGCTGTTCCTTGATGGTAGAAGTGTGAATGGACATTTGAAGAAATACAAAAGTGATGCTGTACTGAAGGCACTGAAACATCAGACCAGTTAGAAGATGAACACAAGTAACTTTGCACCGTGTGTTAGAGGCACAAGTGGAAGAACAGTATGAATACAGGTTGCCTCCTGATGCATGAAACATCTCACACAGGGACAGTGGTTGTTTTCTTGATGCAGGCTAATTTGTGTTAGTTTTGCTTGTGTATTGATATCCTCTTCCAGAAAAAGACATACAATGCTTTGTTTGAGAACACAGATTATTGGACAGAGATTTGAAAGAAGTTATGTCATGAATGCTTGGAAAAGAGTTTTGAACAAAAGAGATATATTCTGTTGAGTTTTGGAGATTTCATTTGGCAAGTGTTAGTGGAATGGCACTGAGATGAAGTTGCTGGTAATCCCAAGCTCTTGAATGTCATGACATTGTCTGCGAGCTGGCACTTGGAATTTGTATGACATTAGCTGACAGACTACAGTGCTGTTGCACAGAAGGTTAGTGAGTATGTACTTTTTGAGTGAGCAGACTAAACTGGTGGCCATGTGAGAAGATTTTCTCAGTGTGCTACTAACGTAATGGGTCTTACATGTTCATTGCAGCTATTTTCAGTGTATATCGGTATAGACAAATGAACGCAATCCCATAATTGAATGTGAAAACGCCATGTGGCACTAGAGCGTGACTTGAAATGGAAGTTTTCTAGAAGACGTCTGGCTGAATATATTCAAGTGATACTACAATTACTGTGCATTGGAATTGTATAGAAGGTTGACTCACAAATTGCAAAGTGTTGGGAAGCTACGTATCTACTGGCGTCAGCTCCCATTGGAAGTAAAGGTTTGTGAATATGTTTGCAGTTTGCTTGTCGAATTCGTTGACTAGTGTAAGAGCTAAGTAAATTGTGAAGGATCACTATTAGTTGTCCTTAGCTATTGTTAAATTTGTACTTTTGATATAGTCAGATCTGTTTAGTGTGATTATTTGCAGTTGGGTGTACTATCTTAAGCACAGGGCGTTGCATGTTTATACAATGAGAAGTGGCACAGAGTTAGTGGAGAATAGCGTTGTTCTCTCAGAGTTCAGTATTTTGTGTGTTCATGAATAGTTGAGTACTAGGTGGGGGAAGAGAGCTACTGTGAAAAATGCCATAGTTTACTTAAGACACGGGATATGTGTGTTAATTAGGTATATGATGAGTGTTTGAAATTCTTGAGAAGAATTAGTAACTGTCATTTGCAGAAGTGGCAGTTTAGAGTACAGTGTGTTGTTATTATAGCAATGCTTGAAACATTTGTTTTACATATAACATGCCTTGGTGATACGTGTCTTGCTTTGACAGGATGATCGATGCTAGTGAATATTATCGATTTCACCGATAGCGGATTAAGACAGTGAGGTTTTCATGCAGTGATGCGTTGGAGAAATTTGAGAGAGCAGAGCTAAGAGTTTTTGAAGCTTGTTGGGAAGTCGTATTTCATAGTTTGGTGCTTTTCTTGAGCCGGGTCCATGTACTATTTTTTATGCGGTGAAGAAGCAAAGCAGTGCGTTATCATTGGCATATGCTGAAGGCAGACTTGCAGTGGAGAATAGTTGCTGCACATTGAAGTACCAAAAGGAAATGTTGATGAGGTAAGGAATAGTGTTTGGATACAAAAGTTTAGTCCTAAAGTTATTTAAGGAATGAGAGGGAGATTGAAATTTAATTGTGCATGTTGTAATTGAAGTTATGCAAAGTTTGTGGAGGGTAAATTTGAATGTGACAGTGTCAGAGTGACAGGTTGAAGTTTCGAGGTATGTGCGTGTCTTGCTAATTTTTGGATAGTTGGTCCTATTTACAGTGATGTGATTATTGATTTAATACAGAAGACAATTGCTGTGTTACACCATGCTAATGACTGTACTAGAAAAGTGTAGGAATGTTATCACAAAATGTGTCTGCTTCTATGGATAATAGTGAGAAAATATTTGGTTGTTGATTTGTTTAAATGATAATATGAATACATGACAGCAAATGTGCTGTCAACTTAATGCCTTGCCTGTTGGCCAGTATGTGCAACTGTTGATCAATCAATTACTCCTTTCAGTAATGATGGGATTGCACGTGGAGCTGAACAGAAAGTGGGTGCGAGCCACATATTACAAAATAACCTGAGGAGGATCGAAATACATGGAACTTGTTTCTGCTGTTGAATTGAGCTGATAAGTTGTTGAGGTGAAAGCATCGTTTGTGACTAGATGTGAGAAGAAAGAGCCCACAGAAGACTCTCTCTTGTTGTGAGAATTAAATGACTATAACTTGGAGAGACAATTGTTTCTCTCAGTGAGATGCCGTGTGAGAATGACGGGAACCAATTGTGCGGAATAGCATGGGCTGAGCTGCCAACCAATCCAGCGTAGGACCAAACCAAATTGGATGGATACTTGGTAATTGTACTTAGTGATTTTGTTTCAGAGAAAGTGGTCTTTGATAGAAATTGTGTTTTGTTATCACAGTATTTGGAGAATTGTGCTGCACAGTAATGGCAGTTAGATTTTTGCCGTGTTAGATCTAATGATTAACCAAGAGGCACTAGTTGTGGATGTCAGCTCAGTTCATATACTGCTTGACATCTTTTGTAGATTTGTCAGAGGGTAGCTCAACTCAAAGGTGTAACCCCTCAGTGATACATCAGCAGTTGTCGTTGCGATGGAATTTTTAGTGTGTGTGTGTGTGTGTGTGTGTGTGTGTGTGTGTGTGTGTGTGTGTGTCAGGTGATAAGGTTGAATGTATTTTGAGTTGAGAATTTTGAAAGTCCTAGGTATGGCAAATAATGTGTGTTTGCATTACTTCTTGAATTTACTTTGTAATTTTTGTGGATTTTTGGTTGATTTGAGGATCAGTACGTGATAGAATGGCGAGTGTGAAGGTTTCTTCTGTTTTCTTTGTGTAGGCAAGTTCTTTAATACGCATTGTTAATGTGTTTGCTGCTACTCGTGTGATAACTAAAAGTAACAGATATTTTTTCGTGAGTGAGTCTGTGTTGTGAGAATAACGTTCATGTCTGATGGAGTGCACCTGCATCATTAGCTGTTGGAAAGAACTTGCAAATGGCAGCATTGTAACAACTGTCTAACAACAGGTGGAAAGTGAATCTCTACTGTGGAAATGTGAAGAAGACGTTTGATGCTGTTCCTTGATGGTAGAAGTGTGAATGGACATTTGAAGAAATACAAAAGTGATGCTGTACTGAAGGCATTGAAACATCAGACCAGTTAGAAGATGAACACAAGTAACTTTGCACCGTGTGTTAGAGGCACAAGTGGAAGAACAGTATGAATACAGGTTGCCTCCTGATGCATGAAACATCTCACACAGGGACAGTGGTTGTTTTCTTGATGCAGGCTAATTTGTGTTAGTTTTGCTTGTGTATTGATATCCTCTTCCAGAAAAAGACATACAATGCTTTGTTTGAGAACACAGATTATTGGACAGAGATTTGAAAGAAGTTATGTCATGAATGCTTGGAAAAGAGTTTTGAACAAAAGAGATATATTCTGTTGAGTTTTGGAGATTTCATTTGGCAAGTGTTAGTGGAATGGCACTGAGATGAAGTTGCTGGTAATCCCAAGCTCTTGAATGTCATGACATTGTCTGCGAGCTGGCACTTGGAATTTGTATGACATTAGCTGACAGACTACAGTGCTGTTGCACAGAAGGTTAGTGAGTATGTACTTTTTGAGTGAGCAGACTAAACTGGTGGCCATGTGAGAAGATTTTCTCAGTGTGCTACTAACGTAATGGGTCTTACATATTCATTGCAGCTATTTTCAGTGTATATCGATATAGACAAATGAACGCAATCCCATAATTGAATGTGAAAACGCCATGTGGCACTAGAGCGTGACTTGAAATGGAAGTTTTCTAGAAGACGTCTGGCTGAATATATTCAAGTGATACTACAATTACTGTGCATTGGAATTGTATAGAAGGTTGACTCACAAATTGCAATGTGTTGGGAAGCTACGTATCTACTGGCGTCAGTTCCCATTGGAAGTAAAGGTTTGTGAATATGTTTGCAGTTTGCTTGTCGAATTCGTTGACTAGTGTAAGAGCTAAGTAAATTGTGAAGGATCACTATTAGTTGTCCTTAGCTATTGTTAAATTTGTACTTTTGATATAGTCAGATCTGTTTAGTGTGATTATTTGCAGTTGGGTGTACTATCTTAAGCACAGGGCGTTGCATGTTTATACAGTGAGAAGTGGCACAGAGTTAGTGGAGAATAGCGTTGTTCTCTCAGAGTTCAGTATTTTGTGTGTTCATGAATAGTTGAGTACTAGGTGGGGGAAGAGAGCTACTGTGAAAAATGCCATAGTTTACTTAAGACACGGGATATGTGTGTTAATTAGGTATATGATGAGTGTTTGAAATTCTTGAGAAGAATTAGTAACTGTCATTTGCAGAAGTGGCAGTTTAGAGTACAGTGTGTTGTTATTATAGCAATGCTTGAAACATTTGTTTTACATATAACATGCCTTGGTGATACGTGTCTTGCTTTGACAGGATGATCGATGCTAGTGAATATTATCGATTTCACCGATAGCGGATTAAGACAGTGAGGTTTTCATGCAGTGATGCGTTGGAGAAATTTGAGAGAGCAGAGCTAAGAGTTTTTGAAGCTTGTTGGGAAGTCGTATTTCATAGTTTGGTGCTTTTCTTGAGCCGGGTCCATTTACTATTTTTTATGCGGTGAAGAAGCAAAGCAGTCCGTTATCATTAGCATATGCTGAAGGCAGACTTGCAGTGGAGAATAGTTGCTGCACATTGAAGTACCAAAAGGAAATGTTGATGAGGTAAGGAATAGTGTTTGGATACAAAAGTTTAGTCCTAAAGTTATTTAAGGAATGAGAGGGAGATTGAAATTTAATTGTGCATGTTGTAATTGAAGTTATGCAAAGTTTGTGGAGGGTAAATTTGAATGTGACAGTGTCAGAGTGACAGGTTGAAGTTTCGAGGTACGTGCGTGTCTTGCTAATTTTTGGATAGTTGGTCCTATTTACAGTGATGTGATTATTGTTTTAATACAGAAGACAATTGCTGTGTTACACCATGCTAATGACTGTACTAGAAAAGTGTAGGAATGTTATCACAAATTGTGTCTGCTTCTATGGATAATAGTGAGAAAATATTTGGTTGTTCATTTGTTTAAATGATAATATGAATACATGACAGCAAATGTGCTGTCAACTTAATGCCTTGCCTGTTGGCCAGTATGTGCAACTGTTGATCAATCAATTACTCCTTTCAGTAATGATGGGATTGCACGTGGAGCTGAACAGAAAGTGGGTGCGAGCCACATATTACAAAATAACCTGAGAAGGATCGAAATACATGGAACTTGTTTCTGCTGTTGAATTGAGCTGATAAGTTGTTGAGGTGAAAGCATCGTTTGTGACTAGATGTGAGAAGAAAGAGCCCACAGAAGAATCTCTCTTGTTGTGAGAATTAAATGACTATAACTTGGAGAGACAATTGTTTCTCTCAGTGAGATGCCGTGTAGAATGACGGGAACCAATTGTGCGGAATAGCATGGGCTGAGCTGCCAACCAATCCAGCGTAGGACCGAACCAAATTGGATGGATACTTGGTAATTGTACTTAGTGATTTTGTTTCATAGAAAGTGGTCTTTGATAGAGATTGTGTTTTGTTATCACAGTATTTGGAGAATTGTGCTGCATAGTAATGGCAGTTAGATTTTTGCCGTGTTAGATCTAATGATTAACCAAGGGGCACTAGTTGTGGATGTCAGCTCAGTTCATATACTGATTGACATCTTTTGTAGATTTGTCAGAGGGTAGCTCAACTCAAAGGTGTAACCCCTCAGTGATACATCAGCAGTTGTCGTTGCGATGGAATTTTTAGTGTGTGTGTGTGTGTGTGTGTGTGTGTGTGTGTGTGTCTGTCAGGTGATAAGGTTGAATGTATTTTGAGTTGAGAATTTTGAAAGTCCTAGGTATGGCAAATAATGTGTGTTTGGATTACTTCTTGAATTTACTGTGTAATTTTTGTGGATTTTTGGTTGATTTGAGGATCAGTACGTGATAGAATGGCGAGTGTGAAGGTTTCTTCTGTTTTCTTTGTGTAGGCAAGTTCTTTAATATGCATTGTTAATGTGTTTGCTGCTACTCGTGTGATAACTAAAAGTAACAGATATTTTTTCGTGAGTGAGTCTGTGTTGTGAGAATAACGTTCATGTCTGATGGAGTGCACCTGCATCATTAGCTGTTGGAAAGAACTTGCAAATGGCAGCATTGTAACAACTGTCTAACAATATGTGGAAAGTGAATCTCTACTGTGGAAATGTGAAGAAGACGTTTGATGCTGTTCCTTGATGGTAGAAGTGTGAATGGACATTTGAAGAAATACAAAAGTGATGCTGTACTGAAGGCATTGAAACATCAGACCAGTTAGAAGATGAACACAAGTAACTTTGCACCGTGTGTTAGAGGCACAAGTGGAAGAACAGTATGAATACAGGTTGCCTCCTGATGCATGAAACATCTCACACAGGGACAGTGGTTGTTTTCTTGATGCAGGCTAATTTGTGTTAGTTTTGCTTGTGTATTGATATCCTCTTCCAGAAAAAGACATACAATGCTTTGTTTGAGAACACAGATTATTGGACAGAGATTTGAAAGAAGTTATGTCATGAATGCTTGGAAAAGAGTTTTGAACAAAAGAGATATATTCTGTTGAGTTTTGGAGATTTCATTTGGCAAGTGTTAGTGGAATGGCAATGAGATTAAGTTGCTGGTAATCCCAAGCTTTTGAATGTCATGACATTGTCTGCGAGCTGGCACTTGGAATTTGTATGACATTAGCTGACAGACTACAGTGCTGTTGCACAGAAGGTTAGTGAGTATGTACTTTTTGAGTGAGCAGACTAAACTGGTGGCCATGTGAGAAGATTTTCTCAGTGTGCTACTAACGTAATGGGTCTTACATGTTCATTGCAGCTATTTTCAGTGTATATCGATATAGACAAATGAACGCAATCCCATAATTGAATGTGAAAACGCCATGTGGCACTAGAGCGTGACTTGAAATGGAAGTTTTCTAGAAGACGTCTGGCTGAATATATTCAAGTGATACTACAATTACTGTGCATTGGAATTGTATAGAAGGTTGACTCACAAATTGCAATGTGTTGGGAAGCTACGTATCTACTGGCGTCAGCTCCCATTGGAAGTAAAGGTTTGTGAATATGTTTGCAGTTTGCTTGTCGAATTCGTTGACTAGTGTAAGAGCTAAGTAAATTGTGAAGGATCACTATTAGTTGTCCTTAGCTATTTTTAAATTTGTACTTTTGATATAGTCAGATCTGTTTAGTGTGATTATTTGCAGTTGGGTGTACTATCTTAAGCACAGGGCGTTGCATGTTTATACAGTGAGAAGTGGCACAGAGTTAGTGGAGAATAGCGTTGTTCTCTCAGAGTTCAGTATTTTGTGTGTTCATGAATAGTTGAGTACTAGGTGGGGGAAGAGAGCTACTGTGAAAAATGCCATAGTTTACTTAAGACACGGGATATGTGTGTTAATTAGGTATATGATGAGTGTTTGAAATTCTTGAGAAGAATTAGTAACTGTCATTTGCAGAAGTGGCAGTTTAGAGTACAGTGTGTTGTTATTATAGCAATGCTTGAAACATTTGTTTTACATATAACATGCCTTGGTGATACGTGTCTTGCTTTGACAGGATGATCGATGCTAGTGAATATTATCGATTTCACCGATAGCGGATTAAGACAGTGAGGTTTTCATGCAGTGATGCGTTGGAGAAATTTGAGAGAGCAGAGCTAAGAGTTTTTGAAGCTTGTTGGGAAGTCGTATTTCATAGTTTGGTGCTTTTCTTGAGCCGGGTCCATTTACTATTTTTTATGCGGTGAAGAAGCAAAGCAGTGCGTTATCATTAGCATATGCTGAAGGCAGACTTGCAGTGGAGAATAGTTGCTGCACATTGAAGTACCAAAAGGAAATGTTGATGAGGTAAGGAATAGTGTTTGGATACAAAAGTTTAGTCCTAAAGTTATTTAAGGAATGAGAGGGAGATTGAAATTTAATTGTGCATGTTGTAATTGAAGTTATGCAAAGTTTGTGGAGGGTAAATTTGAATGTGACAGTGTCAGAGTGACAGGTTGAAGTTTCGAGGTACGTGCGTGTCTTGCTAATTTTTGGATAGTTGGTCCTATTTACAGTGATGTGATTATTGTTTTAATACAGAAGACAATTGCTGTGTTACACCATGCTAATGACTGTACTAGAAAAGTGTAGGAATGTTATCACAAAATGTGTCTGCTTCTATGGATAATAGTGAGAAAATATTTGGTTGTTGATTTGTTTAAATGATAATATGAATACATGACAGCAAATGTGCTGGCAACTTAATGCCTTGCCTGTTGGCCAGTATGTGCAACTGTTGATCAATCAATTAATCCTTTCAGTAATGATGGGATTGCACGTGGAGCTGAACAGAAAGTGGGTGCGAGCCACATATTACAAAATAACCTGAGGAGGATCGAAATACATGGAACTTGTTTCTGCTGTTGAATTGAGCTGATAAGTTGTTGAGGTGAAAGCATCGTTTGTGACTAGATGTGAGAAGAAAGAGCCCACAGAAGACTCTCTCTTGTTGTGAGAATTAAATGACTATAACTTGGAGAGACAATTGTTTCTCTCAGTGAGATGCCGTGTGAGAATGACGGGAACCAATTGTGCGGAATAGCATGGGCTGAGCTGCCAACCAATCCAGCGTAGGACCGAACCAAATTGGATGGATACTTGGTAATTGTACTTAGTGATTTTGTTTCAGAGAAAGTGGTCTTTGATAGAGATTGTGTTTTGTTATTACAGTATTTGGAGAATTGTGCTGCATAGTAATGGCAGTTAGATTTTTGCCGTGTTAGATCTAATGATTAACCAAGAGGCACTAGTTGTGGATGTCAGCTCAGTTCATATACTGATTGACATCTTTTGTAGATTTGTCAGAGGGTAGCTCAACTCAAAGGTGTAACCCCTCAGTGATACATCAGCAGTTGTCGTTGCGATGGAATTTTTAGTGTGTGTGTGTGTGTGTGTGTGTGTGTGTGTCAGGTGATAAGGTTGAATGTATTTTGAGTTGAGAATTTTGAAAGTCCTAGGTATGGCAAATAATGTGTGTTTGCATTACTTCTTGAATTTACTTTGTAATTTTTGTGGATTTTTGGTTGATTTGAGGATCAGTACGTGATAGAATGGCGAGTGTGAAGGTTTCTTCTGTTTTCTTTGTGTAGGCAAGTTCTTTAATACGCATTGTTAATGTGTTTGCTGCTACTCGTGTGATAACTAAAAGTAACAGATATTTTTTCGTGAGTGAGTCTGTGTTGTGAGAATATTGTTCATGTCTGATGGAGTGCACCTGCATCATTAGCTGTTGGAAAGAACTTGCAAATGGCAGCATTGTAACAACTGTCTAACAACAGGTGGAAAGTGAATCTCTACTGTGGAAATGTGAAGAAGACGTTTGATGCTGTTCCTTGATGGTAGAAGTGTGAATGGACATTTGAAGAAATACAAAAGTGATGCTGTACTGAAGGCATTGAAACATCAGACCAGTTAGAAGATGAACACAAGTAACTTTGCACCGTGTGTTAGAGGCACAAGTGGAAGAACAGTATGAATACAGGTTGCCTCCTGATGCATGAAACATCTCACACAGGGACAGTGGTTGTTTTCTTGATGCAGGCTAATTTGTGTTAGTTTTGCTTGTGTATTGATATCCTCTTCCAGAAAAAGACATACAATGCTTTGTTTGAGAACACAGATTATTGGACAGAGATTTGAAAGAAGTTATGTCATGAATGCTTGGAAAAGAGTTTTGAACAAAAGAGATATATTCTGTTGAGTTTTGGAGATTTCATTTGGCAAGTGTTAGTGGAATGGCACTGAGATGAAGTTGCTGGTAATCCCAAGCTCTTGAATGTCATGACATTGTCTGCGAGCTGGCACTTGGAATTTGTATGACATTAGCTGACAGACTACAGTGCTGTTGCACAGAAGGTTAGTGAGTATGTACTTTTTGAGTGAGCAGACTAAACTGGTGGCCATGTGAGAAGATTTTCTCAGTGTGCTACTAACGTAATGGGTCTTACATGTTCATTGCAGCTATTTTCAGTGTATATCGATATAGACAAATGAACGCAATCCCATAATTGAATGTGAAAACGCCATGTGGCACTAGAGCGTGACTTGAAATGGAAGTTTTCTAGAAGACATCTGGCTGAATATATTCAAGTGATACTACAATTACTGTGCATTGGAATTGTATAGAAGGTTGACTCACAAATTGCAATGTGTTGGGAAGCTACGTATCTACTGGCGTCAGCTCCCATTGGAAGTAAAGGTTTGTGAATATGTTTGCAGTTTGCTTGTCGAATTCGTTGACTAGTGTAAGAGCTAAGTAAATTGTGAAGGATCACTATTAGTTGTCCTTAGCTATTGTTAAATTTGTACTTTTGATATAGTCAGATCTGTTTAGTGTGATTATTTGCAGTTGGGTGTACTATCTTAAGCACAGGGCGTTGCATGTTTATACAGTGAGAAGTGGCACAGAGTTAGTGGAGAATAGCGTTGTTCTCTCAGAGTTCAGTATTTTGTGTGTTCATGAATAGTTGAGTACTAGGTGGGGGAAGAGAGCTACTGTGAAAAATGCCATAGTTTACTTAAGACACGGGATATGTGTGTTAATTAGGTATATGATGAGTGTTTGAAATTCTTGAGAAGAATTAGTAACTGTCATTTGCAGAAGTGGCAGTTTAGAGTACAGTGTGTTGTTATTATAGCAATGCTTGAAACATTTGTTTTACATATAACATGCCTTGGTGATACGTGTCTTGCTTTGACAGGATGATCGATGCTAGTGAATATTATCGATTTCACCGATAGCGGATTAAGACAGTGAGGTTTTCATGCAGTGATGCGTTGGAGAAATTTGAGAGAGCAGAGCTAAGAGTTTTTGAAGCTTGTTGGGAAGTCGTATTTCATAGTTTGGTGCTTTTCTTGAGCCGGGTCCATGTACTATTTTTTATGCGGTGAAGAAGCAAAGCAGTGCGTTATCATTAGCATATGCTGAAGGCAGACTTGCAGTGGAGAATAGTTGCTGCACATTGAAGTACCAAAAGGAAATGTTGATGAGGTAAGGAATAGTGTTTGGATACAAAAGTTTAGTCCTAAAGTTAATTAAGGAATGAGAGGGAGATTGAAATTTAATTGTGCATGTTGTAATTGAAGTTATGCAAAGTTTGTGGAGGGTAAATTTGAATGTGACAGTGTCAGAGTGACAGGTTGAAGTTTCGAGGTATGTGCGTGTCTTGCTAATTTTTGGATAGTTGGTCCTATTTACAGTGATGTGATTATTGTTTTAATACAGAAGACAGTTGCTGTGTTACACCATGCTAATGACTGTACTAGAAAAGTGCAGGAATGTTATCACAAAATGTGTCTGCTTCTATGGATAATAGTGAGAAAATATTTGGTTGTTCATTTGTTTAAATGATAATATGAATACATGACAGCAAATGTGCTGTCAACTTAATGCCTTGCCTGTTGGCCAGTATGTGCAACTGTTGATCAATCAATTACTCCTTTCAGTAATGATGGGATTGCACGTGGAGCTGAACAGAAAGTGGGTGCGAGCCACATATTACAAAATAACCTGAGGAGGATCGAAATACATGGAACTTGTTTCTGCTGTTGAATTGAGCTGATAAGTTGTTGAGGTGAAAGCATCATTTGTGACTAGATGTGAGAAGAAAGAGCCCACAGAAGACTGTCTCTTGTTGTGAGATTTAAATGACTATAACTTGGAGAGACAATTGTTTCTCTCAGTGAGATGCCGTGTGAGAATGACGGGAACCGATTGTGCGGAATAGCATGGGCTGAGCTGCCAACCAATCCAGCGTAGGACCGAACCAAATTGGATGGATACTTGGTAATTGTACTTAGTGATTTTGTTTCAGAGAAAGTGGTCTTTGATAGAGATTGTGTTTTGTTATCACAGTATTTGGAGAATTGTGCTGCATAGTAATGGCAGTTAGATTTTTGCCGTGTTAGATCTAATGATTAACCAAGAGGCACTAGTTGTGGATGTCAGCTCAGTTCATATACTGATTGACATCTTTTGTAGATTTGTCAGAGGGTAGCTCAACTCAAAGGTGTAACCCCTCAGTGATACATCAGCAGTTGTCGTTGCGATGGAATTTTTAGTGTGTGTGTGTGTGTGTGTGTGTGTGTGTGTGTGTGTCTGTCAGGTGAAAAGGTTGAATGTATTTTGAGTTGAGAATTTTGAGAGTCCTAGGTATGGCAAATAATGTGTGTTTGCATTACTTCTTGGATTTTTGCTGTGTAATTTTTGTGGATTTTTGGTTGATTTAAGGATCAGTACGTGATAGAATGGCGAGTGTGAAGGTTTCTTCTGTTTTCTTTGTGTAGGCAAGTTCTTTAATACGCATTGTTAATGTGTTTGCTGCTACTCGTGTGATAACTACAAGTAACAGATATTTTTTCGTGAGTGAGTCTGTGTTGTGAGAATATTGTTCATGTCTGATGGAGTGCACCTGCATCATTAGCTGTTGGAAAGAACTTGCAAATGGCAGCATTGTAACAACTGTCTAACAACAGGTGGAAAGTGAATCTCTACTGTGGAAATGTGAAGAAGACGTTTGATGCTGTTCCTTGATGGTAGAAGTGTGAATGGACATTTGAAGAAATACAAAAGTGATGCTGTACTGAAGGCATTGAAACATCAGACCAGTTAGAAGATGAACACAAGTAACTTTGCACCGTGTGTTAGAGGCACAAGTGGAAGAACAGTATGAATACAGGTTGCCTCCTGATGCATGAAACATCTCACACAGGGACAGTGGTTGTTTTCTTGATGCAGGCTAATTTGTGTTAGTTTTGCTTGTGTATTGATATCCTCTTCCAGAAAAAGACATACAATGCTTTGTTTGAGAACACAGATTATTGGACAGAGATTTGAAAGAAGTTATGTCATGAATGCTTGGAAAAGAGTTTTGAACAAAAGAGATATATTCTGTTGAGTTTTGGAGATTTCATTTGGCAAGTGTTAGTGGAATGGCACTGAGATGAAGTTGCTGGTAATCCCAAGCTCTTGAATGTCATGACATTGTCTGCGAGCTGGCACTTGGAATTTGTATGACATTAGCTGACAGACTACAGTGCTGTTGCACAGAAGGTTAGTGAGTATGTACTTTTTGAGTGAGCAGACTAAACTGGTGGCCATGTGAGAAGATTTTCTCAGTGTGCTACTAACGTAATGGGTCTTACACGTTCATTGCAGCTATTTTCAGTGTATATCGATATAGACAAATGAACGCAATCCCATAATTGAATGTGAAAACGCCATGTGGCACTAGAGCGTGACTTGAAATGGAAGTTTTCTAGAAGACGTCTGGCTGAATATATTCAAGTGATACTACAATTACTGTGCATTGGAATTGTATAGAAGGTTGACTCACAAATTGCAATGTGTTGGGAAGCTACGTATCTACTGGCGTCAGCTCCCATTGGAAGTAAAGGTTTGTGAATATGTTTGCAGTTTGCTTGTCGAATTCGTTGACTAGTGTAAGAGCTAAGTAAATTGTGAAGGATCACTATTAGTTGTCCTTAGCTATTGTTACATTTGTACTTTTGATATAGTCAGATCTGTTTAGTGTGATTATTTGCAGTTGGGTGTACTATCTTAAGCACAGGGCGTTGCATGTTTATACAGTGAGAAGTGGCACAGAGTTAGTGGAGAATAGCGTTGTTCTCTCAGAGTTCAGTATTTTGTGTGTTCATGAATAGTTGAGTACTAGGTGGGGGAAGAGAGCTACTGTGAAAAATGCCATAGTTTACTTAAGACACGGGATATGTGTGTTAATTAGGTATATGATGAGTGTTTGAAATTCTTGAGAAGAATTAGTAACTGTCATTTGCAGAAGTGGCAGTTTAGAGTACAGTGTGTTGTTATTATAGCAATGCTTGAAACATTTGTTTTACATATAACATGCCTTGGTGATACGTGTCTTGCTTTGACAGGATGATCGATGCTAGTGAATATTATCGATTTCACCGATAGCGGATTAAGACAGTGAGGTTTTCATGCAGTGATGTGTAGGAGAAATTTGAGAGAGCAGAGCTAAGAGTTTTTGAAGCTTGTTGGGAAGTCGTATTTCATAGTTTGGTGCTTTTCTTGAGCCAGGTCCATTTACTATTTTTTATGCGGTGAAGAAGCAAAGCAGTGCGTTATCATTAGCATATGCTGAAGGCAGACTTGCAGTGGAGAATAGTTGCTGCACATTGAAGTACCAAAAGGAAATGTTGATGAGGTAAGGAATAGTGTTTGGATACAAAAGTTTAGTCCTAAAGTTATTTAAGGAATGAGAGGGAGATTGAAATTTAATTGTGCATGTTGTAATTGAAGTTATGCAAAGTTTGTGGAGGGTAAATTTGAATGTGACAGTGTCAGAGTGACAGGTTGAAGTTTCGAGGTACGTGCGTGTCTTGCTAATTTTTGGATAGTTGGTCCTATTTACAGTGATGTGATTATTGTTTTAATACAGAAGACAATTGCTGTGTTACACCATGCTAATGACTGTACTAGAAAAGTGTAGGAATGTTATCACAAAATGTGTCTGCTTCTATGGATAATAGTGAGAAAATATTTGGTTGTTCATTTGTTTAAATGATAATATGAATACATGACAGCAAATGTGCTGTCAACTTAATGCCTTGCCTGTTGGCCAGTATGTGCAACTGTTGATCAATCAATTACTCCTTTCAGTAATGATGGGATTGCACGTGGAGCTGAACAGAAAGTGGGTGCGAGCCACATATTACAAAATAACCTGAGGAGGATCGAAATACATGGAACTTGTTTCTGCTGTTGAATTGAGCTGATAAGTTGTTGAGGTGAAAGCATCGTTTGTGACTAGATGTGAGAAGAAAGAGCCCACAGAAGACTCTCTCTTGTTGTGAGAATTAAATGACTATAACTTGGAGAGACAATTGTTTCTCTCAGTGAGATGCCGTGTAGAATGACGGGAACCAATTGTGCGGAATAGCATGGGCTGAGCTGCCAACCAATCCAGCGTAGGACCGAACCAAATTGGATGGATACTTGGTAATTGTACTTAGTGATTTTGTTTCAGAGAAAGTGGTCTTTGATAGAGATTGTGTTTTGTTATCACAGTATTTGGAGAATTGTGCTGCATAGTAATGGCAGTTAGATTTTTGCCGTGTTAGATCTAATGATTAACCAAGAGGCACTAGTTGTGGATGTCAGCTCAGTTCATATACTGATTGACATCTTTTGTAGATTTGTCAGAGGGTAGCTCAACTCAAAGGTGTAACCCCTCAGTGATACATCAGCAGTTGTCGTTGCGATGGAATTTTTAGTGTGTGTGTGTGTGTGTGTGTGTGTGTGTGTGTGTGTGTGTGTCTGTCAGGTGATAAGGTTGAATGTATTTTGAGTTGAGAATTTTGAAAGTCCTAGGTATGGCAAATAATGTGTGTTTGGATTACTTCTTGAATTTACTGTGTAATTTTTGTGGATTTTTGGTTGATTTGAGGATCAGTACGTGATAGAATGGCGAGTGTGAAGGTTTCTTCTGTTTTCTTTGTGTAGGCAAGTTCTTTAATACGCATTGTTAATGTGTTTGCTGCTACTCGTGTGATAACTAAAAGTAACAGATATTTTTTCGTGAGTGAGTCTGTGTTGTGAGAATAACGTTCATGTCTGATGGAGTGCACCTGCATCATTAGCTGTTGGAAAGAACTTGCAAATGGCAGCATTGTAACAACTGTCTAACAATATGTGGAAAGTGAATCTCTACTGTGGAAATGTGAAGAAGACGTTTGATGCTGTTCCTTGATGGTAGAAGTGTGAATGGACATTTGAAGAAATACAAAAGTGATGCTGTACTGAAGGCATTGAAACATCAGACCAGTTAGAAGATGAACACAAGTAACTTTGTACCGTGTGTTAGAGGCACAAGTGGAAGAACAGTATGAATACAGGTTGCCTCCTGATGCATGAAACATCTCACACAGGGACAGTGGTTGTTTTCTTGATGCAGGCTAATTTGTGTTAGTTTTGCTTGTGTATTGATATCCTCTTCCAGAAAAAGACATACAATGCTTTGTTTGAGAACACAGATTATTGGACAGAGATTTGAAAGAAGTTATGTCATGAATGCTTGGAAAAGAGTTTTGAACAAAAGAGATATATCCTGTTGAGTTTTGGAGATTTCATTTGGCAAGTGTTAGTGGAATGGCAATGAGATTAAGTTGCTGGTAATCCCAAGCTTTTGAATGTCATGACATTGTCTGCGAGCTGGCACTTGGAATTTGTATGACATTAGCTGACAGACTACAGTGCTGTTGCACAGAAGGTTAGTGAGTATGTACTTTTTGAGTGAGCAGACTAAACTGGTGGCCATGTGAGAAGATTTTCTCAGTGTGCTACTAACGTAATGGGTCTTACATGTTCATTGCAGCTATTTTCAGTGTATATCGATATAGACAAATGAACGCAATCCCATAATTGAATGTGAAAACGCCATGTGGCACTAGAGCGTGACTTGAAATGGAAGTTTTCTAGAAGACGTCTGGCTGAATATATTCAAGTGATACTACAATTACTGTGCATTGGAATTGTATAGAAGGTTGACTCACAAATTGCAATGTGTTGGGAAGCTACGTATCTACTGGCGTCAGCTCCCATTGGAAGTAAAGGTTTGTGAATATGTTTGCAGTTTGCTTGTCGAATTCGTTGACTAGTGTAAGAGCTAAGTAAATTGTGAAGGATCACTATTAGTTGTCCTTAGCTATTGTTACATTTGTACTTTTGATATAGTCAGATCTGTTTAGTGTGATTATTTGCAGTTGGGTGTACTATCTTAAGCACAGGGCGTTGCATGTTTATACAGTGAGAAGTGGCACAGAGTTAGTGGAGAATAGCGTTGTTCTCTCAGAGTTCAGTATTTTGTGTGTTCATGAATAGTTGAGTACTAGGTGGGGGAAGAGAGCTACTGTGAAAAATGCCATAGTTTACTTAAGACACGGGATATGTGTGTTAATTAGGTATATGATGAGTGTTTGAAATTCTTGAGAAGAATTAGTAACTGTCATTTGCAGAAGTGGCAGTTTAGAGTACAGTGTGTTGTTATTATAGCAATGCTTGAAACATTTGTTTTACATATAACATGCCTTGGTGATACGTGTCTTGCTTTGACAGGATGATCGATGCTAGTGAATATTATCGATTTCACCGATAGCGGATTAAGACAGTGAGGTTTTCATGCAGTGATGCGTTGGAGAAATTTGAGAGTGCAGAGCTAAGAGTTTTTGAAGCTTGTTGGGAAGTCGTATTTCATAGTTTGGTGCTTTTCTTGAGCCGGGTCCATGTACTATTTTTTATGCGGTGAAGAAGCAAAGCAGTGCGTTATCATTAGCATATGCTGAAGGCAGACTTGCAGTGGAGAATAGTTGCTGCACATTGAAGTACCAAAAGGAAATGTTGATGAGGTAAGGAATAGTGTTTGGATACAAAAGTTTAGTCCTAAAGTTATTTAAGGAATGAGAGGGAGATTGAAATTTAATTGTGCATGTTGTAATTGAAGTTATGCAAAGTTTGTGGAGGGTAAATTTGAATGTGACAGTGTCAGAGTGACAGGTTGAAGTTTCGAGGTACGTGCGTGTCTTGCTAATTTTTGGATAGTTGGTCCTATTTACAGTGATGTGATTATTGTTTTAATACAGAAGACAATTGCTGTGTTACACCATGCTAATGACTGTACTAGAAAAGTGTAGGAATGTTATCACAAAATGTGTCTGCTTCTATGGATAATAGTGAGAAAATATTTGGTTGTTGATTTGTTTAAATGATAATATGAATACATGACAGCAAATGTGCTGTCAACTTAATGCCTTGCCTGTTGGCCAGTATGTGCAACTGTTGATCAATCAATTACTCCTTTCAGTAATGATGGGATTGCACGTGGAGCTGAACAGAAAGTGGGTGCGAGCCACATATTACAAAATAACCTGAGAAGGATCGAAATACATGGAACTTGTTTCTGCTGTTGAATTGAGCTGATAAGTTGTTGAGGTGAAAGCATCGTTTGTGACTAGATGTGAGAAGAAAGAGCCCACAGAAGACTCTCTCTTGTTGTGAGAATTAAATGACTATAACTTGGAGAGACAATTGTTTCTCTCAGTGAGATGCCGTGTAGAATGACGGGAACCAATTGTGCGGAATAGCATGGGCTGAGCTGCCAACCAATCCAGCGTAGGACCGAACCAAATTGGATGGATACTTGGTAATTGTACTTAGTGATTTTGTTTCAGAGAAAGTGGTCTTTGATAGAGATTGTGTTTTGTTATCACAGTATTTGGAGAATTGTGCTGCATAGTAATGGCAGTTAGATTTTTGCCGTGTTAGATCTAATGATTAACCAAGAGGCACTAGTTGTGGATGTCAGCTCAGTTCATATACTGATTGACATCTTTTGTAGATTTGTCAGAGGGTAGCTCAACTCAAAGGTGTAACCCCTCAGTGATACATCAGCAGTTGTCGTTGCGATGGAATTTTTAGTGTGTGTGTGTGTGTGTGTGTGTGTGTGTGTGTGTGTGTGTGTGTGTGTGTCTGTCAGGTGATAAGGTTGAATGTATTTTGAGTTGAGAATTTTGAAAGTCCTAGGTATGGCAAATAATGTGTGTTTGGATTACTTCTTGAATTTACTGTGTAATTTTTGTGGATTTTTGGTTGATTTGAGGATCAGTACGTGATAGAATGGCGAGTGTGAAGGTTTCTTCTGTTTTCTTTGTGTAGGCAAGTTCTTTAATACGCATTGTTAATGTGTTTGCTGCTACTCGTGTGATAACTAAAAGTAACAGATATTTTTTCGTGAGTGAGTCTGTGTTGTGAGAATAACGTTCATGTCTGATGGAGTGCACCTGCATCATTAGCTGTTGGAAAGAACTTGCAAATGGCAGCATTGTAACAACTGTCTAACAATATGTGGAAAGTGAATCTCTACTGTGGAAATGTGAAGAAGACGTTTGATGCTGTTCCTTGATGGTAGAAGTGTGAATGGACATTTGAAGAAATACAAAAGTGATGCTGTACTGAAGGCATTGAAACATCAGACCAGTTAGAAGATGAACACAAGTAACTTTGTACCGTGTGTTAGAGGCACAAGTGGAAGAACAGTATGAATACAGGTTGCCTCCTGATGCATGAAACATCTCACACAGGGACAGTGGTTGTTTTCTTGATGCAGGCTAATTTGTGTTAGTTTTGCTTGTGTATTGATATCCTCTTCCAGAAAAAGACATACAATGCTTTGTTTGAGAACACAGATTATTGGACAGAGATTTGAAAGAAGTTATGTCATGAATGCTTGGAAAAGAGTTTTGAACAAAAGAGATATATCCTGTTGAGTTTTGGAGATTTCATTTGGCAAGTGTTAGTGGAATGGCAATGAGATTAAGTTGCTGGTAATCCCAAGCTTTTGAATGTCATGACATTGTCTGCGAGCTGGCACTTGGAATTTGTATGACATTAGCTGACAGACTACAGTGCTGTTGCACAGAAGGTTAGTGAGTATGTACTTTTTGAGTGAGCAGACTAAACTGGTGGCCATGTGAGAAGATTTTCTCAGTGTGCTACTAACGTAATGGGTCTTACATGTTCATTGCAGCTATTTTCAGTGTATATCGATATAGACAAATGAACGCAATCCCATAATTGAATGTGAAAACGCCATGTGGCACTAGAGCGTGACTTGAAATGGAAGTTTTCTAGAAGACGTCTGGCTGAATATATTCAAGTGATACTACAATTACTGTGCATTGGAATTGTATAGAAGGTTGACTCACAAATTGCAATGTGTTGGGAAGCTACGTATCTACTGGCGTCAGCTCCCATTGGAAGTAAAGGTTTGTGAATATGTTTGCAGTTTGCTTGTCGAATTCGTTGACTAGTGTAAGAGCTAAGTAAATTGTGAAGGATCACTATTAGTTGTCCTTAGCTATTGTTAAATTTGTACTTTTGATATAGTCAGATCTGTTTAGTGTGATTATTTGCAGTTGGGTGTACTATCTTAAGCACAGGGCGTTGCATGTTTATACAGTGAGAAGTGGCACAGAGTTAGTGGAGAATAGCGTTGTTCTCTCAGAGTTCAGTATTTTGTGTGTTCATGAATAGTTGAGTACTAGGTGGGGGAAGAGAGCTACTGTGAAAAATGCCATAGTTTACTTAAGACACGGGATATGTGTGTTAATTAGGTATATGATGAGTGTTTGAAATTCTTGAGAAGAATTAGTAACTGTCATTTGCAGAAGTGGCAGTTTAGAGTACAGTGTGTTGTTATTATAGCAATGCTTGAAACATTTGTTTTACATATAACATGCCTTGGTGATACGTGTCTTGCTTTGACAGGATGATCGATGCTAGTGAATATTATCGATTTCACCGATAGCGGATTAAGACAGTGAGGTTTTCATGCAGTGATGCGTTGGAGAAATTTGAGAGAGCAGAGCTAAGAGTTTTTGAAGCTTGTTGGGAAGTCGTATTTCATAGTTTGGTGCTTTTCTTGAGCCGGGTCCATGTACTATTTTTTATGCGGTGAAGAAGCAAAGCAGTGCGTTATCATTAGCATATGCTGAAGGCAGACTTGCAGTGGAGAATAGTTGCTGCACATTGAAGTACCAAAAGGAAATGTTGATGAGGTAAGGAATAGTGTTTGGATACAAAAGTTTAGTCCTAAAGTTATTTAAGGAATGAGAGGGAGATTGAAATTTAATTGTGCATGTTGTAATTGAAGTTATGCAAAGTTTGTGGAGGGTAAATTTGAATGTGACAGTGTCAGAGTGACAGGTTGAAGTTTCGAGGTACGTGCGTGTCTTGCTAATTTTTGGATAGTTGGTCCTATTTACAGTGATGTGATTATTGTTTTAATACAGAAGACAATTGCTGTGTTACACCATGCTAATGACTGTACTAGAAAAGTGTAGGAATGTTATCACAAAATGTGTCTGCTTCTATGGATAATAGTGAGAAAATATTTGGTTGTTGATTTGTTTAAATGATAATATGAATACATGACAGCAAATGTGCTGTCAACTTAATGCCTTGCCTGTTGGCCAGTATGTGCAACTGTTGATCAATCAATTACTCCTTTCAGTAATGATGGGATTGCACGTGGAGCTGAACAGAAAGTGGGTGCGAGCCACATATTACAAAATAACCTGAGAAGGATCGAAATACATGGAACTTGTTTCTGCTGTTGAATTGAGCTGATAAGTTGTTGAGGTGAAAGCATCGTTTGTGACTAGATGTGAGAAGAAAGAGCCCACAGAAGACTCTCTCTTGTTGTGAGAATTAAATGACTATAACTTGGAGAGACAATTGTTTCTCTCAGTGAGATGCCGTGTAGAATGACGGGAACCAATTGTGCGGAATAGCATGGGCTGAGCTGCCAACCAATCCAGCGTAGGACCGAACCAAATTGGATGGATACTTGGTAATTGTACTTAGTGACTTTGTTTCAGAGAAAGTGGTCTTTGATAGAGATTGTGTTTTGTTATCACAGTATTTGGAGAATTGTGCTGCATAGTAATGGCAGTTAGATTTTTGCCGTGTTAGATCTAATGATTAACCAAGAGGCACTAGTTGTGGATGTCAGCTCAGTTCATATACTGATTGACATCTTTTGTAGATTTGTCAGAGGGTAGCTCAACTCAAAGGTGTAACCCCTCAGTGATACATCAGCAGTTGTCGTTGCGATGGAATTTTTAGTGTGTGTGTGTGTGTGTGTGTGTGTGTGTGTGTGTGTGTGTGTGTGTGTGTGTGTGTGTGTCTGTCAGGTGATAAGGTTGAATGTATTTTGAGTTGAGAATTTTGAAAGTCCTAGGTATGGCAAATAATGTGTGTTTGGATTACTTCTTGAATTTACTGTGTAACTTTTGTGGATTTTTGGTTGATTTGAGGATCAGTACGTGATAGAATGGCGAGTGTGAAGGTTTCTTCTGTTTTCTTTGTGTAGGCAAGTTCTTTAATACGCATTGTTAATGTGTTTGCTGCTACTCGTGTGATAACTAAAAGTAACAGATATTTTTTCGTGAGTGAGTCTGTGTTGTGAGAATAACGTTCATGTCTGATGGAGTGCACCTGCATCATTAGCTGTTGGAAAGAACTTGCAAATGGCAGCATTGTAACAACTGTCTAACAATATGTGGAAAGTGAATCTCTACTGTGGAAATGTGAAGAAGACGTTTGATGCTGTTCCTTGATGGTAGAAGTGTGAATGGACATTTGAAGAAATACAAAAGTGATGCTGTACTGAAGGCATTGAAACATCAGACCAGTTAGAAGATGAACACAAGTAACTTTGTACCGTGTGTTAGAGGCACAAGTGGAAGAACAGTATGAATACAGGTTGCCTCCTGATGCATGAAACATCTCACACAGGGACAGTGGTTGTTTTCTTGATGCAGGCTAATTTGTGTTAGTTTTGCTTGTGTATTGATATCCTCTTCCAGAAAAAGACATACAATGCTTTGTTTGAGAACACAGATTATTGGACAGAGATTTGAAAGAAGTTATGTCATGAATGCTTGGAAAAGAGTTTTGAACAAAAGAGATATATCCTGTTGAGTTTTGGAGATTTCATTTGGCAAGTGTTAGTGGAATGGCAATGAGATTAAGTTGCTGGTAATCCCAAGCTTTTGAATGTCATGACATTGTCTGCGAGCTGGCACTTGGAATTTGTATGACATTAGCTGACAGACTACAGTGCTGTTGCACAGAAGGTTAGTGAGTATGTACTTTTTGAGTGAGCAGACTAAACTGGTGGCCATGTGAGAAGATTTTCTCAGTGTGCTACTAACGTAATGGGTCTTACATGTTCATTGCAGCTATTTTCAGTGTATATCGATATAGACAAATGAACGCAATCCCATAATTGAATGTGAAAACGCCATGTGGCACTAGAGCGTGACTTGAAATGGAAGTTTTCTAGAAGACGTCTGGCTGAATATATTCAAGTGATACTACAATTACTGTGCATTGGAATTGTATAGAAGGTTGACTCACAAATTGCAATGTGTTGGGAAGCTACGTATCTACTGGGGTCAGCTCCCATTGGAAGTAAAGGTTTGTGAATATGTTTGCAGTTTGCTTGTCGAATTCGTTGACTAGTGTAAGAGCTAAGTAAATTGTGAAGGATCACTATTAGTTGTCCTTAGCTATTGTTACATTTGTACTTTTGATATAGTCAGATCTGTTTAGTGTGATTATTTGCAGTTGGGTGTACTATCTTAAGCACAGGGCGTTGCATGTTTATACAGTGAGAAGTGGCACAGAGTTAGTGGAGAATAGCGTTGTTCTCTCAGAGTTCAGTATTTTGTGTGTTCATGAATAGTTGAGTACTAGGTGGGGGAAGAGAGCTACTGTGAAAAATGCCATAGTTTACTTAAGACACGGGATATGTGTGTTAATTAGGTATATGATGAGTGTTTGAAATTCTTGAGAAGAATTAGTAACTGTCATTTGCAGAAGTGGCAGTTTAGAGTACAGTGTGTTGTTATTATAGCAATGCTTGAAACATTTGTTTTACATATAACATGCCTTGGTGATACGTGTCTTGCTTTGACAGGATGATCGATGCTAGTGAATATTATCGATTTCACCGATAGCGGATTAAGACAGTGAGGTTTTCATGCAGTGATGTGTTGGAGAAATTTGAGAGAGCAGAGCTAAGAGTTTTTGAAGCTTGTTGGGAAGTCGTATTTCATAGTTTGGTGCTTTTCTTGAGCCGGGTCCATTTACTATTTTTTATGCGGTGAAGAAGCAAAGCAGTGCGTTATCATTAGCATATGCTGAAGGCAGACTTGCAGTGGAGAATAGTTGCTGCACATTGAAGTACCAAAAGGAAATGTTGATGAGGTAAGGAATAGTGTTTGGATACAAAAGTTTAGTCCTAAAGTTATTTAAGGAATGAGAGGGAGATTGAAATTTAATTGTGCATGTTGTAATTGAAGTTATGCAAAGTTTGTGGAGGGTAAATTTGAATGTGACAGTGTCAGAGTGACAGGTTGAAGTTTCGAGGTACGTGCGTGTCTTGCTAATTTTTGGATAGTTGGTCCTATTTACAGTGATGTGATTATTGTTTTAATACAGAAGACAATTGCTGTGTTACACCATGCTAATGACTGTACTAGAAAAGTGTAGGAATGTTATCACAAAATGTGTCTGCTTCTATGGATAATAGTGAGAAAATATTTGGTTGTTCATTTGTTTAAATGATAATATGAATACATGACAGCAAATGTGCTGTCAACTTAATGCCTTGCCTGTTGGCCAGTATGTGCAACTGTTGATCAATCAATTACTCCTTTCAGTAATGATGGGATTGCACGTGGAGCTGAACAGAAAGTGGGTGCGAGCCACATATTACAAAATAACCTGAGAAGGATCGAAATACATGGAACTTGTTTCTGCTGTTGAATTGAGCTGATAAGTTGTTGAGGTGAAAGCATCGTTTGTGACTAGATGTGAGAAGAAAGAGCCCACAGAAGACTCTCTCTTGTTGTGAGAATTAAATGACTATAACTTGGAGAGACAATTGTTTCTCTCAGTGAGATGCCGTGTAGAATGACGGGAACCAATTGTGCGGAATAGCATGGGCTGAGCTGCCAACCAATCCAGCGTAGGACCGAACCAAATTGGATGGATACTTGGTAATTGTACTTAGTGATTTTGTTTCAGAGAAAGTGGTCTTTGATAGAGATTGTGTTTTGTTATCACAGTATTTGGAGAATTGTGCTGCATAGTAATGGCAGTTAGATTTTTGCCGTGTTAGATCTAATGATTAACCAAGAGGCACTAGTTGTGGATGTCAGCTCAGTTCATATACTGATTGACATCTTTTGTAGATTTGTCAGAGGGTAGCTCAACTCAAAGGTGTAACCCCTCAGTGATACATCAGCAGTTGTCGTTGCGATGGAATTTTTAGTGTGTGTGTGTGTGTGTGTGTGTGTGTGTGTGTGTGTGTGTGTGTGTGTGTCTGTCAGGTGATAAGGTTGAATGTATTTTGAGTTGAGAATTTTGAGAGTCCTAGGTATGGCAAATAATGTGTGTTTGCATTACTTCTTGGATTTTTGCTGTGTAATTTTTGTGGATTTTTGGTTGATTTAAGGATCAGTACGTGATAGAATGGCGAGTGTGAAGGTTTCTTCTGTTTTCTTTGTGTAGGCAAGTTCTTTAATACGCATTGTTAATGTGTTTGCTGCTACTCGTGTGATAACTAAAAGTAACAGATATTTTTTCGTGAGTGAGTCTGTGTTGTGAGAATAACGTTCATGTCTGATGGAGTGCACCTGCATCATTAGCTGTTGGAAAGAACTTGCAAATGGCAGCATTGTAACAACTGTCTAACAATATGTGGAAAGTGAATCTCTACTGTGGAAATGTGAAGAAGACGTTTGATGCTGTTCCTTGATGGTAGAAGTGTGAATGGACATTTGAAGAAATACAAAAGTGATGCTGTACTGAAGGCATTGAAACATCAGACCAGTTAGAAGATGAACACAAGTAACTTTGTACCGTGTGTTAGAGGCACAAGTGGAAGAACAGTATGAATACAGGTTGCCTCCTGATGCATGAAACATCTCACACAGGGACAGTGGTTGTTTTCTTGATGCAGGCTAATTTGTGTTAGTTTTGCTTGTGTATTGATATCCTCTTCCAGAAAAAGACATACAATGCTTTGTTTGAGAACACAGATTATTGGACAGAGATTTGAAAGAAGTTATGTCATGAATGCTTGGAAAAGAGTTTTGAACAAAAGAGATATATCCTGTTGAGTTTTGGAGATTTCATTTGGCAAGTGTTAGTGGAATGGCAATGAGATTAAGTTGCTGGTAATCCCAAGCTTTTGAATGTCATGACATTGTCTGCGAGCTGGCACTTGGAATTTGTATGACATTAGCTGACAGACTACAGTGCTGTTGCACAGAAGGTTAGTGAGTATGTACTTTTTGAGTGAGCAGACTAAACTGGTGGCCATGTGAGAAGATTTTCTCAGTGTGCTACTAACGTAATGGGTCTTACATGTTCATTGCAGCTATTTTCAGTGTATATCGATATAGACAAATGAACGCAATCCCATAATTGAATGTGAAAACGCCATGTGGCACTAGAGCGTGACTTGAAATGGAAGTTTTCTAGAAGACGTCTGGCTGAATATATTCAAGTGATACTACAATTACTGTGCATTGGAATTGTATAGAAGGTTGACTCACAAATTGCAATGTGTTGGGAAGCTACGTATCTACTGGCGTCAGCTCCCATTGGAAGTAAAGGTTTGTGAATATGTTTGCAGTTTGCTTGTCGAATTCGTTGACTAGTGTAAGAGCTAAGTAAATTGTGAAGGATCACTATTAGTTGTCCTTAGCTATTGTTAAATTTGTACTTTTGATATAGTCAGATCTGTTTAGTGTGATTATTTGCAGTTGGGTGTACTATCTTAAGCACAGGGCGTTGCATGTTTATACAGTGAGAAGTGGCACAGAGTTAGTGGAGAATAGCGTTGTTCTCTCAGAGTTCAGTATTTTGTGTGTTCATGAATAGTTGAGTACTAGGTGGGGGAAGAGAGCTACTGTGAAAAATGCCATAGTTTACTTAAGACACGGGATATGTGTGTTAATTAGGTATATGATGAGTGTTTGAAATTCTTGAGAAGAATTAGTAACTGTCATTTGCAGAAGTGGCAGTTTAGAGTACAGTGTGTTGTTATTATAGCAATGCTTGAAACATTTGTTTTACATATAACATGCCTTGGTGATACGTGTCTTGCTTTGACAGGATGATCGATGCTAGTGAATATTATCGATTTCACCGATAGCGGATTAAGACAGTGAGGTTTTCATGCAGTGATGCGTTGGAGAAATTTGAGAGAGCAGAGCTAAGAGTTTTTGAAGCTTGTTGGGAAGTCGTATTTCATAGTTTGGTGCTTTTCTTGAGCCGGGTCCATTTACTATTTTTTATGCGGTGAAGAAGCAAAGCAGTGCGTTATCATTAGCATATGCTGAAGGCAGACTTGCAGTGGAGAATAGTTGCTGCACATTGAAGTACCAAAAGGAAATGTTGATGAGGTAAGGAATAGTGTTTGGATACAAAAGTTTAGTCCTAAAGTTATTTAAGGAATGAGAGGGAGATTGAAATTTAATTGTGCATGTTGTAATTGAAGTTATGCAAAGTTTGTGGAGGGTAAATTTGAATGTGACAGTGTCAGAGTGACAGGTTGAAGTTTCGAGGTACGTGCGTGTCTTGCTAATTTTTGGATAGTTGGTCCTATTTACAGTGATGTGATTATTGTTTTAATACAGAAGACAATTGCTGTGTTACACCATGCTAATGACTGTACTAGAAAAGTGTAGGAATGTTATCACAAAATGTGTCTGCTTCTATGGATAATAGTGAGAAAATATTTGGTTGTTCATTTGTTTAAATGATAATATGAATACATGACAGCAAATGTGCTGTCAACTTAATGCCTTGCCTGTTGGCCAGTATGTGCAACTGTTGATCAATCAATTACTCCTTTCAGTAATGATGGGATTGCACGTGGAGCTGAACAGAAAGTGGGTGCGAGCCACATATTACAAAATAACCTGAGAAGGATCGAAATACATGGAACTTGTTTCTGCTGTTGAATTGAGCTGATAAGTTGTTGAGGTGAAAGCATCGTTTGTGACTAGATGTGAGAAGAAAGAGCCCACAGAAGACTCTCTCTTGTTGTGAGAATTAAATGACTATAACTTGGAGAGACAATTGTTTCTCTCAGTGAGATGCCGTGTAGAATGACGGGAACCAATTGTGCGGAATAGCATGGGCTGAGCTGCCAACCAATCCAGCGTAGGACCGAACCAAATTGGATGGATACTTGGTAATTGTACTTAGTGATTTTGTTTCAGAGAAAGTGGTCTTTGATAGAGATTGTGTTTTGTTATCACAGTATTTGGAGAATTGTGCTGCATAGTAATGGCAGTTAGATTTTTGCCGTGTTAGATCTAATGATTAACCAAGAGGCACTAGTTGTGGATGTCAGCTCAGTTCATATACTGATTGACATCTTTTGTAGATTTGTCAGAGGGTAGCTCAACTCAAAGGTGTAACCCCTCAGTGATACATCAGCAGTTGTCGTTGCGATGGAATTTTTAGTGTGTGTGTGTGTGTGTGTGTGTGTGTGTGTGTGTGTGTGTGTGTCTGTCAGGTGATAAGGTTGAATGTATTTTGAGTTGAGAATTTTGAAAGTCCTAGGTATGGCAAATAATGTGTGTTTGGATTACTTCTTGAATTTACTGTGTAACTTTTGTGGATTTTTGGTTGATTTGAGGATCAGTACGTGATAGAATGGCGAGTGTGAAGGTTTCTTCTGTTTTCTTTGTGTAGGCAAGTTCTTTAATACGCTTTGTTAATGTGTTTGCTGCTACTCGTGTGATAACTAAAAGTAACAGATATTTTTTCGTGAGTGAGTCTGTGTTGTGAGAATAACGTTCATGTCTGATGGAGTGCACCTGCATCATTAGCTGTTGGAAAGAACTTGCAAATGACAGCATTGTAACAACTGTCTAACAATATGTGGAAAGTGAATCTCTACTGTGGAAATGTGAAGAAGACGTTTGATGCTGTTCCTTGATGGTAGAAGTGTGAATGGACATTTGAAGAAATACAAAAGTGATGCTGTACTGAAGGCATTGAAACATCAGACCAGTTAGAAGATGAACACAAGTAACTTTGTACCGTGTGTTAGAGGCACAAGTGGAAGAACAGTATGAATACAGGTTGCCTCCTGATGCATGAAACATCTCACACAGGGACAGTGGTTGTTTTCTTGATGCAGGCTAATTTGTGTTAGTTTTGCTTGTGTATTGATATCCTCTTCCAGAAAAAGACATACAATGCTTTGTTTGAGAACACAGATTATTGGACAGAGATTTGAAAGAAGTTATGTCATGAATGCTTGGAAAAGAGTTTTGAACAAAAGAGATATATCCTGTTGAGTTTTGGAGATTTCATTTGGCAAGTGTTAGTGGAATGGCAATGAGATTAAGTTGCTGGTAATCCCAAGCTTTTGAATGTCATGACATTGTCTGCGAGCTGGCACTTGGAATTTGTATGACATTAGCTGACAGACTACAGTGCTGTTGCACAGAAGGTTAGTGAGTATGTACTTTTTGAGTGAGCAGACTAAACTGGTGGCCATGTGAGAAGATTTTCTCAGTGTGCTACTAACGTAATGGGTCTTACATGTTCATTGCAGCTATTTTCAGTGTATATCGATATAGACAAATGAACGCAATCCCATAATTGAATGTGAAAACGCCATGTGGCACTAGAGCGTGACTTGAAATGGAAGTTTTCTAGAAGACGTCTGGCTGAATATATTCAAGTGATACTACAATTACTGTGCATTGGAATTGTATAGAAGGTTGACTCACAAATTGCAATGTGTTGGGATGCTACGTATCTACTGGGGTCAGCTCCCATTGGAAGTAAAGGTTTGTGAATATGTTTGCAGTTTGCTTGTCGAATTCGTTGACTAGTGTAAGAGCTAAGTAAATTGTGAAGGATCACTATTAGTTGTCCTTAGCTATTGTTAAATTTGTACTTTTGATATAGTCAGATCTGTTTAGTGTGATTATTTGCAGTTGGGTGTACTATCTTAAGCACAGGGCGTTGCATGTTTATACAGTGAGAAGTGGCACAGAGTTAGTGGAGAATAGCGTTGTTCTCTCAGAGTTCAGTATTTTGTGTGTTCATGAATAGTTGAGTACTAGGTGGGGGAAGAGAGCTACTGTGAAAAATGCCATAGTTTACTTAAGACACGGGATATGTGTGTTAATTAGGTATATGATGAGTGTTTGAAATTCTTGAGAGGAATTAGTAACTGTCATTTGCAGAAGTGGCAGTTTAGAGTACAGTGTGTTGTTATTATAGCAATGGTTGAAACATTTGTTTTACATATAACATGCCTTGGTGATACGTGTCTTGCTTTGACAGGATGATCGATGCTAGTGAATATTATCGATTTCACCGATAGCGGATTAAGACAGTGAGGTTTTCATGCAGTGATGCGTTGGAGAAATTTGAGAGAGCAGAGCTAAGAGTTTTTGAAGCTTGTTGGGAAGTCGTATTTCATAGTTTGGTGCTTTTCTTGAGCCGGGTCCATTTACTATTTTTTATGCGGTGAAGAAGCAAAGCAGTGCGTTATCATTAGCATATGCTGAAGGCAGACTTGCAGTGGAGAATAGTTGCTGCACATTGAAGTACCAAAAGGAAATGTTGATGAGGTAAGGAATAGTGTTTGGATACAAAAGTTTAGTCCTAAAGTTATTTAAGGAATGAGAGGGAGATTGAAATTTAATTGTGCATGTTGTAATTGAAGTTATGCAAAGTTTGTGGAGGGTAAATTTGAATGTGACAGTGTCAGAGTGACAGGTTGAAGTTTCGAGGTACGTGCGTGTCTTGCTAATTTTTGGATAGTTGGTCCTATTTACAGTGATGTGATTATTGTTTTAATACAGAAGACAATTGCTGTGTTACACCATGCTAATGACTGTACTAGAAAAGTGTAGGAATGTTATCACAAAATGTGTCTGGTTCTATGGATAATAGTGAGAAAATATTTGATTGTTCATTTGTTTAAATGATAATATGAATACATGACAGCAAATGTGCTGTCAACTTAATGCCTTGCCTGTTGGCCAGTATGTGCAACTGTTGATCAATCAATTACTCCTTTCAGTAATGATGGGATTGCACGTGGAGCTGAACAGAAAGTGGGTGCGAGCCACATATTACAAAATAACCTGAGAAGGATCGAAATACATGGAACTTGTTTCTGCTGTTGAATTGAGCTGATAAGTTGTTGAGGTGAAAGCATCGTTTGTGACTAGATGTGAGAAGAAAGAGCCCACAGAAGACTCTCTCTTGTTGTGAGAATTAAATGACTATAACTTGGAGAGACAATTGTTTCTCTCAGTGAGATGCCGTGTAGAATGACGGGAACCAATTGTGCGGAATAGCATGGGCTGAGCTGCCAACCAATCCAGCGTAGGACCGAACCAAATTGGATGGATACTTGGTAATTGTACTTAGTGATTTTGTTTCAGAGAAAGTGGTCTTTGATAGAGATTGTGTTTTGTTATCACAGTATTTGGAGAATTGTGCTGCATAGTAATGGCAGTTAGATTTTTGCCGTGTTAGATCTAATGATTAACCAAGAGGCACTAGTTGTGGATGTCAGCTCAGTTCATATACTGATTGACATCTTTTGTAGATTTGTCAGAGGGTAGCTCAACTCAAAGGTGTAACCCCTCAGTGATACATCAGCAGTTGTCGTTGCGATGGAATTTTTAGTGTGTGTGTGTGTGTGTGTGTGTGTGTGTGTGTGTGTGTGTGTGTGTCTGTCAGGTGATAAGGTTGAATGTATTTTGAGTTGAGAATTTTGAGAGTCCTAGGTATGGCAAATAATGTGTGTTTGCATTACTTCTTGGATTTTTGCTGTGTAATTTTTGTGGATTTTTGGTTGATTTAAGGATCAGTACGTGATAGAATGGCGAGTGTGAAGGTTTCTTCTGTTTTCTTTGTGTAGGCAAGTTCTTTAATACGCATTGTTAATGTGTTTGCTGCTACTCGTGTGATAACTACAAGTAACAGATATTTTTTCGTGAGTGAGTCTGTGTTGTGAGAATAACGTTCATGTCTGATGGAGTGCACCTGCATCATTAGCTGTTGGAAAGAACTTGCAAATGGCAGCATTGTAACAACTGTCTAACAACAGGTGGAAAGTGAATCTCTACTGTGGAAATGTGAAGAAGACGTTTGATGCTGTTCCTTGATGGTAGAAGTGTGAATGGACATTTGAAGAAATACAAAAGTGATGCTGTACTGAAGGCATTGAAACATCAGACCAGTTAGAAGATGAACACAAGTAACTTTGCACCGTGTGTTAGAGGCACAAGTGGAAGAACAGTATGAATACAGGTTGCCTCCTGATGCATGAAACATCTCACACAGGGACAGTGGTTGTTTTCTTGATGCAGGCTAATTTGTGTTAGTTTTGCTTGTGTATTGATATCCTCTTCCAGAAAAAGACATACAATGCTTTGTTTGAGAACACAGATTATTGGACAGAGATTTGAAAGAAGTTATGTCATGAATGCTTGGAAATGAGTTTTGAACAAAAGAGATATATCCTGTTGAGTTTTGGAGATTTCATTTGGCAAGTGTTAGTGGAATGGCAATGAGATTAAGTTGCTGGTAATCCCAAGCTTTTGAATGTCATGACATTGTCTGCGAGCTGGCACTTGGAATTTGTATGACATTAGCTGACAGACTACAGTGCTGTTGCACAGAAGGTTAGTGAGTATGTACTTTTTGGGTGAGCAGACTAAACTGGTGGCCATGTGAGAAGATTTTCTCAGTGTGCTACTAACGTAATGGGTCTTACATGTTCATTGCAGCTATTTTCAGTGTATATCGGTATAGACAAATGAACGCAATCCCATAATTGAATGTGAAAACGCCATGTGGCACTAGAGCGTGACTTGAAATGGAAGTTTTCTAGAAGACGTCTGGCTGAATATATTCAAGTGATACTACAATTACTGTGCATTGGAATTGTATAGAAGGTTGACTCACAAATTGCAATGTGTTGGGAAGCTACGTATCTACTGGCGTCAGCTCCCATTGGAAGTAAAGGTTTGTGAATATGTTTGCAGTTTGCTTGTCGAATTCGTTGACTAGTGTAAGAGCTAAGTAAATTGTGAAGGATCACTATTAGTTGTCCTTAGCTATTGTTAAATTTGTACTTTTGATATAGTCAGATCTGTTTAGTGTGATTATTTGCAGTTGGGTGTACTATCTTAAGCACAGGGCGTTGCATGTTTATACAGTGAGAAGTGGCACAGAGTTAGTGGAGAATAGCGTTGTTCTCTCAGAGTTCAGTATTTTGTGTGTTCATGAATAGTTGAGTACTAGGTGGGGGAAGAGAGCTACTGTGAAAAATGCCATAGTTTACTTAAGACACGGGATATGTGTGTTAATTAGGTATATGATGAGTGTTTGAAATTCTTGAGAAGAATTAGTAACTGTCATTTGCAGAAGTGGCAGTTTAGAGTACAGTGTGTTGTTATTATAGCAATGCTTGAAACATTTGTTTTACATATAACATGCCTTGGTGATACGTGTCTTGCTTTGACAGGATGATCGATGCTAGTGAATATTATCGATTTCACCGATAGCGGATTAAGACAGTGAGGTTTTCATGCAGTGATGCGTTGGAGAAATTTGAGAGAGCAGAGCTAAGAGTTTTTGAAGCTTGTTGGGAAGTCGTATTTCATAGTTTGGTGCTTTTCTTGAGCCGGGTCCATTTACTATTTTTTATGCGGTGAAGAAGCAAAGCAGTGCGTTATCATTAGCATATGCTGAAGGCAGACTTGCAGTGGAGAATAGTTGCTGCACATTGAAGTACCAAAAGGAAATGTTGATGAGGTAAGGAATAGTGTTTGGATACAAAAGTTTAGTCCTAAAGTTATTTAAGGAATGAGAGGGAGATTGAAATTTAATTGTGCATGTTGTAATTGAAGTTATGCAAAGTTTGTGGAGGGTAAATTTGAATGTGACAGTGTCAGAGTGACAGGTTGAAGTTTCGAGGTATGTGCGTGTCTTGCTAATTTTTGGATAGTTGGTCCTATTTACAGTGATGTGATTATTGTTTTAATACAGAAGACAATTGCTGTGTTACACCATGCTAATGACTGTACTAGAAAAGTGTAGGAATGTTATCACAAAATGTGTCTGCTTCTATGGATAATAGTGAGAAAATATTTGGTTGTTCATTTGTTTAAATGATAATATGAATACATGACAGCAAATGTGCTGTCAACTTAATGCCTTGCCTGTTGGCCAGTATGTGCAACTGTTGATCAATCAATTACTCCTTTCAGTAATGATGGGATTGCACGTGGAGCTGAACAGAAAGTGGGTGCGAGCCACATATTACAAAATAACCTGAGGAGGATCGAAATACATGGAACTTGTTTCTGCTGTTGAATTGAGCTGATAAGTTGTTGAGGTGAAAGCATCGTTTGTGACTAGATGTGAGAAGAAAGAGCCCACAGAAGACTCTCTCTTGTTGTGAGAATTAAATGACTATAACTTGGAGAGACAATTGTTTCTCTCAGTGAGATGCCGTGTGAGAATGACGGGAACCAATTGTGCGGAATAGCATGGGCTGAGCTGCCAACCAATCCAGCGTAGGACCGAACCAAATTGGATGGATACTTGGTAATTGTACTTAGTGATTTTGTTTCAGAGAAAGTGGTCTTTGATAGAGATTGTGTTTTGTTATTACAGTATTTGGAGAATTGTGCTGCATAGTAATGGCAGTTAGATTTTTGCCGTGTTAGATCTAATGATTAACCAAGAGGCACTAGTTGTGGATGTCAGCTCAGTTCATATACTGATTGACATCTTTTGTAGATTTGTCAGAGGGTAGCTCAACTCAAAGGTGTAACCCCTCAGTGATACATCAGCAGTTGTCGTTGCGATGGAATTTTTAGTGTGTGTGTGTGTGTGTGTGTGTGTGTGTGTGTGTGTCTGTCAGGTGAAAAGGTTGAATGTATTTTGAGTTGAGAATTTTGAGAGTCCTAGGTATGGCAAATAATGTGTGTTTGCATTACTTCTTGGATTTTTGCTGTGTAATTTTTGTGGATTTTTGGTTGATTTAAGGATCAGTACGTGATAGAATGGCGAGTGTGAAGGTTTCTTCTGTTTTCTTTGTGTAGGCTAGTTCTTTAATACGCATTGTTAATGTGTTTGCTGCTACTCGTGTGATAACTAAAAGTAACAGATATTTTTTCGTGAGTGAGTCTGTGTTGTGAGAATATTGTTCATGTCTGATGGAGTGCACCTGCATCATTAGCTGTTGGAAAGAACTTGCAAATGGCAGCATTGTAACAACTGTCTAACAACAGGTGGAAAGTGAATCTCTACTGTGGAAATGTGAAGAAGACGTTTGATGCTGTTCCTTGATGGTAGAAGTGTGAATGGACATTTGAAGAAATACAAAAGTGATGCTGTACTGAAGGCATTGAAACATCAGACCAGTTAGAAGATGAACACAAGTAACTTTGCACCGTGTGTTAGAGGCACAAGTGGAAGAACAGTATGAATACAGGTTGCCTCCTGATGCATGAAACATCTCACACAGGGACAGTGGTTGTTTTCTTGATGCAGGCTAATTTGTGTTAGTTTTGCTTGTGTATTGATATCCTCTTCCAGAAAAAGACATACAATGCTTTGTTTGAGAACACAGATTATTGGACAGAGATTTGAAAGAAGTTATGTCATGAATGCTTGGAAAAGAGTTTTGAACAAAAGAGATATATTCTGTTGAGTTTTGGAGATTTCATTTGGCAAGTGTTAGTGGAATGGCACTGAGATGAAGTTGCTGGTAATCCCAAGCTCTTGAATGTCATGACATTGTCTGCGAGCTGGCACTTGGAATTTGTATGACATTAGCTGACAGACTACAGTGCTGTTGCACAGAAGGTTAGTGAGTATGTACTTTTTGAGTGAGCAGACTAAACTGGTGGCCATGTGAGAAGATTTTCTCAGTGTGCTACTAACGTAATGGGTCTTACATGTTCATTGCAGTTATTTTCAGTGTATATCGATATAGACAAATGAACGCAATCCCATAATTGAATGTGAAAACGCCATGTGGCACTAGAGCGTGACTTGAAATGGAAGTTTTCTAGAAGACGTCTGGCTGAATATATTCAAGTGATACTACAATTACTGTGCATTGGAATTGTATAGAAGGTTGACTCACAAATTGCAATGTGTTGGGAAGCTACGTATCTACTGGCGTCAGCTCCCATTGGAAGTAAAGGTTTGTGAATATGTTTGCAGTTTGCTTGTCGAATTCGTTGACTAGTGTAAGAGCTAAGTAAATTGTGAAGGATCACTATTAGTTGTCCTTAGCTATTGTTAAATTTGTACTTTTGATATAGTCAGATCTGTTTAGTGTGATTATTTGCAGTTGGGTGTACTATCTTAAGCACAGGGCGTTGCATGTTTATACAGTGAGAAGTGGCACAGAGTTAGTGGAGAATAGCGTTGTTCTCTCAGAGTTCAGTATTTTGTGTGTTCATGAATAGTTGAGTACTAGGTGGGGGAAGAGAGCTACTGTGAAAAATGCCATAGTTTACTTAAGACACGGGATATGTGTGTTAATTAGGTATATGATGAGTGTTTGAAATTCTTGAGAAGAATTAGTAACTGTCATTTGCAGAAGTGGCAGTTTAGAGTACAGTGTGTTGTTATTATAGCAATGCTTGAAACATTTGTTTTACATATAACATGCCTTGGTGATACGTGTCTTGCTTTGACAGGATGATCGATGCTAGTGAATATTATCGATTTCACCGATAGCGGATTAAGACAGTGAGGTTTTCATGCAGTGATGCGTTGGAGAAATTTGAGAGAGCAGAGCTAAGAGTTTTTGAAGCTTGTTGGGAAGTCGTATTTCATAGTTTGGTGCTTTTCTTGAGCCGGGTCCATTTACTATTTTTTATGCGGTGAAGAAGCAAAGCAGTGCGTTATCATTAGCATATGCTGAAGGCAGACTTGCAGTGGAGAATAGTTGCTGCACATTGAAGTACCAAAAGGAAATGTTGATGAGGTAAGGAATAGTGTTTGGATACAAAAGTTTAGTCCTAAAGTTATTTAAGGAATGAGAGGGAGATTGAAATTTAATTGTGCATGTTGTAATTGAAGTTATGCAAAGTTTGTGGAGGGTAAATTTGAATGTGACAGTGTCAGAGTGACAGGTTGAAGTTTCGAGGTACGTGCGTGTCTTGCTAATTTTTGGATAGTTGGTCCTATTTACAGTGATGTGATTATTGTTTTAATACAGAAGACAATTGCTGTGTTACACCATGCTAATGACTGTACTAGAAAAGTGTAGGAATGTTATCACAAAATGTGTCTGCTTCTATGGATAATAGTGAGAAAATATTTGGTTGTTCATTTGTTTAAATGATAATATGAATACATGACAGCAAATGTGCTGTCAACTTAATGCCTTGCCTGTTGGCCAGTATGTGCAACTGTTGATCAATCAATTACTCCTTTCAGTAATGATGGGATTGCACGTGGAGCTGAACAGAAAGTGGGTGCGAGCCACATATTACAAAATAACCTGAGGAGGATCGAAATACATGGAACTTGTTTCTGCTGTTGAATTGAGCTGATAAGTTGTTGAGGTGAAAGCATCATTTGTGACTAGATGTGAGAAGAAAGAGCCCACAGAAGACTGTCTCTTGTTGTGAGATTTAAATGACTATAACTTGGAGAGACAATTGTTTCTCTCAGTGAGATGCCGTGTGAGAATGACGGGAACCGATTGTGCGGAATAGCATGGGCTGAGCTGCCAACCAATCCAGCGTAGGACCGAACCAAATTGGATGGATACTTGGTAATTGTACTTAGTGATTTTGTTTCAGAGAAAGTGGTCTTTGATAGAGATTGTGTTTTGTTATCACAGTATTTGGAGAATTGTGCTGCATAGTAATGGCAGTTAGATTTTTGCCGTGTTAGATCTAATGATTAACCAAGAGGCACTAGTTGTGGATGTCAGCTCAGTTCATATACTGATTGACATCTTTTGTAGATTTGTCAGAGGGTAGCTCAACTCAAAGGTGTAACCCCTCAGTGATACATCAGCAGTTGTCGTTGCGATGGAATTTTTAGTGTGTGTGTGTGTGTGTGTGTGTGTGTGTGTGTGTCTGTCAGGTGAAAAGGTTGAATGTATTTTGAGTTGAGAATTTTGAGAGTCCTAGGTATGGCAAATAATGTGTGTTTGCATTACTTCTTGGATTTTTGCTGTGTAATTTTTGTGGATTTTTGGTTGATTTAAGGATCAGTACGTGATAGAATGGCGAGTGTGAAGGTTTCTTCTGTTTTCTTTGTGTAGGCTAGTTCTTTAATACGCATTGTTAATGTGTTTGCTGCTACTCGTGTGATAACTACAAGTAACAGATATTTTTTCGTGAGTGAGTCTGTGTTGTGAGAATAACGTTCATGTCTGATGGAGTGCACCTGCATCATTAGCTGTTGGAAAGAACTTGCAAATGGCAGCATTGTAACAACTGTCTAACAACAGGTGGAAAGTGAATCTCTACTGTGGAAATGTGAAGAAGACGTTTGATGCTGTTCCTTGATGGTAGAAGTGTGAATGGACATTTGAAGAAATACAAAAGTGATGCTGTACTGAAGGCATTGAAACATCAGACCAGTTAGAAGATGAACACAAGTAACTTTGCACCGTGTGTTAGAGGCACAAGTGGAAGAACAGTATGAATACAGGTTGCCTCCTGATGCATGAAACATCTCACACAGGGACAGTGGTTGTTTTCTTGATGCAGGCTAATTTGTGTTAGTTTTGCTTGTGTATTGATATCCTCTTCCAGAAAAAGACATACAATGCTTTGTTTGAGAACACAGATTATTGGACAGAGATTTGAAAGAAGTTATGTCATGAATGCTTGGAAAAGAGTTTTGAACAAAAGAGATATATTCTGTTGAGTTTTGGAGATTTCATTTGGCAAGTGTTAGTGGAATGGCACTGAGATGAAGTTGCTGGTAATCCCAAGCTCTTGAATGTCATGACATTGTCTGCGAGCTGGCACTTGGAATTTGTATGACATTAGCTGACAGACTACAGTGCTGTTGCACAGAAGGTTAGTGAGTATGTACTTTTTGAGTGAGCAGACTAAACTGGTGGCCATGTGAGAAGATTTTCTCAGTGTGCTACTAACGTAATGGGTCTTACATGTTCATTGCAGCTATTTTCAGTGTATATCGATATAGACAAATGAACGCAATCCCATAATTGAATGTGAAAACGCCATGTGGCACTAGAGCGTGACTTGAAATGGAAGTTTTCTAGAAGACGTCTGGCTGAATATATTCAAGTGATACTACAATTACTGTGCATTGGAATTGTATAGAAGGTTGACTCACAAATTGCAATGTGTTGGGAAACTACGTATCTACTGGCGTCAGCTCCCATTGGAAGTAAAGGTTTGTGAATATGTTTGCAGTTTGCTTGTCGAATTCGTTGACTAGTGTAAGAGCTAAGTAAATTGTGAAGTATCACTATTAGTTGTCCTTAGCTATTGTTAAATTTGTACTTTTGATATAGTCAGATCTGTTTAGTGTGATTATTTGCAGTTGGGTGTACTATCTTAAGCACAGGGCGTTGCATGTTTATACAGTGAGAAGTGGCACAGAGTTAGTGGAGAATAGCGTTGTTCTCTCAGAGTTCAGTATTTTGTGTGTTCATGAATAGTTGAGTACTAGGTGGGGGAAGAGAGCTACTGTGAAAAATGCCATAGTTTACTTAAGACACGGGATATGTGTGTTAATTAGGTATATGATGAGTGTTTGAAATTCTTGAGAAGAATTAGTAACTGTCATTTGCAGAAGTGGCAGTTTAGAGTACAGTGTGTTGTTATTATAGCAATGCTTGAAAAATTTGTTTCACATATAACATGCCTTGGTGATACGTGTCTTGCTTTGACAGGATGATCGATGCTAGTGAATATTATCGATTTCACCGATAGCGGATTAAGACAGTGAGGTTTTCATGCAGTGATGCGTTGGAGAAATTTGAGAGAGCAGAGCTAACAGTTTTTGAAGCTTGTTGGGAAGTCGTATTTCATAGTTTGGTGCTTTTCTTGAGCCGGGTCCATTTACTATTTTTTATGCGGTGAAGAAGCAAAGCAGTGCGTTATCATTAGCATATGCTGAAGGCAGACTTGCAGTGGAGAATAGTTGCTGCACATTGAAGTACCAAAAGGAAATGTTGATGAGGTAAGGAATAGTGTTTGGATACAAAAGTTTAGTCCTAAAGTTATTTAAGGAATGAGAGGGAGATTGAAATTTAATTGTGCATGTTGTAATTGAAGTTATGCAAAGTTTGTGGAGGGTAAATTTGAATGTGACAGTGTCAGAGTGACAGGTTGAAGTTTCGAGGTACGTGCGTGTCTTGCTAATTTTTGGATAGTTGGTCCTATTTACAGTGATGTGATTATTGTTTTAATACAGAAGACAATTGCTGTGTTACACCATGCTAATGACTGTACTAGAAAAGTGTAGGAATGTTATCACAAAATGTGTCTGGTTCTATGGATAATAGTGAGAAAATATTTGGTTGTTCATTTGTTTAAATGATAATATGAATACATGACAGCAAATGTGCTGTCAACTTAATGCCTTGCCTGTTGGCCAGTATGTGCAACTGTTGATCAATCAATTACTCCTTTCAGTAATGATGGGATTGCACGTGGAGCTGAACAGAAAGTGGGTGCGAGCCACATATTACAAAATAACCTGAGGAGGATCGAAATACATGGAACTTGTTTCTGCTGTTGAATTGAGCTGATAAGTTGTTGAGGTGAAAGCATCGTTTGTGACTAGATGTGAGAAGAAAGAGCCCACAGAAGACTCTCTCTTGTTGTGAGAATTAAATGACTATAACTTGGAGAGACAATTGTTTCTCTCAGTGAGATGCCGTGTGAGAATGACGGGAACCAATTGTGCGGAATAGCATGGGCTGAGCTGCCAACCAATCCAGCGTAGGACCGAACCAAATTGGATGGATACTTGGTAATTGTACTTAGTGATTTTGTTTCAGAGAAAGTGGTCTTTGATAGAGATTGTGTTTTGTTATTACAGTATTTGGAGAATTGTGCTGCATAGTAATGGCAGTTAGATTTTTGCCGTGTTAGATCTAATGATTAACCAAGAGGCACTAGTTGTGGATGTCAGCTCAGTTCATATACTGATTGACATCTTTTGTAGATTTGTCAGAGGGTAGCTCAACTCAAAGGTGTAACCCCTCAGTGATACATCAGCAGTTGTCGTTGCGATGGAATTTTTAGTGAGTGTGTGTGTGTGTGTGTGTGTGTGTGTGTGTGTGTGTGTGTGTGTGTGTGTGTGTGTGTGTCAGGTGAAAAGGTTGAATGTATTTTGAGTTGAGAATTTTGAAAGTCCTAGGTATGGGAAATAATGTGTGTTTGGATTACTTCTTGAATTTACTGTGTAATTTTTGTGGATTTTTGGTTGATTTGAGGATCAGTACGTGATAGAATGGCGAGTGTGAAGGTTTCTTCTGTTTTCTTTGTGTAGGCAAGTTCTTTAATACGCATTGTTAATGTGTTTGCTGCTACTCGTGTGATAACTAAAAGTAACAGATATTTTTTCGTGAGTGAGTCTGTGTTGTGAGAATAACGTTCATGTCTGATGGAGTGCACCTGCATCATTAGCTGTTGGAAAGAACTTGCAAATGGCAGCATTGTAACAACTGTCTAACAATATGTGGAAAGTGAATCTCTACTGTGGAAATGTGAAGAAGACGTTTGATGCTGTTCCTTGATGGTAGAAGTGTGAATGGACATTTGAAGAAATACAAAAGTGATGCTGTACTGAAGGCATTGAAACATCAGACCAGTTAGAAGATGAACACAAGTAACTTTGCACCGTGTGTTAGAGGCACAAGTGGAAGAACAGTATGAATACAGGTTGCCTCCTGATGCATGAAACATCTCACACAGGGACAGTGGTTGTTTTCTTGATGCAGGCTAATTTGTGTTAGTTTTGCCTGTGTATTGATATCCTCTTCCAGAAAAAGACATACAATGCTTTGTTTGAGAACACAGATTATTGGACAGAGATTTGAAAGAAGTTATGTCATGAATGCTTGGAAATGAGTTTTGAACAAAAGAGATATATCCTGTTGAGTTTTGGAGATTTCATTTGGCAAGTGTTAGTGGAATGGCAATGAGATTAAATTGCTGGTAATCCCAAGCTTTTGAATGTCATGACATTGTCTGCGAGCTGGCACTTGGAATTTGTATGACATTAGCTGACAGACTACAGTGCTGTTGCACAGAAGGTTAGTGAGTATGTACTTTTTGAGTGAGCAGACTAAACTGGTGGCCATGTGAGAAGATTTTCTCAGTGTGCTACTAACGTAATGGGTCTTACATGTTCATTGCAGCTATTTTCAGTGTATATCGATATAGACAAATGAACGCAATCCCATAATTGAATGTGAAAACGCCATGTGGCACTAGAGCGTGACTTGAAATGGAAGTTTTCTAGAAGACGTCTGGCTGAATATATTCAAGTGATACTACAATTACTGTGCATTGGAATTGTATAGAAGGTTGACTCACAAATTGCAATGTGTTGGGAAGCTACGTATCTACTGGCGTCAGCTCCCATTGGAAGTAAAGGTTTGTGAATATGTTTGCAGTTTGCTTGTCGAATTCGTTGACTAGTGTAAGAGCTAAGTAAATTGTGAAGGATCACTATTAGTTGTCCTTAGCTATTGTTAAATTTGTACTTTTGATATAGTCAGATCTGTTTAGTGTGATTATTTGCAGTTGGGTGTACTATCTTAAGCACAGAGCGTTGCATGTTTATACAGTGAGAAGTGGCACAGAGTTAGTGGAGAATAGCGTTGTTCTCTCAGAGTTCAGTATTTTGTGTGTTCATGAATAGTTGAGTACTAGGTGGGGGAAGAGAGCTACTGTGAAAAATGCCATAGTTTACTTAAGACACGGGATATGTGTGTTAATTAGGTATATGATGAGTGTTTGAAATTCTTGAGAAGAATTAGTAACTGTCATTTGCAGAAGTGGCAGTTTAGAGTACAGTGTGTTGTTATTATAGCAATGCTTGAAACATTTGTTTTACATATAACATGCCTTGGTGATACGTGTCTTGCTTTGACAGGATGATCGATGCTAGTGAATATTATCGATTTCACCGATAGCGGATTAAGACAGTGAGGTTTTCATGCAGTGATGCGTTGGAGAAATTTGAGAGAGCAGAGCTAAGAGTTTTTGAAGCTTGTTGGGAAGTCGTATTTCATAGTTTGGTGCTTTTCTTGAGCCGGGCCCATGTACTATTTTTTATGCGGTGAAGGAGCAAAGCAGTGCGTTATCATTAGCATATGCTGAAGGCAGACTTGCAGTGGAGAATAGTTGCTGCACATTGAAGTACCAAAAGGAAATGTTGATGAGGTAAGGAATAGTGTTTGGATACAAAAGTTTAGTCCTAAAGTTATTTAAGGAATGAGAGGGAGATTGAAATTTAATTGTGCATGTTGTAATTGAAGTTATGCAAAGTTTGTGGAGGGTAAATTTGAATGTGACAGTGTCAGAGTGACAGGTTGAAGTTTCGAGGTACGTGCGTGTCTTGCTAATTTTTGGATAGTTGGTCCTATTTACAGTGATGTGATTATTGTTTTAATACAGAAGACAATTGCTGTGTTACACCATGCTAATGACTGTACTAGAAAAGTGTAGGAATGTTATCACAAAATGTGTCTGCTTCTATGGATAATAGTGAGAAAATATTTGGTTGTTGATTTGTTTAAATGATAATATGAATACATGACAGCAAATGTGCTGTCAACTTAATGCCTTGCCTGTTGGCCAGTATGTGCAACTGTTGATCAATCAATTACTCCTTTCAGTAATGATGGGATTGCACGTGGAGCTGAACAGAAAGTGGGTGCGAGCCACATATTACAAAATAACCTGAGGAGGATCGAAATACATGGAACTTGTTTCTGCTGTTGAATTGAGCTGATAAGTTGTTGAGGTGAAAGCATCGTTTGTGACTAGATGTGAGAAGAAAGAGCCCACAGAAGACTCTCTCTTGTTGTGAGAATTAAATGACTATAACTTGGAGAGACAATTGTTTCTCTCAGTGAGATGCCGTGTGAGAATGACGGGAACCAATTGTGCGGAATAGCATGGGCTGAGCTGCCAACCAATCCAGCGTAGGACCGAACCAAATTGGATGGATACTTGGTAATTGTACTTAGTGATTTTGTTTCAGAGAAAGTGGTCTTTGATAGAGATTGTGTTTTGTTATCACAGTATTTGGAGAATTGTGCTGCATAGTAATGGCAGTTAGATTTTTGCCGTGTTAGATCTAATGATTAACCAAGAGGCACTAGTTGTGGATGTCAGCTCAGTTCATATACTGATTGACATCTTTTGTAGATTTGTCAGAGGGTAGCTCAACTCAAAGGTGTAACCCCTCAGTGATACATCAGCAGTTGTCGTTGCGATGGAATTTTTAGTGTGTGTGTGTGTGTGTGTGTGTGTGTGTGTGTGTGTGTGTGTGTGTGTGTGTGTGTGTGTCTGTCAGGTGAAAAGGTTGAATGTATTTTGAGTTGAGAATTTTGAGAGTCCTAGGTATGGCAAATAATGTGTGTTTGCATTACTTCTTGGATTTTTGCTGTGTAATTTTTGTGGATTTTTGGTTGATTTAAGGATCAGTACGTGATAGAATGGCGAGTGTGAAGGTTTCTTCTGTTTTCTTTGTGTAGGCAAGTTCTTTAATACGCATTGTTAATGTGTTTGCTGCTACTCGTGTGATAACTACAAGTAACAGATATTTTTTCGTGAGTGAGTCTGTGTTGTGAGAATAACGTTCATGTCTGATGGAGTGCACCTGCATCATTAGCTGTTGGAAAGAACTTGCAAATGGCAGCATTGTAACAACTGTCTAACAACAGGTGGAAAGTGAATCTCTACTGTGGAAATGTGAAGAAGACGTTTGATGCTGTTCCTTGATGGTAGAAGTGTGAATGGACATTTGAAGAAATACAAAAGTGATGCTGTACTGAAGGCATTGAAACATCAGACCAGTTAGAAGATGAACACAAGTAACTTTGCACCGTGTGTTAGAGGCACAAGTGGAAGAACAGTATGAATACAGGTTGCCTCCTGATGCATGAAACATCTCACACAGGGACAGTGGTTGTTTTCTTGATGCAGGCTAATTTGTGTTAGTTTTGCTTGTGTATTGATATCCTCTTCCAGAAAAAGACATACAATGCTTTGTTTGAGAACACAGATTATTGGACAGAGATTTGAAAGAAGTTATGTCATGAATGCTTGGAAATGAGTTTTGAACAAAAGAGATATATCCTGTTGAGTTTTGGAGATTTCATTTGGCAAGTGTTAGTGGAATGGCAATGAGATTAAGTTGCTGGTAATCCCAAGCTTTTGAATGTCATGACATTGTCTGCGAGCTGGCACTTGGCATTTGTATGACATTAGCTGACAGACTACAGTGCTGTTGCACAGAAGGTTAGTGAGTATGTACTTTTTGAGTGAGCAGACTAAACTGGTGGCCATGTGAGAAGATTTTCTCAGTGTGCTACTAACGTAATGGGTCTTACATGTTCATTGCAGCTATTTTCAGTGTATATCGGTATAGACAAATGAACGCAATCCCATAATTGAATGTGAAAACGCCATGTGGCACTAGAGCGTGACTTGAAATGGAAGTTTTCTAGAAGACGTCTGGCTGAATATATTCAAGTGATACTACAATTACTGTGCATTGGAATTGTATAGAAGGTTGACTCACAAATTGCAATGTGTTGGGAAGCTACGTATCTACTGGCGTCAGCTCCCATTGGAAGTAAAGGTTTGTGAATATGTTTGCAGTTTGCTTGTCGAATTCGTTGACTAGTGTAAGAGCTAAGTAAATTGTGAAGGATCACTATTAGTTGTCCTTAGCTATTGTTAAATTTGTACTTTTGATATAGTCAGATCTGTTTAGTGTGATTATTTGCAGTTGGGTGTACTATCTTAAGCACAGGGCGTTGCATGTTTATACAGTGAGAAGTGGCACAGAGTTAGTGGAGAATAGCGTTGTTCTCTGAGTTCAGTATTTTGTGTGTTCATGAATAGTTGAGTACTAGGTGGGGGAAGAGAGCTACTGTGAAAAATGCCATAGTTTACTTAAGACACGGGCTATGTGTGTTAATTAGGTATATGATGAGTGTTTGAAATTCTTGAGAAGAATTAGTAACTGTCATTTGCAGAAGTGGCAGTTTAGAGTACAGTGTGTTGTTATTATAGCAATGCTTGAAACATTTGTTTTACATATAACATGCCTTGGTGATACGTGTCTTGCTTTGACAGGATGATCGATGCTAGTGAATATTATCGATTTCACCGATAGCGGATTAAGACAGTGAGGTTTTCATGCAGTGATGCGTTGGAGAAATTTGAGAGAGCAGAGCTAAGAGTTTTTGAAGCTTGTTGGGAAGTCGTATTTCATAGTTTGGTGCTTTTCTTGAGCCGGGCCCATGTACTATTTTTTATGCGGTGAAGCAGCAAAGCAGTGCGTTATCATTAGCATATGCTGAAGGCAGACTTGCAGTGGAGAATAGTTGCTGCACATTGAAGTACCAAAAGGAAATGTTGATGAGGTAAGGAATAGTGTTTGGATACAAAAGTTTAGTCCTAAAGTTATTTAAGGAATGAGAGGGAGATTGAAATTTAATTGTGCATGTTGTAATTGAAGTTATGCAAAGTTTGTGGAGGGTAAATTTGAATGTGACAGTGTCAGAGTGACAGGTTGAAGTTTCGAGGTACGTGCGTGTCTTGCTAATTTTTGGATAGTTGGTCCTATTTACAGTGATGTGATTATTGTTTTAATACAGAAGACAATTGCTGTGTTACACCATGCTAATGACTGTACTAGAAAAGTGTAGGAATGTTATCACAAAATGTGTCTGCTTCTATGGATAATAGTGAGAAAATATTTGGTTGTTGATTTGTTTAAATGATAATATGAATACATGACAGCAAATGTGCTGTCAACTTAATGCCTTGCCTGTTGGCCAGTATGTGCAACTGTTGATCAATCAATTACTCCTTTCAGTAATGATGGGATTGCACGTGGAGCTGAACAGAAAGTGGGTGCGAGCCACATATTACAAAATAACCTGAGGAGGATCGAAATACATGGAACTTGTTTCTGCTGTTGAATTGAGCTGATAAGTTGTTGAGGTGAAAGCATCGTTTGTGACTAGATGTGAGAAGAAAGAGCCCACAGAAGACTCTCTCTTGTTGTGAGAATTAAATGACTATAACTTGGAGAGACAATTGTTTCTCTCAGTGAGATGCCGTGTGAGAATGACGGGAACCAATTGTGCGGAATAGCATGGGCTGAGCTGCCAACCAATCCAGCGTAGGACCGAACCAAATTGGATGGATACTTGGTAATTGTACTTAGTGATTTTGTTTCAGAGAAAGTGGTCTTTGATAGAGATTGTGTTTTGTTATCACAGTATTTGGAGAATTGTGCTGCATAGTAATGGCAGTTAGATTTTTGCCGTGTTAGATCTAATGATTAACCAAGAGGCACTAGTTGTGGATGTCAGCTCAGTTCATATACTGATTGACATCTTTTGTAGATTTGTCAGAGGGTAGCTCAACTCAAAGGTGTAACCCCTCAGTGATACATCAGCAGTTGTCGTTGCGATGGAATTTTTAGTGTGTGTGTGTGTGTGTGTGTGTGTGTGTGTGTGTGTGTGTGTCTGTCAGGTGAAAAGGTTGAATGTATTTTGAGTTGAGAATTTTGAGAGTCCTAGGTATGGCAAATAATGTGTGTTTGCATTACTTCTTGGATTTTTGCTGTGTAATTTTTGTGGATTTTTGGTTGATTTAAGGATCAGTACGTGATAGAATGGCGAGTGTGAAGGTTTCTTCTGTTTTCTTTGTGTAGGCAAGTTCTTTAATACGCATTGTTAATGTGTTTGCTGCTACTCGTGTGATAACTACAAGTAACAGATATTTTTTCGTGAGTGAGTCTGTGTTGTGAGAATAACGTTCATGTCTGATGGAGTGCACCTGCATCATTAGCTGTTGGAAAGAACTTGCAAATGGCAGCATTGTAACAACTGTCTAACAACAGGTGGAAAGTAAATCTCTACTGTGGAAATGTGAAGAAGACGTTTGATGCTGTTCCTTGATGGTAGAAGTGTGAATGGACATTTGAAGAAATACAAAAGTGATGCTGTACTGAAGGCATTGAAACATCAGACCAGTTAGAAGATGAACACAAGTAACTTTGCACCGTGTGTTAGAGGCACAAGTGGAAGAACAGTATGAATACAGGTTGCCTCCTGATGCATGAAACATCTCACACAGGGACAGTGGTTGTTTTCTTGATGCAGGCTAATTTGTGTTAGTTTTGCTTGTGTATTGATATCCTCTTCCAGAAAAAGACATACAATGCTTTGTTTGAGAACACAGATTATTGGACAGAGATTTGAAAGAAGTTATGTCATGAATGCTTGGAAAAGAGTTTTGAACAAAAGAGATATATCCTGTTGAGTTTTGGAGATTTCATTTGGCAAGTGTTAGTGGAATGGCACTGAGATGAAGTTGCTGGTAATCCCAAGCTCTTGAATGTCATGACATTGTCTGCGAGCTGGCACTTGGAATTTGTATGACATTAGCTGACAGACTACAGTGCTGTTGCACAGAAGGTTAGTGAGTATGTACTTTTTGAGTGAGCAGACTAAACTGGTGGCCATGTGAGTAGATTTTCTCAGTGTGCTACTAACGTAATGGGTCTTACATGTTCATTGCAGCTATTTTCAGTGTATATCGGTATAGACAAATGAACGCAATCCCATAATTGAATGTGAAAACGCCATGTGGCACTAGAGCGTGACTTGAAATGGAAGTTTTCTAGAAGACGTCTGGCTGAATATATTCAAGTGATACTACAATTACTGTGCATTGGAATTGTATAGAAGGTTGACTCACAAATTGCAATGTGTTGGGAAGCTACGTATCTACTGGCGTCAGCTCCCATTGGAAGTAAAGGTTTGTGAATATGTTTGCAGTTTGCTTGTCGAATTCGTTGACTAGTGTAAGAGCTAAGTAAATTGTGAAGTATCACTATTAGTTGTCCTTAGCTATTGTTAAATTTGTACTTTTGATATAGTCAGATCTGTTTAGTGTGATTATTTGCAGTTGGGTGTACTATCTTAAGCACAGGGCGTTGCATGTTTATACAGTGAGAAGTGGCACAGAGTTAGTGGAGAATAGCGTTGTTCTCTCAGAGTTCAGTATTTTGTGTGTTCATGAATAGTTGAGTACTAGGTGGGGGAAGAGAGCTACTGTGAAAAATGCCATAGTTTACTTAAGACACGGGATATGTGTGTTAATTAGGTATATGATGAGTGTTTGAAATTCTTGAGAAGAATTAGTAACTGTCATTTGCAGAAGTGGCAGTTTAGAGTACAGTGTGTTGTTATTATAGCAATGCTTGAAACATTTGTTTCACATATAACATGCCTTGGTGATACGTGTCTTGCTTTGACAGGATGATCGATGCTAGTGAACATTATCGATTTCACCGATAGCGGATTAAGACAGTGAGGTTTTCATGCAGTGATGCGTTGGAGAAATTTGAGAGAGCAGAGCTAACGGTTTTTGAAGCTTGTTGGGAAGTCGTATTTCATAGTTTGGTGCTTTTCTTGAGCCGGGTCCATTTACTATTTTTTATGCGGTGAAGAAGCAAAGCAGTGCGTTATCATTAGCATATGCTGAAGGCAGACTTGCAGTGGAGAATAGTTGCTGCACATTGAAGTACCAAAAGGAAATGTTGATGAGGTAAGGAATAGTGTTTGGATACAAAAGTTTAGTCCTAAAGTTATTTAAGGAATGAGAGGGAGATTGAAATTTAATTGTGCATGTTGTAATTGAAGTTATGCAAAGTTTGTGGAGGGTAAATTTGAATGTGACAGTGTCAGAGTGACAGGTTGAAGTTTCGAGGTATGTGCGTGTCTTGCTAATTTTTGGATAGTTGGTCCTATTTACAGTGATGTGATTACTGTTTTAATACAGAAGACAATTGCTGTGTTACACCATGCTAATGACTGTACTAGAAAAGTGTAGGAATGTTATCACAAAATGTGTCTGCTTCTATGGATAATAGTGAGAAAATATTTGGTTGTTGATTTGTTTAAATGATAATATGAATACATGACAGCAAATGTGCTGTCAACTTAATGCCTTGCCTGTTGGCCAGTATGTGCAACTGTTGATCAATCAATTACTCCTTTCAGTAATGATGGGATTGCACGTGGAGCTGAACAGAAAGTGGGTGCGAGCCACATATTACAAAATAACCTGAGGAGGATCGAAATACATGGAACTTGTTTCTGCTGTTGAATTGAGCTGATAAGTTGTTGAGGTGAAAGCATCGTTTGTGACTAGATGTGAGAAGAAAGAGCCCACAGAAGACTCTCTCTTGTTGTGAGAATTAAATGACTATAACTTGGAGAGACAATTGTTTCTCTCAGTGAGATGCCGTGTGAGAATGACGGGAACCAATTGTGCGGAATAGCATGGGCTGAGCTGCCAACCAATCCAGCGTAGGACCGAACCAAATTGGATGGATACTTGGTAATTGTACTTAGTGATTTTGTTTCAGAGAAAGTGGTCTTTGATAGAGATTGTGTTTTGTTATCACAGTATTTGGAGAATTGTGCTGCATAGTAATGGCAGTTAGATTTTTGCCGTGTTAGATCTAATGATTAACCAAGAGGCACTAGTTGTGGATGTCAGCTCAGTTCATATACTGATTGACATCTTTTGTAGATTTGTCAGAGGGTAGCTCAACTCAAAGGTGTAACCCCTCAGTGATACATCAGCAGTTGTCGTTGCGATGGAATTTTTAGTGTGTGTGTGTGTGTGTGTGTGTGTGTGTGTGTGTGTGTGTGTGTGTGTGTGTGTCTGTCAGGTGAAAAGGTTGAATGTATTTTGAGTTGAGAATTTTGAGAGTCCTAGGTATGGCAAATAATGTGTGTTTGCATTACTTCTTGGATTTTTGCTGTGTAATTTTTGTGGATTTTTGGTTGATTTAAGGATCAGTACGTGATAGAATGGCGAGTGTGAAGGTTTCTTCTGTTTTCTTTGTGTAGGCAAGTTCTTTAATACGCATTGTTAATGTGTTTGCTGCTACTCGTGTGATAACTAAAAGTAACAGATATTTTTTCGTGAGTGAGTCTGTGTTGTGAGAATAACGTTCATGTCTGATGGAGTGCACCTGCATCATTAGCTGTTGGAAAGAACTTGCAAATGGCAGCATTGTAACAACTGTCTAACAATATGTGGAAAGTGAATCTCTACTGTGGAAATGTGAAGAAGACGTTTGATGCTGTTCCTTGATGGTAGAAGTGTGAATGGACATTTGAAGAAATACAAAAGTGATGCTGTACTGAAGGCATTGAAACATCAGACCAGTTAGAAGATGAACACAAGTAACTTTGCACCGTGTGTTAGAGGCACAAGTGGAAGAACAGTATGAATACAGGTTGCCTCCTGATGCATGAAACATCTCACACAGGGACAGTGGTTGTTTTCTTGATGCAGGCTAATTTGTGTTAGTTTTGCTTGTGTATTGATATCCTCTTCCAGAAAAAGACATACAATGCTTTGTTTGAGAACACAGATTATTGGACAGAGATTTGAAAGAAGTTATGTCATGAATGCTTGGAAATGAGTTTTGAACAAAAGAGATATATCCTGTTGAGTTTTGGAGATTTCATTTGGCAAGTGTTAGTGGAATGGCAATGAGATTAAGTTGCTGGTAATCCCAAGCTTTTGAATGTCATGACATTGTCTGCGAGCTGGCACTTGGAATTTGTATGACATTAGCTGACAGACTACAGTGCTGTTGCACAGAAGGTTAGTGAGTATGTACTTTTTGAGTGAGCAGACTAAACTGGTGGCCATGTGAGAAGATTTTCTCAGTGTGCTACTAACGTAATGGGTCTTACATGTTCATTGCAGCTATTTTCAGTGTATATTGATATAGACAAATGAACGCAATCCCATAATTGAATGTGAAAACGCCATGTGGCACTAGAGCGTGACTTGAAATGGAAGTTTTCTAGAAGACGTCTGGCTGAATATATTCAAGTGATACTACAATTACTGTGCATTGGAATTGTATAGAAGGTTGACTCACAAATTGCAATGTGTTGGGAAGCTACGTATCTACTGGCGTCAGCTCCCATTGGAAGTAAAGGTTTGTGAATATGTTTGCAGTTTGCTTGTCGAATTCGTTGACTAGTGTAAGAGCTAAGTAAATTGTGAAGTATCACTATTAGTTGTCCTTAGCTATTGTTAAATTTGTACTTTTGATATAGTCAGATCTGTTTAGTGTGATTATTTGCAGTTGGGTGTACTATCTTAAGCACAGGGCGTTGCATGTTTATACAGTGAGAAGTGGCACAGAGTTAGTGGAGAATAGCGTTGTTCTCTCAGAGTTCAGTATTTTGTGTGTTCATGAATAGTTGAGTACTAGGTGGGGGAAGAGAGCTACTGTGAAAAATGCCATAGTTTACTTAAGACACGGGATATGTGTGTTAATTAGGTATATGATGAGTGTTTGAAATTCTTGAGAAGAATTAGTAACTGTCATTTGCAGAAGTGGCAGTTTAGAGTACAGTGTGTTGTTATTATAGCAATGCTTGAAACATTTGTTTTACATATAACATGCCTTGGTGATACGTGTCTTGCTTTGACAGGATGATCGATGCTAGTGAATATTATCGATTTCACCGATAGCGGATTAAGACAGTGAGGTTTTCATGCAGTGATGCGTTGGAGAAATTTGAGAGAGCAGAGCTAAGAGTTTTTGAAGCTTGTTGGGAAGTCGTATTTCATAGTTTGGTGCTTTTCTTGAGCCGGGCCCATGTACTATTTTTTATGCGGTGAAGAAGCAAAGCAGTGCGTTATCATTAGCATATGCTGAAGGCAGACTTGCAGTGGAGAATAGTTGCTGCACATTGAAGTACCAAAAGGAAATGTTGATGAGGTAAGGAATAGTGTTTGGATACAAAAGTTTAGTCCTAAAGTTATTTAAGGAATGAGAGGGAGATTGAAATTTAATTGTGCATGTTGTAATTGAAGTTATGCAAAGTTTGTGGAGGGTAAATTTGAATGTGACAGTGTCAGAGTGACAGGTTGAAGTTTCGAGGTACGTGCGTGTCTTGCTAATTTTTGGATAGTTGGTCCTATTTACAGTGATGTGATTATTGTTTTAATACAGAAGACAATTGCTGTGTTACACCATGCTAATGACTGTACTAGAAAAGTGTAGGAATGTTATCACAAAATGTGTCTGCTTCTATGGATAATAGTGAGAAAATATTTGGTTGTTGATTTGTTTAAATGATAATATGAATACATGACAGCAAATGTGCTGTCAACTTAATGCCTTGCCTGTTGGCCAGTATGTGCAACTGTTGATCAATCAATTACTCCTTTCAGTAATGATGGGATTGCACGTGGAGCTGAACAGAAAGTGGGTGCGAGCCACATATTACAAAATAACCTGAGGAGGATCGAAATACATGGAACTTGTTTCTGCTGTTGAATTGAGCTGATAAGTTGTTGAGGTGAAAGCATCGTTTGTGACTAGATGTGAGAAGAAAGAGCCCACAGAAGACTCTCTCTTGTTGTGAGAATTAAATGACTATAACTTGGAGAGACAATTGTTTCTCTCAGTGAGATGCCGTGTGAGAATGACGGGAACCAATTGTGCGGAATAGCATGGGCTGAGCTGCCAACCAATCCAGCGTAGGACCGAACCAAATTGGATGGATACTTGGTGATTGTACTTAGTGATTTTGTTTCAGAGAAAGTGGTCTTTGATAGAGATTGTGTTTTGTTATCACAGTATTTGGAGAATTGTGCTGCATAGTAATGGCAGTTAGATTTTTGCCGTGTTAGATCTAATGATTAACCAAGAGGCACTAGTTGTGGATGTCAGCTCAGTTCATATACTGATTGACATCTTTTGTAGATTTGTCAGAGGGTAGCTCAACTCAAAGGTGTAACCCCTCAGTGATACATCAGCAGTTGTCGTTGCGATGGAATTTTTAGTGTGTGTGTGTGTGTCTGTCAGGTGAAAAGGTTGAATGTATTTTGAGTTGAGAATTTTGAGAGTCCTAGGTATGGCAAATAATGTGTGTTTGCATTACTTCTTGGATTTTTGCTGTGTAATTTTTGTGGATTTTTGGTTGATTTAAGGATCAGTACGTGATAGAATGGCGAGTGTGAAGGTTTCTTCTGTTTTCTTTGTGTAGGCTAGTTCTTTAATACGCATTGTTAATGTGTTTGCTGCTACTCGTGTGATAACTAAAAGTAACAGATATTTTTTCGTGAGTGAGTCTGTGTTGTGAGAATATTGTTCATGTCTGATGGAGTGCACCTGCATCATTAGCTGTTGGAAAGAACTTGCAAATGGCAGCATTGTAACAACTGTCTAACAACAGGTGGAAAGTGAATCTCTACTGTGGAAATGTGAAGAAGACGTTTGATGCTGTTCCTTGATGGTAGAAGTGTGAATGGACATTTGAAGAAATACAAAAGTGATGCTGTACTGAAGGCATTGAAACATCAGACCAGTTAGAAGATGAACACAAGTAACTTTGCACCGTGTGTTAGAGGCACAAGTGGAAGAACAGTATGAATACAGGTTGCCTCCTGATGCATGAAACATCTCACACAGGGACAGTGGTTGTTTTCTTGATGCAGGCTAATTTGTGTTAGTTTTGCTTGTGTATTGATATCCTCTTCCAGAAAAAGACATACAATGCTTTGTTTGAGAACACAGATTATTGGACAGAGATTTGAAAGAAGTTATGTCATGAATGCTTGGAAAAGAGTTTTGAACAAAAGAGATATATTCTGTTGAGTTTTGGAGATTTCATTTGGCAAGTGTTAGTGGAATGGCACTGAGATGAAGTTGCTGGTAATCCCAAGCTCTTGAATGTCATGACATTGTCTGCGAGCTGGCACTTGGAATTTGTATGACATTAGCTGACAGACTACAGTGCTGTTGCACAGAAGGTTAGTGAGTATGTACTTTTTGAGTGAGCAGACTAAACTGGTGGCCATGTGAGAAGATTTTCTCAGTGTGCTACTAACGTAATGGGTCTTACATGTTCATTGCAGCTATTTTCAGTGTATATCGATATAGACAAATGAACGCAATCCCATAATTGAATGTGAAAACGCCATGTGGCACTAGAGCGTGACTTGAAATGGAAGTTTTCTAGAAGACGTCTGGCTGAATATATTCAAGTGATACTACAATTACTGTGCATTGGAATTGTATAGAAGGTTGACTCACAAATTGCAATGTGTTGGGAAGCTACGTATCTACTGGCGTCAGCTCCCATTGGAAGTAAAGGTTTGTGAATATGTTTGCAGTTTGCTTGTCGAATTCGTTGACTAGTGTAAGAGCTAAGTAAATTGTGAAGGATCACTATTAATAGTCCTTAGCTATTGTTAAATTTGTACTTTTGATATAGTCAGATCTGTTTAGTGTGATTATTTGCAGTTGGGTGTACTATCTTAAGCACAGGGCGTTGCATGTTTATACAGTGAGAAGTGGCACAGAGTTAGTGGAGAATAGCGTTGTTCTCTCAGAGTTCAGTATTTTGTGTGTTCATGAATAGTTGAGTACTAGGTGGGGGAAGAGAGCTACTGTGAAAAATGCCATAGTTTACTTAAGACACGGGATATGTGTGTTAATTAGGTATATGATGAGTGTTTGAAATTCTTGAGAAGAATTAGTAACTGTCATTTGCAGAAGTGGCAGTTTAGAGTACAGTGTGTTGTTATTATAGCAATGCTTGAAACATTTGTTTTACATATAACATGCCTTGGTGATACGTGTCTTGCTTTGGCAGGATGATCGATGCTAGTGAATATTATCGATTTCACCGATAGCGGATTAAGACAGTGAGGTTTTCATGCAGTGATGCGTTGGAGAAATTTGAGAGAGCAGAGCTAAGAGTTTTTGAAGCTTGTTGGGAAGTCGTATTTCATAGTTTGGTGCTTTTCTTGAGCCGGGTCCATTTACTATTTTTTATGCGGTGAAGAAGCAAAGCAGTGCGTTATCATTAGCATATGCTGAAGGCAGACTTGCAGTAGAGAATAGTTGCTGCACATTGAAGTACCAAAAGGAAATGTTGATGAGGTAAGGAATAGTGTTTGGATACAAAAGTTAAGTCCTAAAGTTATTTAAGGAATGAGAGGGAGATTGAAATTTAATTGTGCATGTTGTAATTGAAGTTATGCAAAGTTTGTGGAGGGTAAATTTGAATGTGACAGTGTCAGAGTGACAGGTTGAAGTTTCGAGGTACGTGCGTGTCTTGCTAATTTTTGGATAGTTGGTCCTATTTACAGTGATGTGATTATTGTTTTAATACAGAAGACAATTGCTGTGTTACACCATGCTAATGACTGTACTAGAAAAGTGCAGGAATGTTATCACAAAATGTGTCTGCTTCTATGGATAATAGTGAGAAAATATTTGGTTGTTGATTTGTTTAAATGATAATATGAATACATGACAGCAAATGTGCTGTCAACTTAATGCCTTGCCTGTTGGCCAGTATGTGCAACTGTTGATCAATCAATTACTCCTTTCAGTAATGATGGGATTGCACGTGGAGCTGAACAGAAAGTGGGTGCGAGCCACATATTACAAAATAACCTGAGGAGGATCGAAATACATGGAACTTGTTTCTGCTGTTGAATTGAGCTGATAAGTTGTTGAGGTGAAAGCATCGTTTGTGACTAGATGTGAGAAGAAAGAGCCCACAGAAGACTCTCTCTTGTTGTGAGAATTAAATGACTATAACTTGGAGAGACAATTGTTTCTCTCAGTGAGATGCCGTGTGAGAATGACGGGAACCAATTGTGCGGAATAGCATGGGCTGAGCTGCCAACCAATCCAGCGTAGGACCGAACCAAATTGGATGGATACTTGGTAATTGTACTTAGTGATTTTGTTTCAGAGAAAGTGGTCTTTGATAGAGATTGTGTTTTGTTATCACAGTATTTGGAGAATTGTGCTGCACAGTAATGGCAGTTAGATTTTTGCCGTGTTAGATCTAATGATTAACCAAGAGGCACTAGTTGTGGATGTCAGCTCAGTTCATATACTGATTGACATCTTTTGTAGATTTGTCAGAGGGTAGCTCAACTCAAAGGTGTAACCCCTCAGTGATACATCAGCAGTTGTCGTTGCGATGGAATTTTTAGTGTGTGTGTGTGTCTGTGTGTGTGTGTGTGTGTGTGTGTGTGTGTGTCAGGTGATAAGGTTGAATGTATTTTGAGTTGAGAATTTTGAAAGTCCTAGGTATGGCAAATAATGTGTGTTTGCATTACTTCTTGAATTTACTTTGTAATTTTTGTGGATTTTTGGTTGATTTGAGGATCAGTACGTGATAGAATGGCGAGTGTGAAGGTTTCTTCTGTTTTCTTTGTGTAGGCAAGTTCTTTAATACGCAATTTTAATGTGTTTGCTGCTACTCGTGTGATAACTAAAAGTAACAGATATTTTTTCGTGAGTGAGTCTGTGTTGTGAGAATAACGTTCATGTCTGATGGAGTGCACCTGCATCATTAGCTGTTGGAAAGAACTTGCAAATGGCAGCATTGTAACAACTGTCTAACAACAGGTGGAAAGTGAATCTCTACTGTGGAAATGTGAAGAAGATGTTTGATGTTGCTCCTTGATGGTAGAAGTGTGAATGGACATTTCAAGAAATACAAAAGTGATGCTGTACTGAAGGCATTGAAACATCAGACCAGTTAGGAGAAGAACACAAGTAACTTTGCACCATGTGTTAGAGGCTCAAGTGGAAGAACAGTATGAATACAGGTTGCCTCCTGATGCATGAAACATCTCACACAGGGACAGTGGTTGTTTTCTTGATGCAGGCTAATTTGTGTTAGTTTTGCTTGTGTATTGATATCCTCTTCCAGAAAAAGACATACAATGCTTTGTTTGAGAACACAGATTATTGGACAGAGATTTGAAAGAAGTTATGTCATGAATGCTTGGAAATGAGTTTTGAACAAAAGAGATATATCCTGTTGAGTTTTGGAGATTTAATTTGGCAAGTGTTAGTGGAATGGCACTGAGATGAAGTTGCTGGTAATCCCAAGCTCTTGAATGTCATGACATTGTCTGCGAGCTGGCACTTGGAATTTGTATGACATTAGCTGACAGACTACAGTGCTGTTGCACAGAAGGTTAGTGAGTATGTACTTTTTGAGTGAGCAGACTAAACTGGTGGCCATGTGAGAAGATTTTCTCAGTGTGCTACTAACGTAATGGGTCTTACATGTTCATTGCAGCTATTTTCAGTGTATATCGATATAGACAAATGAACGCAATCCCATAATTGAATGTGAAAACGCCATGTGGCACTAGAGCGTGACTTGAAATGGAAGTTTTCTAGAAGACGTCTGGCTGAATATATTCAAGTGATACTACAATTACTGTGCATTGGAATTGTATAGAAGGTTGACTCACAAATTGCAATGTGTTGGGAAGCTACGTATCTACTGGCGTCAGCTCCCATTGGAAGTAAAGGTTTGTGAATATGTTTGCAGTTTGCTTGTCGAATTCGTTGACTAGTGTAAGAGCTAAGTAAATTGTGAAGGATCACTATTAGTTGTCCTTAGCTATTGTTAAATTTGTACTTTTGATATAGTCAGATCTGTTTAGTGTGATTATTTGCAGTTGGGTGTACTATCTTAAGCACAGGGCGTTGCATGTTTATACAGTGAGAAGTGGCACAGAGTTAGTGGAGAATAGCGTTGTTCTCTCAGAGTTCAGTATTTTGTGTGTTCATGAATAGTTGAGTACTAGGTGGGGGAAGAGAGCTACTGTGAAAAATGCCATAGTTTACTTAAGACACGGGATATGTGTGTTAATTAGGTATATGATGAGTGTTTGAAATTCTTGAGAAGAATTAGTAACTGTCATTTGCAGAAGTGGCAGTTTAGAGTACAGTGTGTTGTTATTATAGCAATGCTTGAAACATTTGTTTTACATATAACATGCCTTGGTGATACGTGTCTTGCTTTGACAGGATGATCGATGCTAGTGAATATTATCGATTTCACCGATAGCGGATTAAGACAGTGAGGTTTTCATGCAGTGATGCGTTGGAGAAATTTGAGAGAGCAGAGCTAAGAGTTTTTGAAGCTTGTTGGGAAGTCGTATTTCATAGTTTGGTGCTTTTCTTGAGCCGGGTCCATGTACTATTTTTTATGCGGTGAAGAAGCAAAGCAGTGCGTTATCATTAGCATATGCTGAAGGCAGACTTGCAGTGGAGAATAGTTGCTGCACATTGAAGTACCAAAAGGAAATGTTGATGAGGTAAGGAATAGTGTTTGGATACAAAAGTTTAGTCGTAAAGTTATTTAAGGAATGAGAGGGAGATTGAAATTTAATTGTGCATGTTGTAATTGAAGTTATGCAAAGTTTGTGGAGGGTAAATTTGAATGTGACAGTGTCAGAGTGACAGGTTGAAGTTTCGAGGTACGTGCGTGTCTTGCTAATTTTTGGATAGTTGGTCCTATTTACAGTGATGTGATTATTGTTTTAATACAGAAGACAATTGCTGTGTTACACCATGCTAATGACTGTACTAGAAAAGTGCAGGAATGTTATCACAAAATGTGTCTGCTTCTATGGATAATAGTGAGAAAATATTTGGTTGTGCATTTGTTTAAATGATAATATGAATACATGACAGCAAATGTGCTGTCAACTTAATGCCTTGCCTGTTGGCCAGTATGTGCAACTGTTGATCAATCAATTACTCCTTTCAGTAATGATGGGATTGCACGTGGAGCTGAACAGAAAGTGGGTGCGAGCCACATATTACAAGATAACCTGAGGAGGATCGAAATACATGGAACTTGTTTCTGCTGTTGAATTGAGCTGATAAGTTGTTGAGGTGAAAGCATCATTTGTGACTAGATGTGAGAAGAAAGAGCCCACAGAAGACTCTCTCTTGTTGTGAGATTTAAATGACTATAACTTGGAGAGACAATTGTTTCTCTCAGTGAGATGCCGTGTGAGAATGACGGGAACCGATTGTGCGGAATAGCATGGGCTGAGCTGCCAACCAATCCAGCGTAGGACCGAGCCAAATTGGATGGATACTTGGTAATTGTACTTAGTGATTTTGTTTCAGAGAAAGTGGTCTTTGATAGAGATTGTGTTTTGTTATCACAGTATTTGGAGAATTGTGCTGCATAGTAATGGCAGTTAGATTTTTGCCGTGTTAGATCTAATGATTAACCAAGAGGCACTAGTTGTGGATGTCAGCTCAGTTCATATACTGATTGACATCTTTTGTAGATTTGTCAGAGGGTAGCTCAACTCAAAGGTGTAACCCCTCAGTGATACATCAGCAGTTGTCGTTGCGATGGAATTTTTAGTGTGTGTGTGTGTGTGTGTGTGTGTGTGTGTGTGTGTGTGTGTGTGTGTGTGTGTCTGTCAGGTGAAAAGGTTGAATGTATTTTGAGTTGAGAATTTTGAGAGTCCTAGGTATGGCAAATAATGTGTGTTTGCATTACTTCTTGGATTTTTGCTGTGTAATTTTTGTGGATTTTTGGTTGATTTAAGGATCAGTACGTGATAGAATGGCGAGTGTGAAGGTTTCTTCTGTTTTCTTTGTGTAGGCAAGTTCTTTAATACGCATTGTTAATGTGTTTGCTGCTACTCGTGTGATAACTACAAGTAACAGATATTTTTTCGTGAGTGAGTCTGTGTTGTGAGAATAACGTTCATGTCTGATGGAGTGCACCTGCATCATTAGCTGTTGGAAAGAACTTGCAAATGGCAGCATTGTAACAACTGTCTAACAACAGGTGGAAAGTGAATCTCTACTGTGGAAATGTGAAGAAGACGTTTGATGCTGTTCCTTGATGGTAGAAGTGTGAATGGACATTTGAAGAAATACAAAAGTGATGCTGTACTGAAGGCATTGAAACATCAGACCAGTTAGAAGATGAACACAAGTAACTTTGCACCGTGTGTTAGAGGCACAAGTGGAAGAACAGTATGAATACAGGTTGCCTCCTGATGCATGAAACATCTCACACAGGGACAGTGGTTGTTTTCTTGATGCAGGCTAATTTGTGTTAGTTTTGCTTGTGTATTGATATCCTCTTCCAGAAAAAGACATACAATGCTTTGTTTGAGAACACAGATTATTGGACAGAGATTTGAAAGAAGTTATGTCATGAATGCTTGGAAAAGAGTTTTGAACAAAAGAGATATATTCTGTTGAGTTTTGGAGATTTCATTTGGCAAGTGTTAGTGGAATGGCACTGAGATGAAGTTGCTGGTAATCCCAAGCTCTTGAATGTCATGACATTGTCTGCGAGCTGGCACTTGGAATTTGTATGACATTAGCTGACAGACTACAGTGCTGTTGCACAGAAGGTTAGTGAGTATGTACTTTTTGAGTGAGCAGACTAAACTGGTGGCCATGTGAGAAGATTTTCTCAGTGTGCTACTAACGTAATGGGTCTTACATATTCATTGCAGCTATTTTCAGTGTATATCGATATAGACAAATGAACGCAATCCCATAATTGAATGTGAAAACGCCATGTGGCACTAGAGCGTGACTTGAAATGGAAGTTTTCTAGAAGACGTCTGGCTGAATATATTCAAGTGATACTACAATTACTGTGCATTGGAATTGTATAGAAGGTTGACTCACAAATTGCAATGTGTTGGGAAGCTACGTATCTACTGGCGTCAGCTCCCATTGGAAGTAAAGGTTTGTGAATATGTTTGCAGTTTGCTTGTCGAATTCGTTGACTAGTGTAAGAGCTAAGTAAATTGTGAAGGATCACTATTAGTTGTCCTTAGCTATTGTTAAATTTGTACTTTTGATATAGTCAGATCTGTTTAGTGTGATTATTTGCAGTTGGGTGTACTATCTTAAGCACAGGGCGTTGCATGTTTATACAGTGAGAAGTGGCACAGAGTTAGTGGAGAATAGCGTTGTTCTCTCAGAGTTCAGTATTTTGTGTGTTCATGAATAGTTGAGTACTAGGTGGGGGAAGAGAGCTACTGTGAAAAATGCCATAGTTTACTTAAGACACGGGATATGTGTGTTAATTAGGTATATGATGAGTGTTTGAAATTCTTGAGAAGAATTAGTAACTGTCATTTGCAGAAGTGGCAGTTTAGAGTACAGTGTGTTGTTATTATAGCAATGCTTGAAACATTTGTTTTACATATAACATGCCTTGGTGATACGTGTCTTGCTTTGACAGGATGATCGATGCTAGTGAATATTATCGATTTCACCGATAGCGGATTAAGACAGTGAGGTTTTCATGCAGTGATGCGTTGGAGAAATTTGAGAGAGCAGAGCTAAGAGTTTTTGAAGCTTGTTGGGAAGTCGTATTTCATAGTTTGGTGCTTTTCTTGAGCCGGGTCCATTTACTATTTTTTATGCGGTGAAGAAGCAAAGCAGTGCGTTATCATTAGCATATGCTGAAGGCAGACTTGCAGTGGAGAATAGTTGCTGCACATTGAAGTACCAAAAGGAAATGTTGATGAGGTAAGGAATAGTGTTTGGATACAAAAGTTTAGTCCTAAAGTTATTTAAGGAATGAGAGGGAGATTGAAATTTAATTGTGCATGTTGTAATTGAAGTTATGCAAAGTTTGTGGAGGGTAAATTTGAATGTGACAGTGTCAGAGTGACAGGTTGAAGTTTCGAGGTACGTGCGTGTCTTGCTAATTTTTGGATAGTTGGTCCTATTTACAGTGATGTGATTATTGTTTTAATACAGAAGACAATTGCTGTGTTACACCATGCTAATGACTGTACTAGAAAAGTGTAGGAATGTTATCACAAATTGTGTCTGCTTCTATGGATAATAGTGAGAAAATATTTGGTTGTTGATTTGTTTAAATGATAATATGAATACATGACAGCAAATGTGCTGTCAACTTAATGCCTTGCCTGTTGGCCAGTATGTGCAACTGTTGATCAATCAATTACTCCTTTCAGTAATGATGGGATTGCACGTGGAGCTGAACAGAAAGTGGGTGCGAGCCACATATTACAAAATAACCTGAGAAGGATCGAAATACATGGAACTTGTTTCTGCTGTTGAATTGAGCTGATAAGTTGTTGAGGTGAAAGCATCGTTTGTGACTAGATGTGAGAAGAAAGAGCCCACAGAAGACTCTCTCTTGTTGTGAGAATTAAATGACTATAACTTGGAGAGACAATTGTTTCTCTCAGTGAGATGCCGTGTAGAATGACGGGAACCAATTGTGCGGAATAGCATGGGCTGAGCTGCCAACCAATCCAGCGTAGGACCGAACCAAAGTGGATGGATACTTGGTAATTGTACTTAGTGATTTTGTTTCAGAGAAAGTGGTCTTTGATAGAGATTGTGTTTTGTTATCACAGTATTTGGAGAATTGTGCTGCATAGTAATGGCAGTTAGATTTTTGCCGTGTTAGATCTAATGATTAACCAAGAGGCACTAGTTGTGGATGTCAGCTCAGTTCATATACTGATTGACATCTTTTGTAGATTTGTCAGAGGGTAGCTCAACTCAAAGGTGTAACCCCTCAGTGATACATCAGCAGTTGTCGTTGCGATGGAATTTTTAGTGTGTGTGTGTGTGTGTGTGTGTGTGTGTGTGTGTGTGTGTCTGTCAGGTGATAAGGTTGAATGTATTTTGAGTTGAGAATTTTGAAAGTCCTAGGTATGGGAAATAATGTGTGTTTGCATTACTTCTTGAATTTACTGTGTAATTTTTGTGGATTTTTGGTTGATTTGAGGATCAGTACGTGATAGAATGGCGAGTGTGAAGGTTTCTTCTGTTTTCTTTGTGTAGGCAAGTTCTTTAATAGTCATTGTTAATGTGTTTGCTGCTACTCGTGTGATAACTACAAGTAACAGATATTTTTTCGTGAGTGAGTCTGTGTTGTGAGAATAACGTTCATGTCTGATGGAGTGCACCTGCATCATTAGCTGTTGGAAAGAACTTGCAAATGGCAGCATTGTAACAACTGTCTAACAACAGGTGGAAAGTGAATCTCTACTGTGGAAATGTGAAGAAGACGTTTGATGCTGTTCCTTGATGGTAGAAGTGTGAATGGACATTTGAAGAAATACAAAAGTGATGCTGTACTGAAGGCATTGAAACATCAGACCAGTTAGAAGATGAACACAAGTAACTTTGCACCGTGTGTTAGAGGCACAAGTGGAAGAACAGTATGAATACAGGTTGCCTCCTGATGCATGAAACATCTCACACAGGGACAGTGGTTGTTTTCTTGATGCAGGCTAATTTGTGTTAGTTTTGCTTGTGTATTGATATCCTCTTCCAGAAAAAGACATACAATGCTTTGTTTGAGAACACAGATTATTGGACAGAGATTTGAAAGAAGTTATGTCATGAATGCTTGGAAAAGAGTTTTGAACAAAAGAGATATATTCTGTTGAGTTTTGGAGATTTCATTTGGCAAGTGTTAGTGGAATGGCACTGAGATGAAGTTGCTGGTAATCCCAAGCTCTTGAATGTCATGACATTGTCTGCGAGCTGGCACTTGGAATTTGTATGACATTAGCTGACAGACTACAGTGCTGTTGCACAGAAGGTTAGTGAGTATGTACTTTTTGAGTGAGCAGACTAAACTGGTGGCCATGTGAGAAGATTTTCTCAGTGTGCTACTAACGTAATGGGTCTTACATGTTCATTGCAGCTATTTTCAGTGTATATCGATATAGACAAATGAACGCAATCCCATAATTGAATGTGAAAACGCCATGTGGCACTAGAGCGTGACTTGAAATGGAAGTTTTCTAGAAGACGTCTGGCTGAATATATTCAAGTGATACTACAATTACTGTGCATTGGAATTGTATAGAAGGTTGACTCACAAATTGCAATGTGTTGGGAAGCTACGTATCTACTGGCGTCAGCTCCCATTGGAAGTAAAGGTTTGTGAATATGTTTGCAGTTTGCTTGTCGAATTCGTTGACTAGTGTAAGAGCTAAGTAAATTGTGAAGGATCACTATTAGTTGTCCTTAGCTATTGTTAAATTTGTACTTTTGATATAGTCAGATCTGTTTAGTGTGATTATTTGCAGTTGGGTGTACTATCTTAAGCACAGGGCGTTGCATGTTTATACAGTGAGAAGTGGCACAGAGTTAGTGGAGAATAGCGTTGTTCTCTCAGAGTTCAGTATTTTGTGTGTTCATGAATAGTTGAGTACTAGGTGGGGGAAGAGAGCTACTGTGAAAAATGCCATAGTTTACTTAAGACACGGGATATGTGTGTTAATTAGGTATATGATGAGTGTTTGAAATTCTTGAGAAGAATTAGTAACTGTCATTTGCAGAAGTGGCAGTTTAGAGTACAGTGTGTTGTTATTATAGCAATGCTTGAAACATTTGTTTTACATATAACATGCCTTGGTGATACGTGTCTTGCTTTGACAGGATGATCGATGCTAGTGAATATTATCGATTTCACCGATAGCGGATTAAGACAGTGAGGTTTTCATGCAGTGATGCGTTGGAGAAATTTGAGAGAGCAGAGCTAACAGTTTTTGAAGCTTGTTGGGAAGTCGTATTTCATAGTTTGGTGCTTTTCTTGAGCCGGGCCCATGTACTATTTTTTATGCGGTGAAGAAGCAAAGCAGTGCGTTATCATTAGCATATGCTGAAGGCAGACTTGCAGTGGAGAATAGTTGCTGCACATTGAAGTACCAAAAGGAAATGTTGATGAGGTAAGGAATAGTGTTTGGATACAAAAGTTTAGTCCTAAAGTTATTTAAGGAATGAGAGGGAGATTGAAATTTAATTGTGCATGTTGTAATTGAAGTTATGCAAAGTTTGTGGAGGGTAAATTTGAATGTGACAGTGTCAGAGTGACAGGTTGAAGTTTCGAGGTACGTGCGTGTCTTGCTAATTTTTGGATAGTTGGTCCTATTTACAGTGATGTGATTATTGTTTTAATACAGAAGACAATTGCTGTGTTACACCATGCTAATGACTGTACTAGAAAAGTGTAGGAATGTTATCACAAAATGTGTCTGCTTCTATGGATAATAGTGAGAAAATATTTGGTTGTTGATTTGTTTAAATGATAATATGAATACATGACAGCAAATGTGCTGTCAACTTAATGCCTTGCCTGTTGGCCAGTATGTGCAACTGTTGATCAATCAATTACTCCTTTCAGTAATGATGGGATTGCACGTGGAGCTGAACAGAAAGTGGGTGCGAGCCACATATTACAAAATATCCTGAGAAGGATCGAAATACATGGAACTTGTTTCTGCTGTTGAATTGAGCTGATAAGTTGTTGAGGTGAAAGCATCGTTTGTGACTAGATGTGAGAAGAAAGAGCCCACAGAAGACTCTCTCTTGTTGTGAGAATTAAATGACTATAACTTGGAGAGACAATTGTTTCTCTCAGTGAGATGCCGTGTAGAATGACGGGAACCAATTGTGCGGAATAGCATGGGCTGAGCTGCCAACCAATCCAGCGTAGGACCGAACCAAAGTGGATGGATACTTGGTAATTGTACTTAGTGATTTTGTTTCAGAGAAAGTGGTCTTTGATAGAGATTGTGTTTTGTTATCACAGTATTTGGAGAATTGTGCTGCATAGTAATGGCAGTTAGATTTTTGCCGTGTTAGATCTAATGATTAACCAAGAGGCACTAGTTGTGGATGTCAGCTCAGTTCATATACTGATTGACATCTTTTGTAGATTTGTCAGAGGGTAGCTCAACTCAAAGGTGTAACCCCTCAGTGATACATCAGCAGTTGTCGTTGCGATGGAATTTTTAGTGTGTGTGTGTGTGTGTGTGTGTGTGTGTGTGTGTGTGTGTGTGTGTGTGTCTGTCAGGTGAAAAGGTTGAATGTATTTTGAGTTGAGAATTTTGAGAGTCCTAGGTATGGCAAATAATGTGTGTTTGCATTACTTCTTGGATTTTTGCTGTGTAATTTTTGTGGATTTTTGGTTGATTTAAGGATCAGTACGTGATAGAATGGCGAGTGTGAAGGTTTCTTCTGTTTTCTTTGTGTAGGCAAGTTCTTTAATACGCATTGTTAATGTGTTTGCTGCTACTCGTGTGATAACTACAAGTAACAGATATTTTTTCGTGAGTGAGTCTGTGTTGTGAGAATAACGTTCATGTCTGATGGAGTGCACCTGCATCATTAGCTGTTGGAAAGAACTTGCAAATGGCAGCATTGTAACAACTGTCTAACAACAGGTGGAAAGTGAATCTCTACTGTGGAAATGTGAAGAAGACGTTTGATGCTGTTCCTTGATGGTAGAAGTGTGAATGGACATTTGAAGAAATACAAAAGTGATGCTGTACTGAAGGCATTGAAACATCAGACCAGTTAGAAGATGAACACAAGTAACTTTGCACCGTGTGTTAGAGGCGCAAGTGGAAGAACAGTATGAATACAGGTTGCCTCCTGATGCATGAAACATCTCACACAGGGACAGTGGTTGTTTTCTTGATGCAGGCTAATTTGTGTTAGTTTTGCTTGTGTATTGATATCCTCTTCCAGAAAAAGACATACAATGCTTTGTTTGAGAACACAGATTATTGGACAGAGATTTGAAAGAAGTTATGTCATGAATGCTTGGAAAAGAGTTTTGAACAAAAGAGATATATTCTGTTGAGTTTTGGAGATTTCATTTGGCAAGTGTTAGTGGAATGGCACTGAGATGAAGTTGCTGGTAATCCCAAGCTCTTGAATGTCATGACATTGTCTGCGAGCTGGCACTTGGAATTTGTATGACATTAGCTGACAGACTACAGTGCTGTTGCACAGAAGGTTAGTGAGTATGTACTTTTTGAGTGAGCAGACTAAACTGGTGGCCATGTGAGAAGATTTTCTCAGTGTGCTACTAACGTAATGGGTCTTACATGTTCATTGCAGCTATTTTCAGTGTATATCGATATAGACAAATGAACGCAATCCCATAATTGAATGTGAAAACGCCATGTGGCACTAGAGCGTGACTTGAAATGGAAGTTTTCTAGAAGACGTCTGGCTGAATATATTCAAGTGATACTACAATTACTGTGCATTGGAATTGTATAGAAGGTTGACTCACAAATTGCAATGTGTTGGGAAGCTACGTATCTACTGGCGTCAGCTCCCATTGGAAGTAAAGGTTTGTGAATATGTTTGCAGTTTGCTTGTCGAATTCGTTGACTAGTGTAAGAGCTAAGTAAATTGTGAAGGATCACTATTAGTTGTCCTTAGCTATTGTTAAATTTGTACTTTTGATATAGTCAGATCTGTTTAGTGTGATTATTTGCAGTTGGGTGTACTATCTTAAGCACAGGGCGTTGCATGTTTATACAGTGAGAAGTGGCACAGAGTTAGTGGAGAATAGCGTTGTTCTCTCAGAGTTCAGTATTTTGTGTGTTCATGAATAGTTGAGTACTAGGTGGGGGAAGAGAGCTACTGTGAAAAATGCCATAGTTTACTTAAGACACGGGATATGTGTGTTAATTAGGTATATGATGAGTGTTTGAAATTCTTGAGAAGAATTAGTAACTGTCATTTGCAGAAGAGGCAGTTTAGAGTACAGTGTGTTGTTATTATAGCAATGCTTGAAACATTTGTTTTACATATAACATGCCTTGGTGATACGTGTCTTGCTTTGACAGGATGATCGATGCTAGTGAATATTATCGATTTCACCGATAGCGGATTAAGACAGTGAGGTTTTCATGCAGTGATGCGTTGGAGAAATTTGAGAGAGCAGAGCTAACAGTTTTTGAAGCTTGTTGGGAAGTCGTATTTCATAGTTTGGTGCTTTTCTTGAGCCGGGCCCATGTACTATTTTTTATGCGGTGAAGAAGCAAAGCAGTGCGTTATCATTAGCATATGCTGAAGGCAGACTTGCAGTGGAGAATAGTTGCTGCACATTGAAGTACCAAAAGGAAATGTTGATGAGGTAAGGAATAGTGTTTGGATACAAAAGTTTAGTCCTAAAGTTATTTAAGGAATGAGAGGGAGATTGAAATTTAATTGTGCATGTTGTAATTGAAGTTATGCAAAGTTTGTGGAGGGTAAATTTGAATGTGACAGTGTCAGAGTGACAGGTTGAAGTTTCGAGGTACGTGCGTGTCTTGCTAATTTTTGGATAGTTGGTCCTATTTACAGTGATGTGATTATTGTTTTAATACAGAAGACAATTGCTGTGTTACACCATGCTAATGACTGTACTAGAAAAGTGTAGGAATGTTATCACAAAATGTGTCTGCTTCTATGGATAATAGTGAGAAAATATTTGGTTGTTCATTTGTTTAAATGATAATATGAATACATGACAGCAAATGTGCTGTCAACTTAATGCCTTGCCTGTTGGCCAGTATGTGCAACTGTTGATCAATCAATTACTCCTTTCAGTAATGATGGGATTGCACGTGGAGCTGAACAGAAAGTGGGTGCGAGCCACATATTACAAAATAACCTGAGGAGGATCGAAACACATGGAACTTGTTTCTGCTGTTGAATTGAGCTGATAAGTTGTTGAGGTGAAAGCATCGTTTGTGACTAGATGTGAGAAGAAAGAGCCCACAGAAGACTGTCTCTTGTTGTGAGAATTAAATGACTATAACTTGGAGAGACAATTGTTTCTCTCAGTGAGATGCCGTGTGAGAATGACGGGAACCAATTGTGCGGAATAGCATGGGCTGAGCTGCCAACCAATCCAGCGTAGGACCGAACCAAATTGGATGGATACTTGGTAATTGTACTTAGTGATTTTGTTTCAGAGAAAGTGGTCTTTGATAGAGATTGTGTTTTGTTATCACAGTATTTGGAGAATTGTGCTGCATAGTAATGGCAGTTAGATTTTTGCCGTGTTAGATCTAATGATTAACCAAGAGGCACTAGTTGTGGATGTCAGCTCAGTTCATATACTGATTGACATCTTTTGTAGATTTGTCAGAGGGTAGCTCAACTCAAAGGTGTAACCCCTCAGTGATACATCAGCAGTTGTCGTTGCGATGGAATTTTTAGTGTGTGTGTGTGTGTGTGTGTGTGTGTGTGTTTCTGTCAGGTGAAAAGGTTGAATTTATTTTGAGTTGAGAATTTTGAGAGTCCTAGGTATGGCAAATAATGTGTGTTTGCATTACTTCTTGGATTTTTGCTGTGTAATTTTTGTGGATTTTTGGTTGATATAAGGATCAGTACGTGATAGAATGGCGAGTGTGAAGGTTTCTTCTGTTTTCTTTGTGTAGGCAAGTTCTTTAATACGCATTGTTAATGTGTTTGCTGCTACTCGTGTGATAACTACAAGTAACAGATATTTTTTCGTGAGTGAGTCTGTGTTGTGAGAATAACGTTCATGTCTGATGGAGTGCACCTGCATCATTAGCTGTTGGAAAGAACTTGCAAATGGCAGCATTGTAACAACTGTCTAACAACAGGTGGAAAGTGAATCTCTACTGTGGAAATGTGAAGAAGACGTTTGATGCTGTTCCTTGATGGTAGAAGTGTGAATGGACATTTGAAGAAATACAAAAGTGATGCTGTACTGAAGGCATTGAAACATCAGACCAGTTAGAAGATGAACACAAGTAACTTTGCACCGTGTGTTAGAGGCACAAGTGGAAGAACAGTATGAATACAGGTTGCCTCCTGATGCATGAAACATCTCACACAGGGACAGTGGTTGTTTTCTTGATGCAGGCTAATTTGTGTTAGTTTTGCTTGTGTATTGATATCCTCTTCCAGAAAAAGACATACAATGCTTTGTTTGAGAACACAGATTATTGGACAGAGATTTGAAAGAAGTTATGTCATGAATGCTTGGAAAAGAGTTTTGAACAAAAGAGATATATTCTGTTGAGTTTTGGAGATTTCATTTGGCAAGTGTTAGTGGAATGGCACTGAGATGAAGTTGCTGGTAATCCCAAGCTCTTGAATGTCATGACATTGTCTGCGAGCTGGCACTTGGAATTTGTATGACATTAGCTGACAGACTACAGTGCTGTTGCACAGAAGGTTAGTGAGTATGTACTTTTTGAGTGAGCAGACTAAACAAGTAACCATGTGAGAAGATTTTCCCAGTGTGCTACTAACGTAATGGGTCTTACATGTTCATTGCAGCTATTTTCAGTGTATATCGATATAGACAAATGAACGCAATCCCATAATTGAATGTGAAAACGCCATGTGGCACTAGAGCGTGACTTGAAATGGAAGTTTTCTAGAAGACGTCTGGCTGAATATATTCAAGTGATACTACAATTACTGTGCATTGGAATTGTATAGAAGGTTGACTCACAAATTGCAATGTGTTGGGAAGCTACGTATCTACTGGCGTCAGCTCCCATTGGAAGTAAAGGTTTGTGAATATGTTTGCAGTTTGCTTGTCGAATTCGTTGACTAGTGTAAGAGCTAAGTAAATTGTGAAGGATCACTATTAGTTGTCCTTAGCTATTGTTAAATTTGTACTTTTGATATAGTCAGATCTGTTTAGTGTGATTATTTGCAGTTGGGTGTACTATCTTAAGCACAGGGCGTTGCATGTTTATACAGTGAGAAGTGGCACAGAGTTAGTGGAGAATAGCGTTGTTCTCTCAGAGTTCAGTATTTTGTGTGTTCATGAATAGTTGAGTACTAGGTGGGGGAAGAGAGCTACTGTGAAAAATGCCATAGTTTACTTAAGACACGGGATATGTGTGTTAATTAGGTATATGATGAGTGTTTGAAATTCTTGAGAAGAATTAGTAACTGTCATTTGCAGAAGTGGCAGTTTAGAGTACAGTGTGTTGTTATTATAGCAATGCTTGAAACATTTGTTTTACATATAACATGCCTTGGTGATACGTGTCTTGCTTTGACAGGATGATCGATGCTAGTGAATATTATCGATTTCACCGATAGCGGATTAAGACAGTGAGGTTTTCATGCAGTGATGCGTTGGAGAAATTTGAGAGAGCAGAGCTAACAGTTTTTGAAGCTTGTTGGGAAGTCGTATTTCATAGTTTGGTGCTTTTCTTGAGGCGGGTCCATTTACTATTTTTTATGCGGTGAAGAAGCAAAGCAGTGCGTTATCATTAGCATATGCTGAAGGCAGACTTGCAGTGGAGAATAGTTGCTGCACATTGAAGTACCAAAAGGAAATGTTGATGAGGTAAGGAATAGTGTTTGGATACAAAAGTTTAGTCCTAAAGTTATTTAAGGAATGAGAGGGAGATTGAAATTTAATTGTGCATGTTGTAATTGAAGTTATGCAAAGTTTGTGGAGGGTAAATTTGAATGTGACAGTGTCAGAGTGACAGGTTGAAGTTTCGAGGTACGTGCGTGTCTTGCTAATTTTTGGATAGTTGGTCCTATTTACAGTGATGTGATTATTGTTTTAATACAGAAGACAATTGCTGTGTTACACCATGCTAATGACTGTACTAGAAAAGTGTAGGAATGTTATCACAAAATGTGTCTGCTTCTGTGGATAATAGTGAGAAAATATTTGGTTGTTCATTTGTTTAAATGATAATATGAATACATGACAGCAAATGTGCTGTCAACTTAATGCCTTGCCTGTTGGCCAGTATGTGCAACTGTTGATCAATCAATTACTCCTTTCAGTAATGATGGGATTGCACGTGGAGCTGAACAGAAAGTGGGTGCGAGCCACATATTACAAAATAACCTGAGGAGGATCGAAATACATGGAACTTGTTTCTGCTGTTGAATTGAGCTGATAAGTTGTTGAGGTGAAAGCATCGTTTGTGACTAGATGTGAGAAGAAAGAGCCCACAGAAGACTCTCTCTTGTTGTGAGAATTAAATGACTATAACTTGGAGAGACAATTGTTTCTCTCAGTGAGATGCCGTGTGAGAATGACGGGAACCAATTGTGCGGAATAGCATGGGCTGAGCTGCCAACCAATCCAGCGTAGGACCGAACCAAATTGGATGGATACTTGGTAATTGTACTTAGTGATTTTGTTTCAGAGAAAGTGGTCTTTGATAGAGATTGTGTTTTGTTATCACAGTATTTGGAGAATTGTGCTGCATAGTAATGGCAGTTAGATTTTTGCCGTGTTAGATCTAATGATTAACCAAGAGGCACTAGTTGTGGATGTCAGCTCAGTTCATATACTGATTGACATCTTTTGTAGATTTGTCAGAGGGTAGCTCAACTCAAAGGTGTAACCCCTCAGTGATACATCAGCAGTTGTCGTTGCGATGGAATTTTTAGTGAGTGTGTGTGTGTCTGTGTGTGTGTGTGTGTGTGTGTGTGTGTGTCTGTCAGGTGAAAAGGTTGAATGTATTTTGCGTTGAGAATTTTGAGAGTCCTAGGTATGGCAAATAATGTGTGTTTGCATTACTTCTTGGATTTTTGCTGTGTAATTTTTGTGGATTTTTGGTTGATTTAAGGATCAGTACGTGATAGAATGGCGAGTGTGAAGGTTTCTTCTGTTTTCTTTGTGTAGGCAAGTTCTTTAATACGCATTGTTAATGTGTTTGCTGCTACTCGTGTGATAACTACAAGTAACAGATATTTTTTCGTGAGTGAGTCTGTGTTGTGAGAATAACGTTCATGTCTGATGGAGTGCACCTGCATCATTAGCTGTTGGAAAGAACTTGCAAATGGCAGCATTGTAACAACTGTCTAACAACAGGTGGAAAGTGAATCTCTACTGTGGAAATGTGAAGAAGACGTTTGATGCTGTTCCTTGATGGTAGAAGTGTGAATGGACATTTGAAGAAATACAAAAGTGATGCTGTACTGAAGGCATTGAAACATCAGACCAGTTAGAAGATGAACACAAGTAACTTTGCACCGTGTGTTAGAGGCACAAGTGGAAGAACAGTATGAATACAGGTTGCCTCCTGATGCATGAAACATCTCACACAGGGACAGTGGTTGTTTTCTTGATGCAGGCTAATTTGTGTTAGTTTTGCTTGTGTATTGATATCCTCTTCCAGAAAAAGACATACAATGCTTTGTTTGAGAACACAGATTATTGGACAGAGATTTGAAAGAAGTTATGTCATGAATGCTTGGAAAAGAGTTTTGAACAAAAGAGATATATTCTGTTGAGTTTTGGAGATTTCATTTGGCAAGTGTTAGTGGAATGGCACTGAGATGAAGTTGCTGGTAATCCCAAGCTCTTGAATGTCATGACATTGTCTGCGAGCTGGCGCTTGGAATTTGTATGACATTAGCTGACAGACTACAGTGCTGTTGCACAGAAGGTTAGTGAGTATGTACTTTTTGAGTGAGCAGACTAAACTGGTGGCCATGTGAGAAGATTTTCTCAGTGTGCTACTAACGTAATGGGTCTTACATGTTCATTGCAGCTATTTTCAGTGTATATCGATATAGACAAATGAACGCAATCCCATAATTGAATGTGAAAACGCCATGTGGCACTAGAGCGTGACTTGAAATGGAAGTTTTCTAGAAGACGTCTGGCTGAATATATTCAAGTGATACTACAATTACTGTGCATTGGAATTGTATAGAAGGTTGACTCACAAATTGCAATGTGTTGGGAAGCTACGTATCTACTGGCGTCAGCTCCCATTGGAAGTAAAGGTTTGTGAATATGTTTGCAGTTTGCTTGTCGAATTCGTTGACTAGTGTAAGAGCTAAGTAAATTGTGAAGGATCACTATTAGTTGTCCTTAGCTATTGTTAAATTTGTACTTTTGATATAGTCAGATCTGTTTAGTGTGATTATTTGCAGTTGGGTGTACTATCTTAAGCACAGGGCGTTGCATGTTTATACAGTGAGAAGTGGCACAGAGTTAGTGGAGAATAGCGTTGTTCTCTCAGAGTTCAGTATTTTGTGTGTTCATGAATAGTTGAGTACTAGGTGGGGGAAGAGAGCTACTGTGAAAAATGCCATAGTTTACTTAAGACACGGGATATGTGTGTTAATTAGGTATATGATGAGTGTTTGAAATTCTTGAGAAGAATTAGTAACTGTCATTTGCAGAAGTGGCAGTTTAGAGTACAGTGTGTTGTTATTATAGCAATGCTTGAAACATTTGTTTTACATATAACATGCCTTGGTGATACGTGTCTTGCTTTGACAGGATGATCGATGCTAGTGAATATTATCGATTTCACCGATAGCGGATTAAGACAGTGAGGTTTTCATGCAGTGATGCGTTGGAGAAATTTGAGAGAGCAGAGCTAAGAGTTTTTGAAGCTTGTTGGGAAGTCGTATTTCATAGTTTGGTGCTTTTCTTGAGCCGGGTCCATTTACTATTTTTTATGCGGTGAAGAAGCAAAGCAGTGCGTTATCATTAGCATATGCTGAAGGCAGACTTGCAGTGGAGAATAGTTGCTGCACATTGAAGTACCAAAAGGAAATGTTGATGAGGTAAGGAATAGTGTTTGGATACAAAAGTTTAGTCCTAAAGTTATTTAAGAAATGAGAGGGAGATTGAAATTTAATTGTGCATGTTGTAATTGAAGTTATGCAAAGTTTGTGGAGGGTAAATTTGAATGTGACAGTGTCAGAGTGACAGGTTGAAGTTTCGAGGTACGTGCGTGTCTTGCTAATTTTTGGATAGTTGGTCCTATTTACAGTGATGTGATTATTGTTTTAATACAGAAGACAATTGCTGTGTTACACCATGCTAATGACTGTATTAGAAAAGTGTAGGAATGTTATCACAAAATGTGTCTGCTTCTGTGGATAATAGTGAGAAAATATTTGGTTGTTCATTTGTTTAAATGATAATATGAATACATGACAGCAAATGTGCTGTCAACTTAATGCCTTGCCTGTTGGCCAGTATGTGCAACTGTTGATCAATCAATTACTCCTTTCAGTAATGTTGGGATTGCATGTGGAGCTGAACAGAAAGTGGGTGCGAGCCACATATTACAAAATAACCTGAGGAGGATCGAAATACATGGAACTTGTTTCTGCTGTTGAATTGAGCTGATAAGTTGTTGAGGTGAAAGCATCGTTTGTGACTAGATGTGAGAAGAAAGAGCCCACAGAAGACTCTCTCTTGTTGTGAGAATTAAATGACTATAACTTGGAGAGACAATTGTTTCTCTCAGTGAGATGCCGTGTGAGAATGACGGGAACCAATTGTGCGGAATAGCATGGGCTGAGCTGCCAACCAATCCAGCGTAGGACCGAACCAAATTGGATGGATACTTGGTAATTGTACTTAGTGATTTTGTTTCAGAGAAAGTGGTCTTTGATAGAGATTGTGTTTTGTTATCACAGTATTTGGAGAATTGTGCTGCATAGTAATGGCAGTTAGATTTTTGCCGTGTTAGATCTAATGATTAACCAAGAGGCACTAGTTGTGGATGTCAGCTCAGTTCATATACTGATTGACATCTTTTGTAGATTTGTCAGAGGGTAGCTCAACTCAAAGGTGTAACCCCTCAGTGATACATCAGCAGTTGTCGTTGCGATGGAATTTTTAGTGTGTGTGTGTGTGTGTGTGTGTGTGTGTGTGTGTGTCTGTCAGGTGAAAAGGTTGAATGTATTTTGAGTTGAGAATTTTGAGAGTCCTAGGTATGGCAAATAATGTGTGTTTGCATTACTTCTTGGATTTTTGCTGTGTAATTTTTGTGGATTTTTGGTTGATTTAAGGATCAGTACGTGATAGAATGGCGAGTGTGAAGGTTTCTTCTGTTTTCTTTGTGTAGGCAAGTTCTTTAATACGCATTGTTAATGTGTTTGCTGCTACTCGTGTGATAACTACAAGTAACAGATATTTTTTCGTGAGTGAGTCTGTGTTGTGAGAATAACGTTCATGTCTGATGGAGTGCACCTGCATCATTAGCTGTTGGAAAGAACTTGCAAATGGCAGCATTGTAACAACTGTCTAACAACAGGTGGAAAGTGAATCTCTACTGTGGAAATGTGAAGAAGACGTTTGATGCTGTTCCTTGATGGTAGAAGTGTGAATGGACATTTGAAGAAATACAAAAGTGATGCTGTACTGAAGGCATTGAAACATCAGACCAGTTAGAAGATGAACACAAGTAACTTTGCACCGTGTGTTAGAGGCACAAGTGGAAGAACAGTATGAATACAGGTTGCCTCCTGATGCATGAAACATCTCACACAGGGACAGTGGTTGTTTTCTTGATGCAGGCTAATTTGTGTTAGTTTTGCTTGTGTATTGATATCCTCTTCCAGAAAAAGACATACAATGCTTTGTTTGAGAACACAGATTATTGGACAGAGATTTGAAAGAAGTTATGTCATGAATGCTTGGAAAAGAGTTTTGAACAAAAGAGATATATTCTGTTGAGTTTTGGAGATTTCATTTGGCAAGTGTTAGTGGAATGGCACTGAGATGAAGTTGCTGGTAATCCCAAGCTCTTGAATGTCATGACATTGTCTGCGAGCTGGCGCTTGGAATTTGTATGACATTAGCTGACAGACTACAGTGCTGTTGCACAGAAGGTTAGTGAGTATGTACTTTTTGAGTGAGCAGACTAAACTGGTGGCCATGTGAGAAGATTTTCTCAGTGTGCTACTAACGTAATGGGTCTTACATGTTCATTGCAGCTATTTTCAGTGTATATCGATATAGACAAATGAACGCAATCCCATAATTGAATGTGAAAACGCCATGTGGCACTAGAGCGTGACTTGAAATGGAAGTTTTCTAGAAGACGTCTGGCTGAATATATTCAAGTGATACTACAATTACTGTGCATTGGAATTGTATAGAAGGTTGACTCACAAATTGCAATGTGTTGGGAAGCTACGTATCTACTGGCGTCAGCTCCCATTGGAAGTAAAGGTTTGTGAATATGTTTGCAGTTTGCTTGTCGAATTCGTTGACTAGTGTAAGAGCTAAGTAAATTGTGAAGGATCACTATTAGTTGTCCTTAGCTATTGTTAAATTTGTACTTTTGATATAGTCAGATCTGTTTAGTGTGATTATTTGCAGTTGGGTGTACTATCTTAAGCACAGGGCGTTGCATGTTTATACAGTGAGAAGTGGCACAGAGTTAGTGGAGAATAGCGTTGTTCTCTCAGAGTTCAGTATTTTGTGTGTTCATGAATAGTTGAGTACTAGGTGGGGGAAGAGAGCTACTGTGAAAAATGCCATAGTTTACTTAAGACACGGGATATGTGTGTTAATTAGGTATATGATGAGTGTTTGAAATTCTTGAGAAGAATTAGTAACTGTCATTTGCAGAAGAGGCAGTTTAGAGTACAGTGTGTTGTTACTATAGCAATGCTTGAAACATTTGTTTTACATATAACATGCCTTGGTGATACGTGTCTTGCTTTGACAGGATGATCGATGCTAGTGAATATTATCGATTTCACCGATAGCGGATTAAGACAGTGAGGTTTTCATGCAGTGATGCGTTGGAGAAATTTGAGAGAGCAGAGCTAAGAGTTTTTGAAGCTTGTTGGGAAGTCGTATTTCATAGTTTGGTGCTTTTCTTGAGCCGGGCCCATGTACTATTTTTTATGCGGTGAAGAAGCAAAGCAGTGCGTTATCATTAGCATATGCTGAAGGCAGACTTGCAGTGGAGAATAGTTGCTGCACATTGAAGTACCAAAAGGAAATGTTGATGAGGTAAGGAATAGTGTTTGGATACAAAAGTTTAGTCCTAAAGTTATTTAAGGAATGAGAGGGAGATTGAAATTTAATTGTGCATGTTGTAATTGAAGTTATGCAAAGTTTGTGGAGGGTAAATTTGAATGTGACAGTGTCAGAGTGACAGGTTGAAGTTTCGAGGTACGTGCGTGTCTTGCTAATTTTTGGATAGTTGGTCCTATTTACAGTGATGTGATTATTGTTTTAATACAGAAGACAATTGCTGTGTTACACCATGCTAATGACTGTACTAGAAAAGTGTAGGAATGTTATCACAAAATGTGTCTGCTTCTATGGATAATAGTGAGAAAATATTTGGTTGTTCATTTGTTTAAATGATAATATGAATACATGACAGCAAATGTGCTGTCAACTTAATGCCTTGCCTGTTGGCCAGTATGTGCAACTGTTGATCAATCAATTACTCCTTTCAGTAATGATGGGATTGCACGTGGAGCTGAACAGAAAGTGGGTGCGAGCCACATATTACAAAATAACCTGAGGAGGATCGAAACACATGGAACTTGTTTCTGCTGTTGAATTGAGCTGATAAGTTGTTGAGGTGAAAGCATCGTTTGTGACTAGATGTGAGAAGAAAGAGCCCACAGAAGACTCTCTCTTGTTGTGAGAATTAAATGACTATAACTTGGAGAGACAATTGTTTCTCTCAGTGAGATGCCGTGTGAGAATGACGGGAACCAATTGTGCGGAATAGCATGGGCTGAGCTGCCAACCAATCCAGCGTAGGACCGAACCAAATTGGATGGATACTTGGTAATTGTACTTAGTGATTTTGTTTCAGAGAAAGTGGTCTTTGATAGAGATTGTGTTTTGTTATCACAGTATTTGGAGAATTGTGCTGCATAGTAATGGCAGTTAGATTTTTGCCGTGTTAGATCTAATGATTAACCAAGAGGCACTAGTTGTGGATGTCAGCTCAGTTCATATACTGATTGACATCTTTTGTAGATTTGTCAGAGGGTAGCTCAACTCAAAGGTGTAACCCCTCAGTGATACATCAGCAGTTGTCGTTGCGATGGAATTTTTAGTGTGTGTGTGTGTGTGTGTGTGTGTGTGTGTGTGTGTGTGTGTGTTTCTGTCAGGTGAAAAGGTTGAATGTATTTTGAGTTGAGAATTTTGAGAGTCCTAGGTATGGCAAATAATGTGTGTTTGCATTACTTCTTGGATTTTTGCTGTGTAATTTTTGTGGATTTTTGGTTGATTTAAGGATCAGTACGTGATAGAATGGCGAGTGTGAAGGTTTCTTCTGTTTTCTTTGTGTAGGCAAGTTCTTTAATACGCATTGTTAATGTGTTTGCTGCTACTCGTGTGATAACTACAAGTAACAGATATTTTTTCGTGAGTGAGTCTGTGTTGTGAGAATAACGTTCATGTCTGATGGAGTGCACCTGCATCATTAGCTGTTGGAAAGAACTTGCAAATGGCAGCATTGTAACAACTGTCTAACAACAGGTGGAAAGTGAATCTCTACTGTGGAAATGTGAAGAAGACGTTTGATGCTGTTCCTTGATGGTAGAAGTGTGAATGGACATTTGAAGAAATACAAAAGTGATGCTGTACTGAAGGCATTGAAACATCAGACCAGTTAGAAGATGAACACAAGTAACTTTGCACCGTGTGTTAGAGGCACAAGTGGAAGAACAGTATGAATACAGGTTGCCTCCTGATGCATGAAACATCTCACACAGGGACAGTGGTTGTTTTCTTGATGCAGGCTAATTTGTGTTAGTTTTGCTTGTGTATTGATATCCTCTTCCAGAAAAAGACATACAATGCTTTGTTTGAGAACACAGATTATTGGACAGAGATTTGAAAGAAGTTATGTCATGAATGCTTGGAAAAGAGTTTTGAACAAAAGAGATATATTCTGTTGAGTTTTGGAGATTTCATTTGGCAAGTGTTAGTGGAATGGCACTGAGATGAAGTTGCTGGTAATCCCAAGCTCTTGAATGTCATGACATTGTCTGCGAGCTGGCACTTGGAATTTGTATGACATTAGCTGACAGACTACAGTGCTGTTGCACAGAAGGTTAGTGAGTATGTACTTTTTGAGTGAGCAGACTAAACAAGTGGCCATGTGAGAAGATTTTCCCAGTGTGCTACTAACGTAATGGGTCTTACATGTTCATTGCAGCTATTTTCAGTGTATATCGATATAGACAAATGAACGCAATCCCATAATTGAATGTGAAAACGCCATGTGGCACTAGAGCGTGACTTGAAATGGAAGTTTTCTAGAAGACGTCTGGCTGAATATATTCAAGTGATACTACAATTACTGTGCATTGGAATTGTATAGAAGGTTGACTCACAAATTGCAATGTGTTGGGAAGCTACGTATCTACTGGCGTCAGCTCCCATTGGAAGTAAAGGTTTGTGAATATGTTTGCAGTTTGCTTGTCGAATTCGTTGACTAGTGTAAGAGCTAAGTAAATTGTGAAGGATCACTATTAGTTGTCCTTAGCTATTGTTAAATTTGTACTTTTGATATAGTCAGATCTGTTTAGTGTGATTATTTGCAGTTGGGTGTACTATCTTAAGCACAGGGCGTTGCATGTTTATACAGTGAGAAGTGGCACAGAGTTAGTGGAGAATAGCGTTGTTCTCTCAGAGTTCAGTATTTTGTGTGTTCATGAATAGTTGAGTACTAGGTGGGGGAAGAGAGCTACTGTGAAAAATGCCATAGTTTACTTAAGACACGGGATATGTGTGTTAATTAGGTATATGATGAGTGTTTGAAATTCTTGAGAAGAATTAGTAACTGTCATTTGCAGAAGTGGCAGTTTAGAGTACAGTGTGTTGTTATTATAGCAATGCTTGAAACATTTGTTTTACATATAACATGCCTTGGTGATACGTGTCTTGCTTTGACAGGATGATCGATGCTAGTGAATATTATCGATTTCACCGATAGCGGATTAAGACAGTGAGGTTTTCATGCAGTGATGCGTTGGAGAAATTTGAGAGAGCAGAGCTAACAGTTTTTGAAGCTTGTTGGGAAGTCGTATTTCATAGTTTGGTGCTTTTCTTGAGCCGGGTCCATTTACTATTTTTTATGCGGTGAAGAAGCAAAGCAGTGCGTTATCATTAGCATATGCTGAAGGCAGACTTGCAGTGGAGAATAGTTGCTGCACATTGAAGTACCAAAAGGAAATGTTGATGAGGTAAGGAATAGTGTTTGGATACAAAAGTTTAGTCCTAAAGTTATTTAAGGAATGAGAGGGAGATTGAAATTTAATTGTGCATGTTGTAATTGAAGTTATGCAAAGTTTGTGGAGGGTAAATTTGAATGTGACAGTGTCAGAGTGACAGGTTGAAGTTTCGAGGTACGTGCGTGTCTTGCTAATTTTTGGATAGTTGGTCCTATTTACAGTGATGTGATTATTGTTTTAATACAGAAGACAATTGCTGTGTTACACCATGCTAATGACTGTACTAGAAAAGTGTAGGAATGTTATCACAAAATGTGTCTGCTTCTGTGGATAATAGTGAGAAAATATTTGGTTGTTCATTTGTTTAAATGATAATATGAATACATGACAGCAAATGTGCTGTCAACTTAATGCCTTGCCTGTTGGCCAGTATGTGCAACTGTTGATCAATCAATTACTCCTTTCAGTAATGTTGGGATTGCACGTGGAGCTGAAGAGAAAGTGGGTGCGAGCCACATATTACAAAATAACCTGAGGAGGATCGAAATACATGGAACTTGTTTCTGCTGTTGAATTGAGCTGATAAGTTGTTGAGGTGAAAGCATCGTTTGTGACTAGATGTGAGAAGAAAGAGCCCACAGAAGACTCTCTCTTGTTGTGAGAATTAAATGACTATAACTTGGAGAGACAATTGTTTCTCTCAGTGAGATGCCGTGTGAGAATGACGGGAACCAATTGTGCGGAATAGCATGGGCTGAGCTGCCAACCAATCCAGCGTAGGACCGAACCAAATTGGATGGATACTTGGTAATTGTACTTAGTGATTTTGTTTCAGAGAAAGTGGTCTTTGATAGAGATTGTGTTTTGTTATCACAGTATTTGGAGAATTGTGCTGCATAGTAATGGCAGTTAGATTTTTGCCGTGTTAGATCTAATGATTAACCAAGAGGCACTAGTTGTGGATGTCAGCTCAGTTCATATACTGATTGACATCTTTTGTAGATTTGTCAGAGGGTAGCTCAACTCAAAGGTGTAACCCCTCAGTGATACATCAGCAGTTGTCGTTGCGATGGAATTTTTAGTGTGTGTGTGTGTGTGTGTGTGTGTGTGTGTGTGTGTGTGTGTCTGTCAGGTGAAAAGGTTGAATGTATTTTGAGTTGAGAATTTTGAGAGTCCTAGGTATGGCAAATAATGTGTGTTTGCATTACTTCTTGGATTTTTGCTGTGTAATTTTTGTGGATTTTTTGTTGATTTAAGGATCAGTACGTGATAGAATGGCGAGTGTGAAGGTTTCTTCTGTTTTCTTTGTGTAGGCAAGTTCTTTAATACGCATTGTTAATGTGTTTGCTGCTACTCGTGTGATAACTACAAGTAACAGATATTTTTTCGTGAGTGAGTCTGTGTTGTGAGAATAACGTTCATGTCTGATGGAGTGCACCTGCATCATTAGCTGTTGGAAAGAACTTGCAAATGGCAGCATTGTAACAACTGTCTAACAACAGGTGGAAAGTGAATCTCTACTGTGGAAATGTGAAGAAGACGTTTGATGCTGTTCCTTGATGGTAGAAGTGTGAATGGACATTTGAAGAAATACAAAAGTGATGCTGTACTGAAGGCATTGAAACATCAGACCAGTTAGAAGATGAACACAAGTAACTTTGCACCGTGTGTTAGAGGCACAAGTGGAAGAACAGTATGAATACAGGTTGCCTCCTGATGCATGAAACATCTCACACAGGGACAGTGGTTGTTTTCTTGATGCAGGCTAATTTGTGTTAGTTTTGCTTGTGTATTGATATCCTCTTCCAGAAAAAGACATACAATGCTTTGTTTGAGAACACAGATTATTGGACAGAGATTTGAAAGAAGTTATGTCATGAATGCTTGGAAAAGAGTTTTGAACAAAAGAGATATATTCTGTTGAGTTTTGGAGATTTCATTTGGCAAGTGTTAGTGGAATGGCACTGAGATGAAGTTGCTGGTAATCCCAAGCTCTTGAATATCATGACATTGTCTGCGAGCTGGCGCTTGGAATTTGTATGACATTAGCTGACAGACTACAGTGCTGTTGCACAGAAGGTTAGTGAGTATGTACTTTTTGAGTGAGCAGACTAAACTGGTGGCCATGTGAGAAGATTTTCTCAGTGTGCTACTAACGTAATGGGTCTTACATGTTCATTGCAGCTATTTTCAGTGTATATCGATATAGACAAATGAACGCAATCCCATAATTGAATGTGAAAACGCCATGTGGCACTAGAGCGTGACTTGAAATGGAAGTTTTCTAGAAGACGTCTGGCTGAATATATTCAAGTGATACTACAATTACTGTGCATTGGAATTGTATAGAAGGTTGACTCACAAATTGCAATGTGTTGGGAAGCTACGTATCTACTGGCGTCAGCTCCCATTGGAAGTAAAGGTTTGTGAATATGTTTGCAGTTTGCTTGTCGAATTCGTTGACTAGTGTAAGAGCTAAGTAAATTGTGAAGGATCACTATTAGTTGTCCTTAGCTATTGTTAAATTTGTACTTTTGATATAGTCAGATCTGTTTAGTGTGATTATTTGCAGTTGGGTGTACTATCTTAAGCACAGGGCGTTGCATGTTTATACAGTGAGAAGTGGCACAGAGTTAGTGGAGAATAGCGTTGTTCTCTCAGAGTTCAGTATTTTGTGTGTTCATGAATAGTTGAGTACTAGGTGGGGGAAGAGAGCTACTGTGAAAAATGCCATAGTTTACTTAAGACACGGGATATGTGTGTTAATTAGGTATATGATGAGTGTTTGAAATTCTTGAGAAGAATTAGTAACTGTCATTTGCAGAAGTGGCAGTTTAGAGTACAGTGTGTTGTTATTATAGCAATGCTTGAAACATTTGTTTTACATATAACATGCCTTGGTGATACGTGTCTTGCTTTGACAGGATGATCGATGCTAGTGAATATTATCGATTTCACCGATAGCGGATTAAGACAGTGAGGTTTTCATGCAGTGATGCGTTGGAGAAATTTGAGAGAGCAGAGCTAAGAGTTTTTGAAGCTTGTTGGGAAGTCGTATTTCATAGTTTGGTGCTTTTCTTGAGCCGGGCCCATGTACTATTTTTTATGCGGTGAAGAAGCAAAGCAGTGCGTTATCATTAGCATATGCTGAAGGCAGACTTGCAGTGGAGAATATAGTTGCTGCACATTGAAGTACCAAAAGGAAATGTTGATGAGGTAAGGAATAGTGTTTGGATACAAAAGTTTAGTCCTAAAGTTATTTAAGGAATGAGAGGGAGATTGAAATTTAATTGTGCATGTTGTAATTGAAGTTATGCAAAGTTTGTGGAGGGTAAATTTGAATGTGACAGTGTCAGAGTGACAGGTTGAAGTTTCGAGGTACGTGCGTGTCTTGCTAATTTTTGGATAGTTGGTCCTATTTACAGTGATGTGATTATTGTTTTAATACAGAAGACAATTGCTGTGTTACACCATGCTAATGACTGTACTAGAAAAGTGTAGGAATGTTATCACAAAATGTGTCTGCTTCTATGGATAATAGTGAGAAAATATTTGGTTGTTCATTTGTTTAAATGATAATATGAATACATGACAGCAAATGTGCTGTCAACTTAATGCCTTGCCTGTTGGCCAGTATGTGCAACTGTTGATCAATCAATTACTCCTTTCAGTAATGATGGGATTGCACGTGGAGCTGAACAGAAAGTGGGTGCGAGCCACATATTACAAAATAACCTGAGGAGGATCGAAATACATGGAACTTGTTTCTGCTGTTGAATTGAGCTGATAAGTTGTTGAGGTGAAAGCATCGTTTGTGACTAGATGTGAGAAGAAAGAGCCCACAGAAGACTCTCTCTTGTTGTGAGAATTAAATGACTATAACTTGGAGAGACAATTGTTTCTCTCAGTGAGATGCCGTGTGAGAATGACGGGAACCAATTGTGCGGAATAGCATGGGCTGAGCTGCCAACCAATCCAGCGTAGGACCGAACCAAATTGGATGGATACTTGGTAATTGTACTTAGTGATTTTGTTTCAGAGAAAGTGGTCTTTGATAGAGATTGTGTTTTGTTATCACAGTATTTGGAGAATTGTGCTGCATAGTAATGGCAGTTAGATTTTTGCCGTGTTAGATCTAATGATTAACCAAGAGGCACTAGTTGTGGATGTCAGCTCAGTTCATATACTGATTGACATCTTTTGTAGATTTGTCAGAGGGTAGCTCAACTCAAAGGTGTAACCCCTCAGTGATACATCAGCAGTTGTCGTTGCGATGGAATTTTTAGTGAGTGTGTGTGTGTGTGTGTGTGTGTGTGTGTGTCTGTCAGGTGAAAAGGTTGAATGTATTTTGCGTTGAGAATTTTGAGAGTCCTAGGTATGGCAAATAATGTGTGTTTGCATTACTTCTTGGATTTTTGCTGTGTAATTTTTGTGGATTTTTGGTTGATTTAAGGATCAGTACGTGATAGAATGGCGAGTGTGAAGGTTTCTTCTGTTTTCTTTGTGCAGACAAGTTCTTTAATACGCATTGTTAATGTGTTTGCTGCTACTCGTGTGATAACTACAAGTAACAGGTATTTTTTCGTGAGTGAGTCTGTGTTGTGAGAATAACGTTCATGTCTGATGGAGTGCACCTGCATCATTAGCTGTTGGAAAGAACTTGCAAATGGCAGCATTGTAACAACTGTCTAACAACAGGTGGAAAGTGAATCTCTACTGTGGAAATGTGAAGAAGACGTTTGATGCTGTTCCTTGATGGTAGAAGTGTGAATGGACATTTGAAGAAATACAAAAGTGATGCTGTACTGAAGGCATTGAAACATCAGACCAGTTAGAAGATGAACACAAGTAACTTTGCACCGTGTGTTAGAGGCACAAGTGGAAGAACAGTATGAATACAGGTTGCCTCCTGATGCATGAAACATCTCACACAGGGACAGTGGTTGTTTTCTTGATGCAGGCTAATTTGTGTTAGTTTTGCTTGTGTATTGATATCCTCTTCCAGAAAAAGACATACAATGCTTTGTTTGAGAACACAGATTATTGGACAGAGATTTGAAAGAAGTTATGTCATGAATGCTTGGAAATGAGTTTTGAACAAAAGAGATATATTCTGTTGAGTTTTGGAGATTTCATTTGGCAAGTGTTAGTGGAATGGCACTGAGATGAAGTTGCTGGTAATCCCAAGCTCTTGAATGTCATGACATTGTCTGCGAGCTGGCACTTGGAATTTGTATGACATTAGCTGGCAGACTACAGTGCTGTTGCACAGAAGGTTAGTGAGTATGTACTTTTTGAGTGAGCAGACTAAACTGGTGGCCATGTGAGAAGATTTTCTCAGTGTGCTACTAACGTAATGGGTCTTACATGTTCATTGCAGCTATTTTCAGTGTATATCGATATAGACAAATGAACGCAATCCCATAATTGAATGTGAAAACGCCATGTGGCACTAGAGCGTGACTTGAAATGGAAGTTTTCTAGAAGACGTCTGGCTGAATATATTCAAGTGATACTACAATTACTGTGCATTGGAATTGTATAGAAGGTTGACTCACAAATTGCAATGTGTTGGGAAGCTACGTATCTACTGGCGTCAGCTCCCATTGGAAGTAAAGGTTTGTGAATATGTTTGCAGTTTGCTTGTCGAATTCGTTGACTAGTGTAAGAGCTAAGTAAATTGTGAAGGATCACTATTAGTTGTCCTTAGCTATTGTTAAATTTGTACTTTTGATATAGTCAGATCTGTTTAGTGTGATTATTTGCAGTTGGGTGTACTATCTTAAGCACAGGGCGTTGCATGTTTATACAGTGAGAAGTGGCACAGAGTTAGTGGAGAATAGCGTTGTTCTCTCAGAGTTCAGTATTTTGTGTGTTCATGAATAGTTGAGTACTAGGTGGGGGAAGAGAGCTACTGTGAAAAATGCCATAGTTTACTTAAGACACGGGATATGTGTGTTAATTAGGTATATGATGAGTGTTTGAAATTCTTGAGAAGAATTAGTAACTGTCATTTGCAGAAGTGGCAGTTTAGAGTACAGTGTGTTGTTATTATAGCAATGCTTGAAACATTTGTTTTACATATAACATGCCTTGGTGATACGTGTCTTGCTTTGACAGGATGATCGATGCTAGTGAATATTATCGATTTCACCGATAGCGGATTAAGACAGTGAGGTTTTCATGCAGTGATGCGTTGGAGAAATTTGAGAGAGCAATGCTAAGAGTTTTTGAAGCTTGTTGGGAAGTCGTATTTCATAGTTTGGTGCTTTTCTTGAGCCGGGTCCATTTACTATTTTTTATGCGGTGAAGAAGCAAAGCAGTGCGTTATCATTAGCATATGCTGAAGGCAGACTTGCAGTGGAGAATAGTTGCTGCACATTGAAGTACCAAAAGGAAATGTTGATGAGGTAAGGAATAGTGTTTGGATACAAAAGTTTAGTCCTAAAGTTATTTAAGGAATGAGAGGGAGATTGAAATTTAATTGTGCATGTTGTAATTGAAGTTATGCAAAGTTTGTGGAGGGTAAATTTGAATGTGACAGTGTCAGAGTGACAGGTTGAAGTTTCGAGGTACGTGCGTGTCTTGCTAATTTTTGGATAGTTGGTCCTATGTACAGTGATGTGATTATTGTTTTAATACGGAAGACAATTGCTGTGTTACACCATGCTAATGACTGTACTAGAAAAGTGTAGGAATGTTATCACAAAATGTGTCTGCTTCTATGGATAATAGTGAGAAAATATTTGGTTGTTGATTTGTTTAAATGATAATATGAATACATGTCAGCAAATGTGCTGTCAACTTAATGCCTTGCCTGTTGGCCAGTATGTGCAACTGTTGATCAATCAATTACTCCTTTCAGTAATGATGGGATTGCACGTGGAGCTGAACAGAAAGTGGGTGCGAGCCACATATTACAAAATAACCTGAGGAGGATCGAAATACATGGAACTTGTTTCTGCTGTTGAATTGTGCTGATAAGTTGTTGAGGTGAAAGCATCGTTTGTGACTAGATGTGAGAAGAAAGAGCCCACAGAAGACTCTCTCTTGTTGTGAGAATTAAATGACTATAACTTGGAGAGACAATTGTTTCTCTCAGTGAGATGCCGTGTGAGAATGACGGGAACCAATTGTGCGGAATAGCATGGGCTGAGCTGCCAACCAATCCAGCGTAGGACCGAACCAAATTGGATGGATACTTGGTAATTGTACTTAGTGATTTTGTTTCAGAGAAAGTGGTCTTTGATAGAGATTGTGTTTTGTTATCACAGTATTTGGAGAATTGTGCTGCATAGTAATGGCAGTTAGATTTTTGCCGTGTTAGATCTAATGATTAACCAAGAGGCACTAGTTGTGGATGTCAGCTCAGTTCATATACTGATTGACATCTTTTGTAGATTTGTCAGAGGGTAGCTCAACTCAAAGGTGTAACCCCTCAGTGATACATCAGCAGTTGTCGTTGCGATGGAATTTTTAGTGTGTGTGTGTGTGTGTGTGTGTGTGTGTGTGTGTGTGTGTGTGTGTGTGTCTGTCAGGTGAAAAGGTTGAATGTATTTTGAGTTGAGAATTTTGAGAGTCCTAGGTATGGCAAATAATGTGTGTTTGCATTACTTCCTGGATTTTTGCTGTGTAATTTTTGTGGATTTTTGGTTGATTTAAGGATCAGTACGTGATAGAATGGCGAGTGTGAAGGTTTCTTCTGTTTTCTTTGTGTAGGCAAGTTCTTTAATACGCATTGTTAATGTGTTTGCTGCTACTCGTGTGATAACTACAAGTAACAGATATTTTTTCGTGAGTGAGTCTGTGTTGTGAGAATAACGTTCATGTCTGATGGAGTGCACCTGCATCATTAGCTGTTGGAAAGAACTTGCAAATGGCAGCATTGTAACAACTGTCTAACAACAGGTGGAAAGTGAATCTCTACTGTGGAAATGTGAAGAAGACGTTTGATGCTGTTCCTTGATGGTAGAAGTGTGAATGGACATTTGAAGAAATACAAAAGTGATGCTGTACTGAAGGCATTGAAACATCAGACCAGTTAGAAGATGAACACAAGTAACTTTGCACCGTGTGTTAGAGGCACAAGTGGAAGAACAGTATGAATACAGGTTGCCTCCTGATGCATGAAACATCTCACACAGGGACAGTGGTTGTTTTCTTGATGCAGGCTAATTTGTGTTAGTTTTGCTTGTGTATTGATATCCTCTTCCAGAAAAAGACATACAATGCTTTGTTTGAGAACACAGATTATTGGACAGAGATTTGAAAGAAGTTATGTCATGAATGCTTGGAAATGAGTTTTGAACAAAAGAGATATATCCTGTTGAGTTTTGGAGATTTCATTTGGCAAGTGTTAGTGGAATGGCAATGAGATTAAGTTGCTGGTAATCCCAAGCTTTTGAATGTCATGACATTGTCTGCGAGCTGGCACTTGGAATTTGTATGACATTAGCTGACAGACTACAGTGCTGTTGCACAGAAGGTTAGTGAGTATGTACTTTTTGAGTGAGCAGACTAAACAAGTGGCCATGTGAGAAGATTTTCTCAGTGTGCTACTAACGTAATGGGTCTTACATGTTCATTGCAGCTATTTTCAGTGTATATCGATATAGACAAATGAACGCAATCCCATAATTGAATGTGAAAACGCCATGTGGCACTAGAGCGTGACTTGAAATGGAAGTTTTCTAGAAGACGTCTGGCTGAATATATTCAAGTGATACTACAATTACTGTGCATTGGAATTGTATAGAAGGTTGACTCACAAATTGCAATGTGTTGGGAAGCTACGTATCTACTGGCGTCAGCTCCCATTGGAAGTAAAGGTTTGTGAATATGTTTGCAGTTTGCTTGTCGAATTCGTTGACTAGTGTAAGAGCTAAGTAAATTGTGAAGGATCACTATTAGTTGTCCTTAGCTATTGTTAAATTTGTACTTTTGATATAGTCAGATCTGTTTAGTGTGATTATTTGCAGTTGGGTGTACTATCTTAAGCACAGGGCGTTGCATGTTTATACAGTGAGAAGTGGCACAGAGTTAGTGGAGAATAGCGTTGTTCTCTCAGAGTTCAGTATTTTGTGTGTTCATGAATAGTTGAGTACTAGGTGGGGGAAGAGAGCTACTGTGAAAAATGCCATAGTTTACTTAAGACACGGGATATGTGTGTTAATTAGGTATATGATGAGTGTTTGAAATTCTTGAGAAGAATTAGTAACTGTCATTTGCAGAAGTGGCAGTTTAGAGTACAGTGTGTTGTTATTATAGCAATGCTTGAAACATTTGTTTTACATATAACATGCCTTGGTGATACGTGTCTTGCTTTGACAGGATGATCGATGCTAGTGAATATTATCGATTTCACCGATAGCGGATTAAGACAGTGAGGTTTTCATGCAGTGATGCGTTGGAGAAATTTGAGAGAGCAGAGCTAAGAGTTTTTGAAGCTTGTTGGGAAGTCGTATTTCATAGTTTGGTGCTTTTCTTGAGCCGGGTCCATTTACTATTTTTTATGCGGTGAAGAAGCAAAGCAGTGCGTTATCATTAGCATATGCTGAAGGCAGACTTGCAGTGGAGAATAGTTGCTGCACATTGAAGTACCAAAAGGAAATGTTGATGAGGTAAGGAATAGTGTTTGGATACAAAAGTTTAGTCCTAAAGTTATTTAAGGAATGAGAGGGAGATTGAAATTTAATTGTGCATGTTGTAATTGAAGTTATGCAAAGTTTGTGGAGGGTAAATTTGAATGTGACAGTGTCAGAGTGACAGGTTGAAGTTTCGAGGTACGTGCGTGTCTTGCTAATTTTTGGATAGTTGGTCCTATTTACAGTGATGTGATTATTGTTTTAATACAGAAGACAATTGCTGTGTTACACCATGCTAATGACTGTACTAGAAAAGTGTAGGAATGTTATCACAAAATGTGTCTGCTTCTGTGGATAATAGTGAGAAAATATTTGGTTGTTCATTTGTTTAAATGATAATATGAATACATGACAGCAAATGTGCTGTCAACTTAATGCCTTGCCTGTTGGCCAGTATGTGCAACTGTTGATCAATCAATTACTCCTTTCAGTAATGTTGGGATTGCACGTGGAGCTGAACAGAAAGTGGGTGCGAGCCACATATTACAAAATAACCTGAGGAGGATCGAAATACATGGAACTTGTTTCTGCTGTTGAATTGAGCTGATAAGTTGTTGAGGTGAAAGCATCGTTTGTGACTAGATGTGAGAAGAAAGAGCCCACAGAAGACTCTCTCTTGTTGTGAGAATTAAATGACTATAACTTGGAGAGACAATTGTTTCTCTCAGTGAGATGCCGTGTGAGAATGACGGGAACCAATTGTGCGGAATAGCATGGGCTGAGCTGCCAACCAATCCAGCGTAGGACCGAACCAAATTGGATGGATACTTGGTAATTGTACTTAGTGATTTTGTTTCAGAGAAAGTGGTCTTTGATAGAGATTGTGTTTTGTTATCACAGTATTTGGAGAATTGTGCTGCATAGTAATGGCAGTTAGATTTTTGCCGTGTTAGATCTAATGATTAACCAAGAGGCACTAGTTGTGGATGTCAGCTCAGTTCATATACTGATTGACATCTTTTGTAGATTTGTCAGAGGGTAGCTCAACTCAAAGGTGTAACCCCTCAGTGATACATCAGCAGTTGTCGTTGCGATGGAATTTTTAGTGTGTGTGTGTGTGTGTGTGTGTGTGTGTGTGTGTGTGTGTGTGTGTGTCTGTCAGGTGAAAAGGTTGAATGTATTTTGAGTTGAGAATTTTGAGAGTCCTAGGTATGGCAAATAATGTGTGTTTGCATTACTTCCTGGATTTTTGCTGTGTAATTTTTGTGGATTTTTGGTTGATTTAAGGATCAGTACGTGATAGAATGGCGAGTGTGAAGGTTTCTTCTGTTTTCTTTGTGTAGGCAAGTTCTTTAATACGCATTGTTAATGTGTTTGCTGCTACTCGTGTGATAACTACAAGTAACAGATATTTTTTCGTGAGTGAGTCTGTGTTGTGAGAATAACGTTCATGTCTGATGGAGTGCACCTGCATCATTAGCTGTTGGAAAGAACTTGCAAATGGCAGCATTGTAACAACTGTCTAACAACAGGTGGAAAGTGAATCTCTACTGTGGAAATGTGAAGAAGACGTTTGATGCTGTTCCTTGATGGTAGAAGTGTGAATGGACATTTGAAGAAATACAAAAGTGATGCTGTACTGAAGGCATTGAAACATCAGACCAGTTAGAAGATGAACACAAGTAACTTTGCACCGTGTGTTAGAGGCACAAGTGGAAGAACAGTATGAATACAGGTTGCCTCCTGATGCATGAAACATCTCACACAGGGACAGTGGTTGTTTTCTTGATGCAGGCTAATTTGTGTTAGTTTTGCTTGTGTATTGATATCCTCTTCCAGAAAAAGACATACAATGCTTTGTTTGAGAACACAGATTATTGGACAGAGATTTGAAAGAAGTTATGTCATGAATGCTTGGAAATGAGTTTTGAACAAAAGAGATATATCCTGTTGAGTTTTGGAGATTTCATTTGGCAAGTGTTAGTGGAATGGCAATGAGATTAAGTTGCTGGTAATCCCAAGCTTTTGAATGTCATGACATTGTCTGCGAGCTGGCACTTGGAATTTGTATGACATTAGCTGACAGACTACAGTGCTGTTGCACAGAAGGTTAGTGAGTATGTACTTTTTGAGTGAGCAGACTAAACAAGTGGCCATGTGAGAAGATTTTCTCAGTGTGCTACTAACGTAATGGGTCTTACATGTTCATTGCAGCTATTTTCAGTGTATATCGATATAGACAAATGAACGCAATCCCATAATTGAATGTGAAAACGCCATGTGGCACTAGAGCGTGACTTGAAATGGAAGTTTTCTAGAAGACGTCTGGCTGAATATATTCAAGTGATACTACAATTACTGTGCATTGGAATTGTATAGAAGGTTGACTCACAAATTGCAATGTGTTGGGAAGCTACGTATCTACTGGCGTCAGCTCCCATTGGAAGTAAAGGTTTGTGAATATGTTTGCAGTTTGCTTGTCGAATTCGTTGACTAGTGTAAGAGCTAAGTAAATTGTGAAGGATCACTATTAGTTGTCCTTAGCTATTGTTAAATTAGTACTTTTGATATAGTCAGATCTGTTTAGTGTGATTATTTGCAGTTGGGTGTACTATCTTAAGCACAGGGCGTTGCATGTTTATACAGTGAGAAGTGGCACAGAGTTAGTGGAGAATAGCGTTGTTCTCTCAGAGTTCAGTATTTTGTGTGTTCATGAATAGTTGAGTACTAGGTGGGGGAAGAGAGCTACTGTGAAAAATGCCATAGTTTACTTAAGACACGGGATATGTGTGTTAATTAGGTATATGATGAGTGTTTGAAATTCTTGAGAAGAATTAGTAACTGTCATTTGCAGAAGTGGCAGTTTAGAGTACAGTGTGTTGTTATTATAGCAATGCTTGAAACATTTGTTTTACATATAACATGCCTTGGTGATACGTGTCTTGCTTTGACAGGATGATCGATGCTAGTGAATATTATCGATTTCACCGATAGCGGATTAAGACAGTGAGGTTTTCATGCAGTGATGCGTTGGAGAAATTTGAGAGAGCAGAGCTAAGAGTTTTTGAAGCTTGTTGGGAAGTCGTATTTCATAGTTTGGTGCTTTTCTTGAGCCGGGTCCATTTACTATTTTTTATGCGGTGAAGAAGCAAAGCAGTGCGTTATCATTAGCATATGCTGAAGGCAGACTTGCAGTGGAGAATAGTTGCTGCACATTGAAGTACCAAAAGGAAATGTTGATGAGGTAAGGAATAGTGTTTGGATACAAAAGTTTAGTCCTAAAGTTATTTAAGGAATGAGAGGGAGATTGAAATTTAATTGTGCATGTTGTAATTGAAGTTATGCAAAGTTTGTGGAGGGTAAATTTGAATGTGACAGTGTCAGAGTGACAGGTTGAAGTTTCGAGGTACGTGCGTGTCTTGCTAATTTTTGGATAGTTGGTCCTATTTACAGTGATGTGATTATTGTTTTAATACAGAAGACAATTGCTGTGTTACACCATGCTAATGACTGTACTAGAAAAGTGTAGGAATGTTATCACAAAATGTGTCTGCTTCTATGGATAATAGTGAGAAAATATTTGGTTGTTCATTTGTTTAAATGATAATATGAATACATGACAGCAAATGTGCTGTCAACTTAATGCCTTGCCTGTTGGCCAGTATGTGCAACTGTTGATCAATCAATTACTCCTTTCAGTAATGATGGGATTGCACGTGGAGCTGAACAGAAAGTGGGTGCGAGCCACATATTACAAAATAACCTGAGGAGGATCGAAATACATGGAACTTGTTTCTGCTGTTGAATTGAGCTGATAAGTTGTTGAGGTGAAAGCATCATTTGTGACTAGATGTGAGAAGAAAGAGCCCACAGAAGACTGTCTCTTGTTGTGAGATTTAAATGACTATAACTTGGAGAGACAATTGTTTCTCTCAGTGAGATGCCGTGTGAGAATGACGGGAACCGATTGTGCGGAATAGCATGGGCTGAGCTGCCAACCAATCCAGCGTAGGACCGAACCAAATTGGATGGATACTTGGTAATTGTACTTAGTGATTTTGTTTCAGAGAAAGTGGTCTTTGATAGAGATTGTGTTTTGTTATCACAGTATTTGGAGAATTGTGCTGCATAGTAATGGCAGTTAGATTTTTGCCGTGTTAGATCTAATGATTAACCAAGAGGCACTAGTTGTGGATGTCAGCTCAGTTCATATACTGATTGACATCTTTTGTAGATTTGTCAGAGGGTAGCTCAACTCAAAGGTGTAACCCCTCAGTGATACATCAGCAGTTGTCGTTGCGATGGAATTTTTAGTGTGTGTGTGTGTGTGTGTGTGTGTGTGTCTGTCAGGTGAAAAGGTTGAATGTATTTTGAGTTGAGAATTTTGAGAGTCCTAGGTATGGCAAATAATGTGTGTTTGCATTACTTCTTGGATTTTTGCTGTGTAATTTTTGTGGATTTTTGGTTGATTTAAGGATCAGTACGTGATAGAATGGCGAGTGTGAAGGTTTCTTCTGTTTTCTTTGTGTAGGCAAGTTCTTTAATACGCATTGTTAATGTGTTTGCTGCTACTCGTGTGATAACTACAAGTAACAGATATTTTTTCGTGAGTGAGTCTGTGTTGTGAGAATAACGTTCATGTCTGATGGAGTGCACCTGCATCATTAGCTGTTGGAAAGAACTTGCAAATGGCAGCATTGTAACAACTGTCTAACAACAGGTGGAAAGTGAATCTCTACTGTGGAAATGTGAAGAAGACGTTTGATGCTGTTCCTTGATGGTAGAAGTGTGAATGGACATTTGAAGAAATACAAAAGTGATGCTGTACTGAAGGCATTGAAACATCAGACCAGTTAGAAGATGAACACAAGTAACTTTGCACCGTGTGTTAGAGGCACAAGTGGAAGAACAGTATGAATACAGGTTGCCTCCTGATGCATGAAACATCTCACACAGGGACAGTGGTTGTTTTCTTGATGCAGGCTAATTTGTGTTAGTTTTGCTTGTGTATTGATATCCTCTTCCAGAAAAAGACATACAATGCTTTGTTTGAGAACACAGATTATTGGACAGAGATTTGAAAGAAGTTATGTCATGAATGCTTGGAAAAGAGTTTTGAACAAAAGAGATATATTCTGTTGAGTTTTGGAGATTTCATTTGGCAAGTGTTAGTGGAATGGCACTGAGATGAAGTTGCTGGTAATCCCAAGCTCTTGAATGTCATGACATTGTCTGCGAGCTGGCACTTGGAATTTGTATGACATTAGCTGACAGACTACAGTGCTGTTGCACAGAAGGTTAGTGAGTATGTACTTTTTGAGTGAGCAGACTAAACTGGTGGCCATGTGAGAAGATTTTCTCAGTGTGCTACTAACGTAATGGGTCTTACATGTTCATTGCAGCTATTTTCAGTGTATATCGATATAGACAAATGAACGCAATCCCATAATTGAATGTGAAAACGCCATGTGGCACTAGAGCGTGACTTGAAATGGAAGTTTTCTAGAAGACGTCTGGCTGAATATATTCAAGTGATACTACAATTACTGTGCATTGGAATTGTATAGAAGGTTGACTCACAAATTGCAATGTGTTGGGAAGCTACGTATCTACTGGCGTCAGCTCCCATTGGAAGTAAATGTTTGTGAATATGTTTGCAGTTTGCTTGTCGAATTCGTTGACTAGTGTAAGAGCTAAGTAAATTGTGAAGGATCACTATTAGTTGTCCTTAGCTATTGTTACATTTGTACTTTTGATATAGTCAGATCTGTTTAGTGTGATTATTTGCAGTTGGGTGTACTATCTTAAGCACAGGGCATTGCATGTTTATACAGTGAGAAGTGGCACAGAGTTAGTGGAGAATAGCGTTGTTCTCTCAGAGTTCAGTATTTTGTGTGTTCATGAATAGTTGAGTACTAGGTGGGGGAAGAGAGCTACTGTGAAAAATGCCATAGTTTACTTAAGACACGGGATATGTGTGTTAATTAGGTATATGATGAGTGTTTGAAATTCTTGAGAAGAATTAGTAACTGTCATTCGCAGAAGTGGCAGTTTAGAGTACAGTGTGTTGTTATTATAGCAATGGTTGAAACATTTGTTTTACATATAACATGCCTTGGTGATACGTGTCTTGCTTTGACAGGATGATCGATGCTAGTGAATATTATCGATTTCACCGATAGCGGATTAAGACAGTGAGGTTTTCATGCAGTGATGTGTTGGAGAAATTTGAGAGAGCAGAGCTAAGAGTTTTTGAAGCTTGTTGGGAAGTCGTATTTCATAGTTTGGTGCTTTTCTTGAGCCGGGTCCATTTACTATTTTTTATGCGGTGAAGAAGCAAAGCAGTGCGTTATCATTAGCATATGCTGAAGGCAGACTTGCAGTGGAGAATAGTTGCTGCACATTGAAGTACCAAAAGGAAATGTTGATGAGGTAAGGAATAGTGTTTGGATACAAAAGTTTAGTCCTAAAGTTATTTAAGGAATGAGAGGGAGATTGAAATTTAATTGTGCATGTTGTAATTGAAGTTATGCAAAGTTTGTGGAGGGTAAATTTGAATGTGACAGTGTCAGAGTGACAGGTTGAAGTTTCGAGGTACGTGCGTGTCTTGCTAATTTTTGGATAGTTGGTCCTATTTACAGTGATGTGATTATTGTTTTAATACAGAAGACAATTGCTGTGTTACACCATGCTAATGACTGTACTAGAAAAGTGTAGGAATGTTATCACAAAATGTGTCTGCTTCTATGGATAATAGTGAGAAAATATTTGGTTGTTCATTTGTTTAAATGATAATATGAATACATGACAGCAAATGTGCTGTCAACTTAATGCCTTGCCTGTTGGCCAGTATGGGCAACTGTTGATCAATCAATTACTCCTTTCAGTAATGATGGGATTGCACGTGGAGCTGAACAGAAAGTGGGTGCGAGCCACATATTACAAAATAACCTGAGGAGGATCGAAATACATGGAACTTGTTTCTGCTGTTGAATTGAGCTGATAAGTTGTTGAGGTGAAAGCATCGTTTGTGACTAGATGTGAGAAGAAAGAGCCCACAGAAGACTCTCTCTTGTTGTGAGAATTAAATGACTATAACTTGGAGAGACAATTGTTTCTCTCAGTGAGATGCCGTGTGAGAATGACGGGAACCAATTGTGCGGAATAGCATGGGCTGAGCTGCCAACCAATCCAGCGTAGGACCGAACCAAATTGGATGGATACTTGGTAATTGTACTTAGTGATTTTGTTTCAGAGAAAGTGGTCTTTGATAGAGATTGTGTTTTGTTATCACAGTATTTGGAGAATTGTGCTGCATAGTAATGGCAGTTAGATTTTTGCCGTGTTAGATCTAATGATTAACCAAGAGGCACTAGTTGTGGATGTCAGCTCAGTTCATATACTGATTGACATCTTTTGTAGATTTGTCAGAGGGTAGCTCAACTCAAAGGTGTAACCCCTCAGTGATACATCAGCAGTTGTCGTTGCGATGGAATTTTTAGTGTGTGTGTGTGTGGGTGTGTGTGTGTGTGTGTGTGTGTGTGTGTGTGTGTGTCTGTCAGGTGATAAGGTTGAATGTATTTTGAGTTGAGAATTTTGAAAGTCCTAGGTATGGCAAATAATGTGTGTTTGGATTACTTCTTGAATTTACTGTGTAATTTTTGTGGATTTTTGGTTGATTTGAGGATCAGTACGTGATAGAATGGCGAGTGTGAAGGTTTCTTCTGTTTTCTTTGTGTAGGCAAGTTCTTTAATACGCATTGTTAATGTGTTTGCTGCTACTCGTGTGATAACTACAAGTAACAGATATTTTTTCGTGAGTGAGTCTGTGTTGTGAGAATAACGTTCATGTCTGATGGAGTGCACCTGCATCATTAGCTGTTGGAAAGAACTTGCAAATGGCAGCATTGTAACAACTGTCTAACAATATGTGGAAAGTGAATCTCTACTGTGGAAATGTGAAGAAGACGTTTGATGCTGTTCCTTGATGGTAGAAGTGTGAATGGACATTTGAAGAAATACAAAAGTGATGCTGTACTGAAGGCATTGAAACATCAGACCAGTTAGAAGATGAACACAAGTAACTTTGCACCGTGTGTTAGAGGCACAAGTGGAAGAACAGTATGAATACAGGTTGCCTCCTGATGCATGAAACATCTCACACAGGGACAGTGGTTGTTTTCTTGATGCAGGCTAATTTGTGTTAGTTTTGCTTGTGTATTGATATCCTCTTCCAGAAAAAGACATACAATGCTTTGTTTGAGAACACAGATTATTGGACAGAGATTTGAAAGAAGTTATGTCATGAATGCTTGGAAAAGAGTTTTGAACAAAAGAGATATATCCTGTTGAGTTTTGGAGATTTCATTTGGCAAGTGTTAGTGGAATGGCAATGAGATTAAGTTGCTGGTAATCCCAAGCTTTTGAATGTCATGACATTGTCTGCGAGCTGGCACTTGGAATTTGTATGACATTAGCTGACAGACTACAGTGCTGTTGCACAGAAGGTTAGTGAGTATGTACTTTTTGAGTGTGCAGACTAAACTGGTGGCCATGTGAGAAGATTTTCTCAGTGTGCTACTAACGTAATGGGTCTTACATGTTCATTGCAGCTATTTTCAGTGTATATCGATATAGACAAATGAACGCAATCCCATAATTGAATGTGAAAACGCCATGTGGCACTAGAGCGTGACTTGAAATGGAAGTTTTCTAGAAGACGTCTGGCTGAATATATTCAAGTGATACTACAATTACTGTGCATTGGAATTGTATAGAAGGTTGACTCACAAATTGCAATGTGTTGGGAAGCTACGTATCTACTGGCGTCAGCTCCCATTGGAAGTAAAGGTTTGTGAATATGTTTGCAGTTTGCTTGTCGAATTCGTTGACTAGTGTAAGAGCTAAGTAAATTGTGAAGGATCACTATTAGTTGTCCTTAGCTATTGTTAAATTTGTACTTTTGATATAGTCAGATCTGTTTAGTGTGATTATTTGCAGTTGGGTGTACTATCTTAAGCACAGGGCGTTGCATGTTTATACAGTGAGAAGTGGCACAGAGTTAGTGGAGAATAGCGTTGTTCTCTCAGAGTTCAGTATTTTGTGTGTTCATGAATAGTTGAGTACTAGGTGGGGGAAGAGAGCTACTGTGAAAAATGCCATAGTTTACTTAAGACACGGGATATGTGTGTTAATTAGGTATATGATGAGTGTTTGAAATTCTTGAGAAGAATTAGTAACTGTCATTTGCAGAAGTGGCAGTTTAGAGTACAGTGTGTTGTTATTATAGCAATGGTTGAAACATTTGTTTTACATATAACATGCCTTGGTGATACGTGTCTTGCTTTGACAGGATGATCGATGCTAGTGAATATTATCGATTTCACCGATAGCGGATTAAGACAGTGAGGTTTTCATGCAGTGATGCGTTGGAGAAATTTGAGAGAGCAGAGCTAAGAGTTTTTGAAGCTTGTTGGGAAGTCGTATTTCATAGTTTGGTGCTTTTCTTGAGCCGGGTCCATTTACTATTTTTTATGCGGTGAAGAAGCAAAGCAGTGCGTTATCATTAGCATATGCTGAAGGCAGACTTGCAGTGGAGAATAGTTGCTGCACATTGAAGTACCAAAAGGAAATGTTGATGAGGTAAGGAATAGTGTTTGGATACAAAAGTTTAGTCCCAAAGTTATTTAAGGAATGAGAGGGAGATTGAAATTTAATTGTGCATGTTGTAATTGAAGTTATGCAAAGTTTGTGGAGGGTAAATTTGAATGTGACAGTGTCAGAGTGACAGGTTGAAGTTTCGAGGTACGTGCGTGTCTTGCTAATTTTTGGATAGTTGGTCCTATTTACAGTGATGTGATTATTGTTTTAATACAGAAGACAATTGCTGTGTTACACCATGCTAATGACTGTACTAGAAAAGTGTAGGAATGTTATCACAAAATGTGTCTGCTTCTATGGATAATAGTGAGAAAATATTTGGTTGTTCATTTGTTTAAATGATAATATGAATACATGACAGCAAATGTGCTGTCAACTTAATGCCTTGCCTGTTGGCCAGTATGTGCAACTGTTGATCAATCAATTACTCCTTTCAGTAATGATGGGATTGCACGTGGAGCTGAACAGAAAGTGGGTGCGAGCCACATATTACAAAATAACCTGAGAAGGATCGAAATACATGGAACTTGTTTCTGCTGTTGAATTGAGCTGATAAGTTGTTGAGGTGAAAGCATCGTTTGTGACTAGATGTGAGAAGAAAGAGCCCACAGAAGACTCTCTCTTGTTGTGAGAATTAAATGACTATAACTTGGAGAGACAATTGTTTCTCTCAGTGAGATGCCGTGTAGAATGACGGGAACCAATTGTGCGGAATAGCATGGGCTGAGCTGCCAACCAATCCAGCGTAGGACCGAACCAAATTGGATGGATACTTGGTAATTGTACTTAGTGATTTTGTTTCAGAGAAAGTGGTCTTTGATAGAGATTGTGTTTTGTTATCACAGTATTTGGAGAATTGTGCTGCATAGTAATGGCAGTTAGATTTTTGCCGTGTTAGATCTAATGATTAACCAAGAGGCACTAGTTGTGGATGTCAGCTCAGTTCATATACTGATTGACATCTTTTGTAGATTTGTCAGAGGGTAGCTCAACTCAAAGGTGTAACCCCTCAGTGATACATCAGCAGTTGTCGTTGCGATGGAATTTTTAGTGTGTGTGTGTGTGGGTGTGTGTGTGTGTGTGTGTGTGTGTGTGTGTGTGTGTCTGTCAGGTGATAAGGTTGAATGTATTTTGAGTTGAGAATTTTGAAAGTCCTAGGTATGGCAAATAATGTGTGTTTGGATTACTTCTTGAATTTACTGTGTAATTTTTGTGGATTTTTGGTTGATTTGAGGATCAGTACGTGATAGAATGGCGAGTGTGAAGGTTTCTTCTGTTTTCTTTGTGTAGGCAAGTTCTTTAATACGCATTGTTAATGTGTTTGCTGCTACTCGTGTGATAACTACAAGTAACAGATATTTTTTCGTGAGTGAGTCTGTGTTGTGAGAATAACGTTCATGTCTGATGGAGTGCACCTGCATCATTAGCTGTTGGAAAGAACTTGCAAATGGCAGCATTGTAACAACTGTCTAACAATATGTGGAAAGTGAATCTCTACTGTGGAAATGTGAAGAAGACGTTTGATGCTGTTCCTTGATGGTAGAAGTGTGAATGGACATTTGAAGAAATACAAAAGTGATGCTGTACTGAAGGCATTGAAACATCAGACCAGTTAGAAGATGAACACAAGTAACTTTGCACCGTGTGTTAGAGGCACAAGTGGAAGAACAGTATGAATACAGGTTGCCTCCTGATGCATGAAACATCTCACACAGGGACAGTGGTTGTTTTCTTGATGCAGGCTAATTTGTGTTAGTTTTGCTTGTGTATTGATATCCTCTTCCAGAAAAAGACATACAATGCTTTGTTTGAGAACACAGATTATTGGACAGAGATTTGAAAGAAGTTATGTCATGAATGCTTGGAAAAGAGTTTTGAACAAAAGAGATATATCCTGTTGAGTTTTGGAGATTTCATTTGGCAAGTGTTAGTGGAATGGCAATGAGATTAAGTTGCTGGTAATCCCAAGCTTTTGAATGTCATGACATTGTCTGCGAGCTGGCACTTGGAATTTGTATGACATTAGCTGACAGACTACAGTGCTGTTGCACAGAAGGTTAGTGAGTATGTACTTTTTGAGTGTGCAGACTAAACTGGTGGCCATGTGAGAAGATTTTCTCAGTGTGCTACTAACGTAATGGGTCTTACATGTTCATTGCAGCTATTTTCAGTGTATATCGATATAGACAAATGAACGCAATCCCATATTTGAATGTGAAAACGCCATGTGGCACTAGAGCGTGACTTGAAATGGAAGTTTTCTAGAAGACGTCTGGCTGAATATATTCAAGTGATACTACAATTACTGTGCATTGGAATTGTATAGAAGGTTGACTCACAAATTGCAATGTGTTGGGAAGCTACGTATCTACTGGCGTCAGCTCCCATTGGAAGTAAAGGTTTGTGAATATGTTTGCAGTTTGCTTGTCGAATTCGTTGACTAGTGTAAGAGCTAAGTAAATTGTGAAGGATCACTATTAGTTGTCCTTAGCTATTGTTAAATTTGTACTTTTGATATAGTCAGATCTGTTTAGTGTGATTATTTGCAGTTGGGTGTACTATCTTAAGCACAGGGCGTTGCATGTTTATACAGTGAGAAGTGGCACAGAGTTAGTGGAGAATAGCGTTGTTCTCTCAGAGTTCAGTATTTTGTGTGTTCATGAATAGTTGAGTACTAGGTGGGGGAAGAGAGCTACTGTGAAAAATGCCATAGTTTACTTAAGACACGGGATATGTGTGTTAATTAGGTATATGATGAGTGTTTGAAATTCTTGAGAAGAATTAGTAACTGTCATTTGCAGAAGTGGCAGTTTAGAGTACAGTGTGTTGTTATTATAGCAATGCTTGAAACATTTGTTTTACATATAACATGCCTTGGTGATACGTGTCTTGCTTTGACAGGATGATCGATGCTAGTGAATATTATCGATTTCACCGATAGCGGATTAAGACAGTGAGGTTTTCATGCAGTGATGCGTTGGAGAAATTTGAGAGAGCAGAGCTAACAGTTTTTGAAGCTTGTTGGGAAGTCGTATTTCATAGTTTGGTGCTTTTCTTGAGCCGGGTCCATTTACTATTTTTTATGCGGTGAAGAAGCAAAGCAGTGCGTTATCATTAGCATATGCTGAAGGCAGACTTGCAGTGGAGAATAGTTGCTGCACATTGAAGTACCAAAAGGAAATGTTGATGAGGTAAGGAATAGTGTTTGGATACAAAAGTTTAGTCCTAAAGTTATTTAAGGAATGAGAGGGAGATTGAAATTTAATTGTGCATGTTGTAATTGAAGTTATGCAAAGTTTGTGGAGGGTAAATTTGAATGTGACAGTGTCAGAGTGACAGGTTGAAGTTTCGAGGTACGTGCGTGTCTTGCTAATTTTTGGATAGTTGGTCCTATTTACAGTGATGTGATTATTGTTTTAATACAGAAGACAATTGCTGTGTTACACCATGCTAATGACTGTACTAGAAAAGTGTAGGAATGTTATCACAAAATGTGTCTGCTTCTATGGATAATAGTGAGAAAATATTTGGTTGTTCATTTGTTTAAATGATAATATGAATACATGACAGCAAATGTGCTGTCAACTTAATGCCTTGCCTGTTGGCCAGTATGTGCAACTGTTGATCAATCAATTACTCCTTTCAGTAATGATGGGATTGCACGTGGAGCTGAACAGAAAGTGGGTGCGAGCCACATATTACAAAATAACCTGAGGAGGATCGAAATACATGGAACTTGTTTCTGCTGTTGAATTGAGCTGATAAGTTGTTGAGGTGAAAGCATCGTTTGTGACTAGATGTGAGAAGAAAGAGCCCACAGAAGACTCTCTCTTGTTGTGAGAATTAAATGACTATAACTTGGAGAGACAATTGTTTCTCTCAGTGAGATGCCGTGTGAGAATGACGGGAACCAATTGTGCGGAATAGCATGGGCTGAGCTGCCAACCAATCCAGCGTAGGACCGAACCAAATTGGATGGATACTTGGTAATTGTACTTAGTGATTTTGTTTCAGAGAAAGTGGTCTTTGATAGAGATTGTGTTTTGTTATTACAGTATTTGGAGAATTGTGCTGCATAGTAATGGCAGTTAGATTTTTGCCGTGTTAGATCTAATGATTAACCAAGAGGCACTAGTTGTGGATGTCAGCTCAGTTCATATACTGATTGACATCTTTTGTAGATTTGTCAGAGGGTAGCTCAACTCAAAGGTGTAACCCCTCAGTGATACATCAGCAGTTGTCGTTGCGATGGAATTTTTAGTGTGTGTGTGTGTGTGTGTGTGTGTGTGTGTGTGTGTGTGTGTGTGTGTCTGTCAGGTGAAAAGGTTGAATGTATTTTGAATTGAGAATTTTGAGAGTCCTAGGTATGGCAAATAATGTGTGTTTGCATTACTTCTTGGATTTTTGCTGTGTAATTTTTGTGGATTTTTGGTTGATTTAAGGATCAGTACGTGATAGAATGGCGAGTGTGAAGGTTTCTTCTGTTTTCTTTGTGTAGGCAAGTTCTTTAATACGCATTGTTAATGTGTTTGCTGCTACTCGTGTGATAACTACAAGTAACAGATATTTTTTCGTGAGTGAGTCTGTGTTGTGAGAATAACGTTCATGTCTGATGGAGTGCACCTGCATCATTAGCTGTTGGAAAGAACTTGCAAATGGCAGCATTGTAACAACTGTCTAACAACAGGTGGAAAGTGAATCTCTACTGTGGAAATGTGAAGAAGACGTTTGATGCTGTTCCTTGATGGTAGAAGTGTGAATGGACATTTGAAGAAATACAAAAGTGATGCTGTACTGAAGGCATTGAAACATCAGACCAGTTAGAAGATGAACACAAGTAACTTTGCACCGTGTGTTAGAGGCACAAGTGGAAGAACAGTATGAATACAGGTTGCCTCCTGATGCATGAAACATCTCACACAGGGACAGTGGTTGTTTTCTTGATGCAGGCTAATTTGTGTTAGTTTTGCTTGTGTATTGATATCCTCTTCCAGAAAAAGACATACAATGCTTTGTTTGAGAACACAGATTATTGGACAGAGATTTGAAAGAAGTTATGTCATGAATGCTTGGAAAAGAGTTTTGAACAAAAGAGATATATTCTGTTGAGTTTTGGAGATTTCATTTGGCAAGTGTTAGTGGAATGGCACTGAGATGAAGTTGCTGGTAATCCCAAGCTCTTGAATGTCATGACATTGTCTGCGAGCTGGCACTTGGAATTTGTATGACATTAGCTGACAGACTACAGTGCTGTTGCACAGAAGGTTAGTGAGTATGTACTTTTTGAGTGAGCAGACTAAACTGGTGGCCATGTGAGAAGATTTTCTCAGTGTGCTACTAACGTAATGGGTCTTACATGTTCATTGCAGCTATTTTCAGTGTATATCGATATAGACAAATGAACGCAATCCCATAATTGAATGTGAAAACGCCATGTGGCACTAGAGCGTGACTTGAAATGGAAGTTTTCTAGAAGACGTCTGGCTGAATATATTCAAGTGATACTACAATTACTGTGCATTGGAATTGTATAGAAGGTTGACTCACAAATTGCAATGTGTTGGGAAGCTACGTATCTACTGGCGTCAGCTCCCATTGGAAGTAAAGGTTTGTGAATATGTTTGCAGTTTGCTTGTCGAATTCATTGACTAGTGTAAGAGCTAAGTAAATTGTGAAGGATCACTATTAGTTGTCCTTAGCTATTGTTAAATTTGTACTTTTGATATAGTCAGATCTGTTTAGTGTGATTATTTGCAGTTGGGTGTACTATCTTAAGCACAGGGCGTTGCATGTTTATACAGTGAGAAGTGGCACAGAGTTAGTGGAGAATAGCGTTGTTCTCTCAGAGTTCAGTATTTTGTGTGTTCATGAATAGTTGAGTACTAGGTGGGGGAAGAGAGCTACTGTGAAAAATGCCATAGTTTACTTAAGACACGGGATATGTGTGTTAATTAGGTATATGATGAGTGTTTGAAATTCTTGAGAAGAATTAGTAACTGTCATTTGCAGAAGTGGCAGTTTAGAGTACAGTGTGTTGTTATTATAGCAATGCTTGAAACATTTGTTTTACATATAACATGCCTTGGTGATACGTGTCTTGCTTTGACAGGATGATCGATGCTAGTGAATATTATCGATTTCACCGATAGCGGATTAAGACAGTGAGGTTTTCATGCAGTGATGCGTTGGAGAAATTTGAGAGAGCAGAGCTAAGAGTTTTTGAAGCTTGTTGGGAAGTCGTATTTCATAGTTTGGTGCTTTTCTTGAGCCGGGTCCATTTACTATTTTTTATGCGGTGAAGAAGCAAAGCAGTGCGTTATCATTAGCATATGCTGAAGGCAGACTTGCAGTGGAGAATAGTTGCTGCACATTGAAGTACCAAAAGGAAATGTTGATGAGGTAAGGAATAGTGTTTGGATACAAAAGTTTAGTCCTAAAGTTATTTAAGGAATGAGAGGGAGATTGAAATTTAATTGTGCATGTTGTAATTGAAGTTATGCAAAGTTTGTGGAGGGTAAATTTGAATGTGACAGTGTCAGAGTGACAGGTTGAAGTTTCGAGGTACGTGCGTGTCTTGCTAATTTTTGGATAGTTGGTCCTATTTACAGTGATGTGATTATTGTTTTAATACAGAAGACAATTGCTGTGTTACACCATGCTAATGACTGTACTAGAAAAGTGTAGGAATGTTATCACAAAATGTGTCTGCTTCTATGGATAATAGTGAGAAAATATTTGGTTGTTCATTTGTTTAAATGATAATATGAATACATGACGGCAAATGTGCTGTCAACTTAATGCCTTGCCTGTTGGCCAGTATGTGCAACTGTTGATCAATCAATTACTCCTTTCAGTAATGATGGGATTGCACGTGGAGCTGAACAGAAAGTGGGTGTGAGCCACATATTACAAAATAACCTGAGGAGGATCGAAATACATGGAACTTGTTTCTGCTGTTGAATTGAGCTGATAAGTTGTTGAGGTGAAAGCATCGTTTGTGACTAGATGTGAGAAGAAAGAGCCCACAGAAGACTCTCTCTTGTTGTGAGAATTAAATGACTATAACTTGGAGAGACAATTGTTTCTCTCAGTGAGATGCCGTGTGAGAATGACGGGAACCAATTGTGCGGAATAGCATGGGCTGAGCTGCCAACCAATCCAGCGTAGGACCGAACCAAATTGGATGGATACTTGGTAATTGTACTTAGTGATTTTGTTTCAGAGAAAGTGGTCTTTGATAGAGATTGTGTTTTGTTATCACAGTATTTGGAGAATTGTGCTGCATAGTAATGGCAGTTAGATTTTTGCCGTGTTAGATCTAATGATTAACCAAGAGGCACTAGTTGTGGATGTCAGCTCAGTTCATATACTGATTGACATCTTTTGTAGATTTGTCAGAGGGTAGCTCAACTCAAAGGTGTAACCCCTCAGTGATACATCAGCAGTTGTCGTTGCGATGGAATTTTTAGTGTGTGTGTGTGTGTGTGTGTGTGTGTGTGTGTGTCTGTCAGGTGAAAAGGTTGAATGTATTTTGAGTTGAGAATTTTGAGAGTCCTAGGTATGGCAAATAATGTGTGTTTGCATTACTTCTTGGATTTTTGCTGTGTAATTTTTGTGGATTTTTGGTTGATTTAAGGATCAGTACGTGATAGAATGGCGAGTGTGAAGGTTTCTTCTGTTTTCTTTGTGTAGGCAAGTTCTTTAATACGCATTGTTAATGTGTTTGCTGCTACTCGTGTGATAACTACAAGTAACAGATATTTTTTCGTGAGTGAGTCTGTGTTGTGAGAATATTGTTCATGTCTGATGGAGTGCACCTGCATCATTAGCTGTTGGAAAGAACTTGCAAATGGCAGCATTGTAACAACTGTCTAACAACAGGTGGAAAGTGAATCTCTACTGTGGAAATGTGAAGAAGACGTTTGATGCTGTTCCTTGATGGTAGAAGTGTGAATGGACATTTGAAGAAATACAAAAGTGATGCTGTACTGAAGGCATTGAAACATCAGACCAGTTAGAAGATGAACACAAGTAACTTTGCACCGTGTGTTAGAGGCACAAGTGGAAGAACAGTATGAATACAGGTTGCCTCCTGATGCATGAAACATCTCACACAGGGACAGTGGTTGTTTTCTTGATGCAGGCTAATTTGTGTTAGTTTTGCTTGTGTATTGATATCCTCTTCCAGAAAAAGACATACAATGCTTTGTTTGAGAACACAGATTATTGGACAGAGATTTGAAAGAAGTTATGTCATGAATGCTTGGAAATGAGTTTTGAACAAAAGAGATATATCCTGTTGAGTTTTGGAGATTTCATTTGGCAAGTGTTAGTGGAATGGCAATGAGATTAAGTTGCTGGTAATCCCAAGCTTTTGAATGTCATGACATTGTCTGCGAGCTGGCACTTGGAATTTGTATGACATTAGCTGACAGACTACAGTGCTGTTGCACAGAAGGTTAGTGAGTATGTACTTTTTGAGTGAGCAGACTAAACTGGTGGCCATGTGAGAAGATTTTCTCAGTGTGCTACTAACGTAATGGGTCTTACATGTTCATTGCAGCTATTTTCAGTGTATATCGGTATAGACAAATGAACGCAATCCCATAATTGAATGTGAAAACGCCATGTGGCACTAGAGCGTGACTTGAAATGGAAGTTTTCTAGAAGACGTCTGGCTGAATATATTCAAGTGATACTACAATTACTGTGCATTGGAATTGTATAGAAGGTTGACTCACAAATTGCAATGTGTTGGGAAGCTACGTATCTACTGGCGTCAGCTCCCATTGGAAGTAAAGGTTTGTGAATATGTTTGCAGTTTGCTTGTCGAATTCGTTGACTAGTGTAAGAGCTAAGTAAATTGTGAAGGATCACTATTAGTTGTCCTTAGCTATTGTTAAATTTGTACTTTTGATATAGTCAGATCTGTTTAGTGTGATTATTTGCAGTTGGGTGTACTATCTTAAGCACAGAGCGTTGCATGTTTATACAGTGAGAAGTGGCACAGAGTTAGTGGAGAATAGCGTTGTTCTCTCAGAGTTCAGTATTTTGTGTGTTCATGAATAGTTGAGTACTAGGTGGGGGAAGAGAGCTACTGTGAAAAATGCCATAGTTTACTTAAGACACGGGATATGTGTGTTAATTAGGTATATGATGAGTGTTTGAAATTCTTGAGAAGAATTAGTAACTGTCATTTGCAGAAGTGGCAGTTTAGAGTACAGTGTGTTGTTATTATAGCAATGCTTGAAACATTTGTTTCACATATAACATGCCTTGGTGATACGTGTCTTGCTTTGAGAGGATGATCGATGCTAGTGAATATTATCGATTTCACCGATAGCGGATTAAGACAGTGAGGTTTTCATGCAGTGATGCGTTGGAGAAATTTGAGAGAGCAATGCTAAGAGTTTTTGAAGCTTGTTGGGAAGTCGTATTTCATAGTTTGGTGCTTTTCTTGAGCCGGGTCCATTTATTATTTTTTATGCGGTGAAGAAGCAAAGCAGTGCGTTATCATTAGCATATGCTGAAGGCAGACTTGCAGTGGAGAATAGTTGCTGCACATTGAAGTACCAAAAGGAAATGTTGATGAGGTAAGGAATAGTGTTTGGATACAAAAGTTTAGTCCTAAAGTTATTTAAGGAATGAGAGGGAGATTGAAATTTAATTGTGCATGTTGTAATTGAAGTTATGCAAAGTTTGTGGAGGGTAAATTTGAATGTGACAGTGTCAGAGTGACAGGTTGAAATTTCGAGGTACGTGCGTGTCTTGCTAATTTTTGGATAGTTGGTCCTATTTACAGTGATGTGATTATTGTTTTAATACAGAAGACAATTGCTGTGTTACACCATGCTAATGACTGTACTAGAAAAGTGTAGGAATGTTATCACAAAATGTGTCTGCTTCTATGGATAATAGTGAGAAAATATTTGGTTGTTCATTTGTTTAAATGATAATATGAATACATGACAGCAAATGTGCTGTCAACTTAATGCCTTGCCTGTTGGCCAGTATGTGCAACTGTTGATCAATCAATTACTCCTTTCAGTAATGATGGGATTGCACGTGGAGCTGAACAGAAAGTGGGTGCGAGCCACATATTACAAAATAACCTGAGGAGGATCGAAATACATGGAACTTGTTTCTGCTGTTGAATTGAGCTGATAAGTTGTTGAGGTGAAAGCATCGTTTGTGACTAGATGTGAGAAGAAAGAGCCCACAGAAGACTCTCTCTTGTTGTGAGAATTAAATGACTATAACTTGGAGAGACAATTGTTTCTCTCAGTGAGATGCCGTGTGAGAATGACGGGAACCAATTGTGCGGAATAGCATGGGCTGAGCTGCCAACCAATCCAGCGTAGGACCGAACCAAATTGGATGGATACTTGGTAATTGTACTTAGTGATTTTGTTTCAGAGAAAGTGGTCTTTGATAGAGATTGTGTTTTGTTATCACAGTATTTGGAGAATTGTGCTGCATAGTAATGGCAGTTAGATTTTTGCCGTGTTAGATCTAATGATTAACCAAGAGGCACTAGTTGTGGATGTCAGCTCAGTTCATATACTGATTGACATCTTTTGTAGATTTGTCAGAGGGTAGCTCAACTCAAAGGTGTAACCCCTCAGTGATACATCAGCAGTTGTCGTTGCGATGGAATTTTTAGTGTGTGTGTGTGCGTGTGTGTGTGTGTGTGTGTGTGTGTGTCTGTCAGGTGAAAAGGTTGAATGTATTTTGAGTTGAGAATTTTGAGAGTCCTAGGTATGGCAAATAATGTGTGTTTGCATTACTTCTTGGATTTTTGCTGTGTAATTTTTGTGGATTTTTGGTTGATTTAAGGATCAGTACGTGATAGAATGGCGAGTGTGAAGGTTTCTTCTGTTTTCTTTGTGTAGGCAAGTTCTTTAATACGCATTGTTAATGTGTTTGCTGCTACTCGTGTGATAACTACAAGTAACAGATATTTTTTCGTGAGTGAGTCTGTGTTGTGACAATATTGTTCATGTCTGATGGAGTGCACCTGCATCATTAGCTGTTGGAAAGAACTTGCAAATGGCAGCATTGTAACAACTGTCTAACAACAGGTGGAAAGTAAATCTCTACTGTGGAAATGTGAAGAAGACGTTTGATGCTGTTCCTTGATGGTAGAAGTGTGAATGGACATTTGAAGAAATACAAAAGTGATGCTGTACTGAAGGCATTGAAACATCAGACCAGTTAGAAGATGAACACAAGTAACTTTGCACCGTGTGTTAGAGGCACAAGTGGAAGAACAGTATGAATACAGGTTGCCTCCTGATGCATGAAACATCTCACACAGGGACAGTGGTTGTTTTCTTGATGCAGGCTAATTTGTGTTAGTTTTGCTTGTGTATTGATATCCTCTTCCAGAAAAAGACATACAATGCTTTGTTTGAGAACACAGATTATTGGACAGAGATTTGAAAGAAGTTATGTCATGAATGCTTGGAAAAGAGTTTTGAACAAAAGAGATATATTCTGTTGAGTTTTGGAGATTTCATTTGGCAAGTGTTAGTGGAATGGCACTGAGATGAAGTTGCTGGTAATCCCAAGCTCTTGAATGTCATGACATTGTCTGCGAGCTGGCACTTGGAATTTGTATGACATTAGCTGACAGACTACAGTGCTGTTGCACAGAAGGTTAGTGAGTATGTACTTTTTGAGTGAGCAGACTAAACTGGTGGCCATGTGAGAAGATTTTCTCAGTGTGCTACTAACGTAATGGGTCTTACATGTTCATTGCAGCTATTTTCAGTGTATATCGATATAGACAAATGAACGCAATCCCATAATTGAATGTGAAAACGCCATGTGGCACTAGAGCGTGACTTGAAATGGAAGTTTTCTAGAAGACGTCTGGCTGAATATATTCAAGTGATACTACAATTACTGTGCATTGGAATTGTATAGAAGGTTGACTCACAAATTGCAATGTGTTGGGAAGCTATGTATCTACTGGCGTCAGCTCCCATTGGAAGTAAAGGTTTGTGAATATGTTTGCAGTTTGCTTGTCGAATTCATTGACTAGTGTAAGAGCTAAGTAAATTGTGAAGTATCACTATTAGTTGTCCTTAGCTATTGTTAAATTTGTACTTTTGATATAGTCAGATCTGTTTAGTGTGATTATTTGCAGTTGGGTGTACTATCTTAAGCACAGGGCGTTGCATGTTTATACAGTGAGAAGTGGCACAGAGTTAGTGGAGAATAGCGTTGTTCTCTCAGAGTTCAGTATTTTGTGTGTTCATGAATAGTTGAGTACTAGGTGGGGGAAGAGAGCTACTGTGAAAAATGCCATAGTTTACTTAAGACACGGGATATGTGTGTTAATTAGGTATATGATTGTTTGAAATTCTTGAGAAGAATTAGTAACTGTCATTTGCAGAAGTGGCAGTTTAGAGTACAGTGTGTTGTTATTATAGCAATGCTTGAAACATTTGTTTCACATATAACATGCCTTGGTGATACGTGTCTTGCTTTGACAGGATGATCGATGCTAGTGAACATTATCGATTTCACCGATAGCGGATTAAGACAGTGAGGTTTTCATGCAGTGATGCGTTGGAGAAATTTGAGAGAGCAGAGCTAACAGTTTTTGAAGCTTGTTGGGAAGTCGTATTTCATAGTTTGGTGCTTTTCTTGAGCCGGGTCCATTTACTATTTTTTATGCGGTGAAGAAGCAAAGCAGTGCGTTATCATTAGCATATGCTGAAGGCAGACTTGCAGTGGAGAATAGTTGCTGCACATTGAAGTACCAAAAGGAAATGTTGATGAGGTAAGGAATAGTGTTTGGATACAAAAGTTTAGTCCTAAAGTTATTTAAGGAATGAGAGGGAGATTGAAATTTAATTGTGCATGTTGTAATTGAAGTTATGCAAAGTTTGTGGAGGGTAAATTTGAATGTGACAGTGTCAGAGTGACAGGTTGAAGTTTCGAGGTATGTGCGTGTCTTGCTAATTTTTGGATAGTTGGTCCTATTTACAGTGATGTGATTACTGTTTTAATACAGAAGACAATTGCTGTGTTACACCATGCTAATGACTGTACTAGAAAAGTGTAGGAATGTTATCACAAAATGTGTCTGCTTCTATGGATAATAGTGAGAAAATATTTGGTTGTTGATTTGTTTAAATGATAATATGAATACATTACAGCAAATGTGCTGTCAACTTAATGCCTTGCCTGTTGGCCAGTATGTGCAACTGTTGATCAATCAATTACTCCTTTCAGTAATGATGGGATTGCACGTGGAGCTGAACAGAAAGTGGGTGCGAGCCACATATTACAAAATAACCTGAGGAGGATCGAAATACATGGAACTTGTTTCTGCTGTTGAATTGAGCTGATAAGTTGTTGAGGTGAAAGCATCGTTTGTGACTAGATGTGAGAAGAAAGAGCCCACAGAAGACTCTCTCTTGTTGTGAGAATTAAATGACTATAACTTGGAGAGACAATTGTTTCTCTCAGTGAGATGCCGTGTGAGAATGACGGGAACCAATTGTGCGGAATAGCATGGGCTGAGCTGCCAACCAATCCAGCGTAGGACCGAACCAAATTGGATGGATACTTGGTAATTGTACTTAGTGATTTTGTTTCAGAGAAAGTGGTCTTTGATAGAGATTGTGTTTTGTTATCACAGTATTTGGAGAATTGTGCTGCATAGTAATGGCAGTTAGATTTTTGCCGTGTTAGATCTAATGATTAACCAAGAGGCACTAGTTGTGGATGTCAGCTCAGTTCATATACTGATTGACATCTTTTGTAGATTTGTCAGAGGGTAGCTCAACTCAAAGGTGTAACCCCTCAGTGATACATCAGCAGTTGTCGTTGCGATGGAATTTTTAGTGTGTGTGTGTGTGTGTGTGTGTGTGTGTGTGTGTGTGTCTGTCAGGTGAAAAGGTTGAATGTATTTTGAGTTGAGAATTTTGAGAGTCCTAGGTATGGCAAATAATGTGTGTTTGCATTACTTCTTGGATTTTTGCTGTGTAATTTTTGTGGATTTTTGGTTGATTTAAGGATCAGTACGTGATAGAATGGCGAGTGTGAAGGTTTCTTCTGTTTTCTTTGTGTAGGCAAGTTCTTTAATACGCATTGTTAATGTGTTTGCTGCTACTCGTGTGATAACTACAAGTAACAGATATTTTTTCGTGAGTGAGTCTGTGTTGTGAGAATAACGTTCATGTCTGATGGAGTGCACCTGCATCATTAGCTGTTGGAAAGAACTTGCAAATGGCAGCATTGTAACAACTGTCTAACAACAGGTGGAAAGTGAATCTCTACTGTGGAAATGTGAAGAAGACGTTTGATGCTGTTCCTTGATGGTAGAAGTGTGAATGGACATTTGAAGAAATACAAAAGTGATGCTGTACTGAAGGCATTGAAACATCAGACCAGTTAGAAGATGAACACAAGTAACTTTGCACCGTGTGTTAGAGGCACAAGTGGAAGAACAGTATGAATACAGGTTGCCTCCTGATGCATGAAACATCTCACACAGGGACAGTGGTTGTTTTCTTGATGCAGGCTAATTTGTGTTAGTTTTGCTTGTGTATTGATATCCTCTTCCAGAAAAAGACATACAATGCTTTGTTTGAGAACACAGATTATTGGACAGAGATTTGAAAGAAGTTATGTCATGAATGCTTGGAAAAGAGTTTTGAACAAAAGAGATATATTCTGTTGAGTTTTGGAGATTTCATTTGGCAAGTGTTAGTGGAATGGCACTGAGATGAAGTTGCTGGTAATCCCAAGCTCTTGAATGTCATGACATTGTCTGCGAGCTGGCACTTGGAATTTGTATGACATTAGCTGACAGACTACAGTGCTGTTGCACAGAAGGTTAGTGAGTATGTACTTTTTGAGTGAGCAGACTAAACTGGTGGCCATGTGAGAAGATTTTCTCAGTGTGCTACTAACGTAATGGGTCTTACATGTTCATTGCAGCTATTTTCAGTGTATATCGATATAGACAAATGAACGCAATCCCATAATTGAATGTGAAAACGCCATGTGGCACTAGAGCGTGACTTGAAATGGAAGTTTTCTAGAAGACGTCTGGCTGAATATATTCAAGTGATACTACAATTACTGTGCATTGGAATTGTATAGAAGGTTGACTCACAAATTGCAATGTGTTGGGAAGCTATGTATCTACTGGCGTCAGCTCCCATTGGAAGTAAAGGTTTGTGAATATGTTTGCAGTTTGCTTGTCGAATTCATTGACTAGTGTAAGAGCTAAGTAAATTGTGAAGTATCACTATTAGTTGTCCTTAGCTATTGTTAAATTTGTACTTTTGATATAGTCAGATCTGTTTAGTGTGATTATTTGCAGTTGGGTGTACTATCTTAAGCACAGGGCGTTGCATGTTTATACAGTGAGAAGTGGCACAGAGTTAGTGGAGAATAGCGTTGTTCTCTCAGAGTTCAGTATTTTGTGTGTTCATGAATAGTTGAGTACTAGGTGGGGGAAGAGAGCTACTGTGAAAAATGCCATAGTTTACTTAAGACACGGGATATGTGTGTTAATTAGGTATATGATTGTTTGAAATTCTTGAGAAGAATTAGTAACTGTCATTTGCAGAAGTGGCAGTTTAGAGTACAGTGTGTTGTTATTATAGCAATGCTTGAAACATTTGTTTCACATATAACATGCCTTGGTGATACGTGTCTTGCTTTGACAGGATGATCGATGCTAGTGAACATTATCGATTTCACCGATAGCGGATTAAGACAGTGAGGTTTTCATGCAGTGATGCGTTGGAGAAATTTGAGAGAGCAGAGCTAACAGTTTTTGAAGCTTGTTGGGAAGTCGTATTTCATAGTTTGGTGCTTTTCTTGAGCCGGGTCCATTTACTATTTTTTATGCGGTGAAGAAGCAAAGCAGTGCGTTATCATTAGCATATGCTGAAGGCAGACTTGCAGTGGAGAATAGTTGCTGCACATTGAAGTACCAAAAGGAAATGTTGATGAGGTAAGGAATAGTGTTTGGATACAAAAGTTTAGTCCTAAAGTTATTTAAGGAATGAGAGGGAGATTGAAATTTAATTGTGCATGTTGTAATTGAAGTTATGCAAAGTTTGTGGAGGGTAAATTTGAATGTGACAGTGTCAGAGTGACAGGTTGAAGTTTCGAGGTATGTGCGTGTCTTGCTAATTTTTGGATAGTTGGTCCTATTTACAGTGATGTGATTACTGTTTTAATACAGAAGACAATTGCTGTGTTACACCATGCTAATGACTGTACTAGAAAAGTGTAGGAATGTTATCACAAAATGTGTCTGCTTCTATGGATAATAGTGAGAAAATATTTGGTTGTTGATTTGTTTAAATGATAATATGAATACATGACAGCAAATGTGCTGTCAACTTAATGCCTTGCCTGTTGGCCAGTATGTGCAACTGTTGATCAATCAATTACTCCTTTCAGTAATGATGGGATTGCACGTGGAGCTGAACAGAAAGTGGGTGCGAGCCACATATTACAAAATAACCTGAGGAGGATCGAAATACATGGAACTTGTTTCTGCTGTTGAATTGAGCTGATAAGTTGTTGAGGTGAAAGCATCGTTTGTGACTAGATGTGAGAAGAAAGAGCCCACAGAAGACTCTCTCTTGTTGTGAGAATTAAATGACTATAACTTGGAGAGACAATTGTTTCTCTCAGTGAGATGCCGTGTGAGAATGACGGGAACCAATTGTGCGGAATAGCATGGGCTGAGCTGCCAACCAATCCAGCGTAGGACCGAACCAAATTGGATGGATACTTGGTAATTGTACTTAGTGATTTTGTTTCAGAGAAAGTGGTCTTTGATAGAGATTGTGTTTTGTTATCACAGTATTTGGAGAATTGTGCTGCATAGTAATGGCAGTTAGATTTTTGCCGTGTTAGATCTAATGATTAACCAAGAGGCACTAGTTGTGGATGTCAGCTCAGTTCATATACTGATTGACATCTTTTGTAGATTTGTCAGAGGGTAGCTCAACTCAAAGGTGTAACCCCTCAGTGATACATCAGCAGTTGTCGTTGCGATGGAATTTTTAGTGTGTGTGTGTGTGTGTGTGTGTGTGTGTGTGTGTGTGTGTGTGTGTCTGTCAGGTGATAAGGTTGAATGTATTTTGAGTTGAGAATTTTGAGAGTCCTAGGTATGGCAAATAATGTGTGTTTGCATTACTTCTTGGATTTTTGCTGTGTAATTTTTGTGGATTTTTTGTTGATTTAAGGATCAGTACGTGATAGAATGGCGAGTGTGAAGGTTTCTTCTGTTTTCTTTGTGTAGGCAAGTTCTTTAATACGCATTGTTAATGTGTTTGCTGCTACTCGTGTGATAACTACAAGTAACAGATATTTTTTCGTGAGTGAGTCTGTGTTGTGAGAATAACGTTCATGTCTGATGGAGTGCACCTGCATCATTAGCTGTTGGAAAGAACTTGCAAATGGCAGCATTGTAACAACTGTCTAACAACAGGTGGAAAGTGAATCTCTACTGTGGAAATGTGAAGAAGACGTTTGATGCTGTTCCTTGATGGTAGAAGTGTGAATGGACATTTGAAGAAATACAAAAGTGATGCTGTACTGAAGGCATTGAAACATCAGACCAGTTAGAAGATGAACACAAGTAACTTTGCACCATGTGTTAGAGGCACAAGTGGAAGAACAGTATGAATACAGGTTGCCTCCTGATGCATGAAACATCTCACACAGGGACAGTGGTTGTTTTCTTGATGCAGGCTAATTTGTGTTAGTTTTGCTTGTGTATTGATATCCTCTTCCAGAAAAAGACATACAATGCTTTGTTTGAGAACACAGATTATTGGACAGAGATTTGAAAGAAATTATGTCATGAATGCTTGGAAAAGAGTTTTGAACAAAAGAGATATATTCTGTTGAGTTTTGGAGATTTCATTTGGCAAGTGTTAGTGGAATGGCACTGAGATGAAGTTGCTGGTAATCCCAAGCTCTTGAATGTCATGACATTGTCTGCGAGCTGGCACTTGGAATTTGTATGACATTAGCTGACAGACTACAGTGCTGTTGCACAGAAGGTTAGTGAGTATGTACTTTTTGAGTGAGCAGACTAAACTGGTGGCCATGTGAGAAGATTTTCTCAGTGTGCTACTAACGTAATGGGTCTTACATGTTCATTGCAGCTATTTTCAGTGTATATCGATATAGACAAATGAACGCAATCCCATAATTGAATGTGAAAACGCCATGTGGCACTAGAGCGTGACTTGAAATGGAAGTTTTCTAGAAGACGTCTGGCTGAATATATTCAAGTGATACTACAATTACTGTGCATTGGAATTGTATAGAAGGTTGACTCACAAATTGCAATGTGTTGGGAAGCTACGTATCTACTGGCGTCAGCTCCCATTGGAAGTAAAGGTTTGTGAATATGTTTGCAGTTTGCTTGTCGAATTCGTTGACTAGTGTAAGAGCTAAGTAAATTGTGAAGTATCACTATTAGTTGTCCTTAGCTATTGTTAAATTTGTACTTTTGATATAGTCAGATCTGTTTAGTGTGATTATTTGCAGTTGGGTGTACTATCTTAAGCACAGGGCGTTGCATGTTTATACAGTGAGAAGTGGCACAGAGTTAGTGGAGAATAGCGTTGTTCTCTCAGAGTTCAGTATTTTGTGTGTTCATGAATAGTTGAGTACTAGGTGGGGGAAGAGAGCTACTGTGAAAAATGCCATAGTTTACTTAAGACACGGGATATGTGTGTTAATTAGGTATATGATGAGTGTTTGAAATTCTTGAGAAGAATTAGTAACTGTCATTTGCAGAAGTGGCAGTTTAGAGTACAGTGTGTTGTTATTATAGCAATGCTTGAAACATTTGTTTTACATATAACATGCCTTGGTGATACGTGTCTTGCTTTGACAGGATGATCGATGCTAGTGAATATTATCGATTTCACCGATAGCGGATTAAGACAGTGAGGTTTTCATGCAGTGATGCGTTGGAGAAATTTGAGAGAGCAGAGCTAAGAGTTTTTGAAGCTTGTTGGGAAGTCGTATTTCATAGTTTGGTGCTTTTCTTGAGCCGGGTCCATTTACTATTTTTTATGCGGTGAAGAAGCAAAGCAGTGCGTTATCATTAGCATATGCTGAAGGCAGACTTGCAGTGGAGAATAGTTGCTGCACATTGAAGTACCAAAAGGAAATGTTGATGAGGTAAGGAATAGTGTTTGGATACAAAAGTTTAGTCCTAAAGTTATTTAAGAAATGAGAGGGAGATTGAAATTTAATTGTGCATGTTGTAATTGAAGTTATGCAAAGTTTGTGGAGGGTAAATTTGAATGTGACAGTGTCAGAGTGACAGGTTGAAGTTTCGAGGTACGTGCGTGTCTTGCTAATTTTTGGATAGTTGGTCCTATTTACAGTGATGTGATTATTGTTTTAATACAGAAGACAATTGCTGTGTTACACCATGCTAATGACTGTACTAGAAAAGTGTAGGAATGTTATCACAAAATGTGTCTGCTTCTGTGGATAATAGTGAGAAAATATTTGGTTGTTCATTTGTTTAAATGATAATATGAATACATGACAGCAAATGTGCTGTCAACTTAATGCCTTGCCTGTTGGCCAGTATGTGCAACTGTTGATCAATCAATTACTCCATTCAGTAATGATGGGATTGCACGTGGAGCTGAACAGAAAGTGGGTGCGAGCCACATATTACAAAATAACCTGAGGAGGATCGAAATACATGGAACTTGTTTCTGCTGTTGAATTGAGCTGATAAGTTGTTGAGGTGAAAGCATCATTTGTGACTAGATGTGAGAAGAAAGAGCCCACAGAAGACTGTCTCTCTTTGTGAGATTTAAATGACTATAACTTGGAGAGACAATTGTTTCTCTCAGTGAGATGCCGTGTGAGAATAACGGGAACCGATTGTGCGGAATAGCATGGGCTGAGCTGCCAACCAATCCAGCGTAGGACCGAACCAAATTGGATGGATACTTGGTAATTGTACTTAGTGATTTTGTTTCAGAGAAAGTGGTCTTTGATAGAGATTGTGTTTTGTTATCACAGTATTTGGAGAATTGTGCTGCATAGTAATGGCAGTTAGATTTTTGCCGTGTTAGATCTAATGATTAACCAAGAGGCACTAGTTGTGGATGTCAGCTCAGTTCATATACTGATTGACATCTTTTGTAGATTTGTCAGAGGGTAGCTCAACTCAAAGGTGTAACCCCTCAGTGATACATCAGCAGTTGTCGTTGCGATGGAATTTTTAGTGTGTGTGTGTGTGTGTGTGTGTGTGTGTGTGTGTGTCTGTCAGGTGAAAAGGTTGAATGTATTTTGAGTTGAGAATTTTGAGAGTCCTAGGTATGGCAAATAATGTGTGTTTGCATTACTTCTTGGATTTTTGCTGTGTAATTTTTGTGGATTTTTGGTTGATTTAAGGATCAGTACGTGATAGAATGGCGAGTGTGAAGGTTTCTTCTGTTTTCTTTGTGTAGGCAAGTTCTTTAATACGCATTGTTAATGTGTTTGCTGCTACTCGTGTGATAACTACAAGTAACAGATATTTTTTCGTGAGTGAGTCTGTGTTGTGACAATATTGTTCATGTCTGATGGAGTGCACCTGCATCATTAGCTGTTGGAAAGAACTTGCAAATGGCAGCATTGTAACAACTGTCTAACAACAGGTGGAAAGTGAATCTCTACTGTGGAAATGTGAAGAAGACGTTTGATGCTGTTCCTTGATGGTAGAAGTGTGAATGGACATTTGAAGAAATACAAAAGTGATGCTGTACTGAAGGCATTGAAACATCAGACCAGTTAGAAGATGAACACAAGTAACTTTGCGCCGTGTGTTAGAGGCACAAGTGGAAGAACAGTATGAATACAGGTTGCCTCCTGATGCATGAAACATCTCACACAGGGACAGTGGTTGTTTTCTTGATGCAGGCTAATTTGTGTTAGTTTTGCTTGTGTATTGATATCCTCTTTCAGAAAAAGACATACAATGCTTTGTTTGAGAACACAGATTATTGGACAGAGATTTGAAAGAAGTTATGTCATGAATGCTTGGAAATGAGTTTTGAACAAAAGAGATATATCCTGTTGAGTTTTGGAGATTTCATTTGGCAAGTGTTAGTGGAATGGCAATGAGATTAAGTTGCTGGTAATCCCAAGCTTTTGAATGTCATGACATTGTCTGCGAGCTGGCACTTGGAATTTGTATGACATTAGCTGACAGACTACAGTGCTGTTGCACAGAAGGTTAGTGAGTATGTACTTTTTGAGTGAGCAGACTAAACTGGTGGCCATGTGAGAAGATTTTCTCAGTGTGCTACTAACGTAATGGGTCTTACATGTTCATTGCAGCTATTTTCAGTGTATATCGATATAGACAAATGAACGCAATCCCATAATTGAATGTGAAAACGCCATGTGGCACTAGAGCGTGACTTGAAATGGAAGTTTTCTAGAAGACGTCTGGCTGAATATATTCAAGTGATACTACAATTACTGTGCATTGGAATTGTATAGAAGGTTGACTCACAAATTGCAATGTGTTGGGAAGCTACGTATCTACTGGCGTCAGCTCCCATTGGAAGTAAAGGTTTGTGAATATGTTTGCAGTTTGCTTGTCGAATTCGTTGACTAGTGTAAGAGCTAAGTAAATTGTGAAGGATCACTATTAGTTGTCCTTAGCTATTGTTAAATTTGTACTTTTGATATAGTCAGATCTGTTTAGTGTGATTATTTGCAGTTGGGTGTACTATCTTAAGCACAGGGCGTTGCATGTTTATACAGTGAGAAGTGGCACAGAGTTAGTGGAGAATAGCGTTGTTCTCTCAGAGTTCAGTATTTTGTGTGTTCATGAATAGTTGAGTACTAGGTGGGGGAAGAGAGCTACTGTGAAAAATGCCATAGTTTACTTAAGACACGGGATATGTGTGTTAATTAGGTATATGATGAGTGTTTGAAATTCTTGAGAAGAATTAGTAACTGTCATTTGCAGAAGTGGCAGTTTAGAGTACAGTGTGTTGTTATTATAGCAATGCTTGAAACATTTGTTTTACATATAACATGCCTTGGTGATACGTGTCTTGCTTTGACAGGATGATCGATGCTAGTGAATATTATCGATTTCACCGATAGCGGATTAAGACAGTGAGGTTTTCATGCAGTGATGCGTTGGAGAAATTTGAGAGAGCAGAGCTAAGAGTTTTTGAAGCTTGTTGGGAAGTCGTATTTCATAGTTTGGTGCTTTTCTTGAGCCGGGTCCATTTACTATTTTTTATGCGATGAAGAAGCAAAGCAGTGCGTTATCATTAGCATATGCTGAAGGCAGACTTGCAGTGGAGAATAGTTGCTGCACATTGAAGTACCAAAAGGAAATGTTGATGAGGTAAGGAATAGTGTTTGGATACAAAAGTTTAGTCCTAAAGTTATTTAAGGAATGAGAGGGAGATTGAAATTTAATTGTGCATGTTGTAATTGAAGTTATGCAAAGTTTGTGGAGGGTAAATTTGAATGTGACAGTGTCAGAGTGACAGGTTGAAGTTTCGAGGTACGTGCGTGTCTTGCTAATTTTTGGATAGTTGGTCCTATTTACAGTGATGTGATTATTGTTTTAATACAGAAGACAATTGCTGTGTTACACCATGCTAATGACTGTACTAGAAAAGTGTACGAATGTTATCACAAAATGTGTCTGCTTCTATGGATAATAGTGAGAAAATATTTGGTTGTTGATTTGTTTAAATGATAATATGAATACATGACAGCAAATGTGCTGTCAACTTAATGCCTTGCCTGTTGGCCAGTATGTGCAACTGTTGATCAATCAATTACTCCTTTCAGTAATGATGGGATTGCACGTGGAGCTGAACAGAAAGTGGGTGCGAGCCACATATTACAAAATAACCTGAGAAGGATCGAAATACATGGAACTTGTTTCTGCTGTTGAATTGAGCTGATAAGTTGTTGAGGTGAAAGCATCGTTTGTGACTAGATGTGAGAAGAAAGAGCCCACAGAAGACTCTCTCTTGTTGTGAGAATTAAATGACTATAACTTGGAGAGACAATTGTTTCTCTCAGTGAGATGCCGTGTGAGAATGACGGGAACCAATTGTGCGGAATAGCATGGGCTGAGCTGCCAACCAATCCAGCGTAGGACCGAACCAAATTGGATGGATACTTGGTAATTGTACTTAGTGATTTTGTTTCAGAGAAAGTGGTCTTTGATAGAGATTGTGTTTTGTTATCACAGTATTTGGAGAATTGTGCTGCATAGTAATGGCAGTTAGATTTTTGCCGTGTTAGATCTAATGATTAACCAAGAGGCACTAGTTGTGGATGTCAGCTCAGTTCATATACTGATTGACATCTTTTGTAGATTTGTCAGAGGGTAGCTCAACTCAAAGGTGTAACCCCTCAGTGATACATCAGCAGTTGTCGTTGCGATGGAATTTTTAGTGTGTGTGTGTGTGTGTGTGTGTGTGTGTGTGTGTGTGTGTGTCTGTCAGGTGAAAAGGTTGAATGTATTTTGAGTTGAGAATTTTGAGAGTCCTAGGTATGGCAAATAATGTGTGTTTGCATTACTTCTTGGATTTTTGCTGTGTAATTTTTGTGGATTTTTGGTTGATTTAAGGATCAGTACGTGATAGAATGGCGAGTGTGAAGGTTTCTTCTGTTTTCTTTGTGTAGGCAAGTTCTTTAATACGCATTGTTAATGTGTTTGCTGCTACTCGTGTGATAACTAAAAGTAACAGATATTTTTTCGTGAGTGAGTCTGTGTTGTGAGAATAACGTTCATGTCTGATGGAGTGCACCTGCATCATTAGCTGTTGGAAAGAACTTGCAAATGGCAGCATTGTAACAACTGTCTAACAATATGTGGAAAGTGAATCTCTACTGTGGAAATGTGAAGAAGACGTTTGATGCTGTTCCTTGATGGTAGAAGTGTGAATGGACATTTGAAGAAATACAAAAGTGATGCTGTACTGAAGGCATTGAAACATCAGACCAGTTAGAAGATGAACACAAGTAACTTTGCACCGTGTGTTAGAGGCACAAGTGGAAGAACAGTATGAATACAGGTTGCCTCCTGATGCATGAAACATCTCACACAGGGACAGTGGTTGTTTTCTTGATGCAGGCTAATTTGTGTTAGTTTTGCTTGTGTATTGATATCCTCTTCCAGAAAAAGACATACAATGCTTTGTTTGAGAACACAGATTATTGGACAGAGATTTGAAAGAAGTTATGTCATGAATGCTTGGAAATGAGTTTTGAACAAAAGAGATATATCCTGTTGAGTTTTGGAGATTTCATTTGGCAAGTGTTAGTGGAATGGCAATGAGATTAAGTTGCTGGTAATCCCAAGCTTTTGAATGTCATGACATTGTCTGCGAGCTGGCACTTGGAATTTGTATGACATTAGCTGACAGACTACAGTGCTGTTGCACAGAAGGTTAGTGAGTATGTACTTTTTGAGTGAGCAGACTAAACTGGTGGCCATGTGAGAAGATTTTCTCAGTGTGCTACTAACGTAATGGGTCTTACATGTTCATTGCAGCTATTTTCAGTGTATATCGATATAGACAAATGAACGCAATCCCATAATTGAATGTGAAAACGCCATGTGGCACTAGAGCGTGACTTGAAATGGAAGTTTTCTAGAAGACGTCTGGCTGAATATATTCAAGTGATACTACAATTACTGTGCATTGGAATTGTATAGAAGGTTGACTCACAAATTGCAATGTGTTGGGAAGCTACGTATCTACTGGCGTCAGCTCCCATTGGAAGTAAAGGTTTGTGAATATGTTTGCAGTTTGCTTGTCGAATTCGTTGACTAGTGTAAGAGCTAAGTAAATTGTGAAGGATCACTATTAGTTGTCCTTAGCTATTGTTAAATTTGTACTTTTGATATAGTCAGATCTGTTTAGTGTGATTATTTGCAGTTGGGTGTACTATCTTAAGCACAGGGCGTTGCATGTTTATACAGTGAGAAGTGGCACAGAGTTAGTGGAGAATAGCGTTGTTCTCTCAGAGTTCAGTATTTTGTGTGTTCATGAATAGTTGAGTACTAGGTGGGGGAAGAGAGCTACTGTGAAAAATGCCATAGTTTACTTAAGACACGGGATATGTGTGTTAATTAGGTATATGATGAGTGTTTGAAATTCTTGAGAAGAATTAGTAACTGTCATTTGCAGAAGTGGCAGTTTAGAGTACAGTGTGTTGTTATTATAGCAATGCTTGAAACATTTGTTTTACATATAACATGCCTTGGTGATACGTGTCTTGCTTTGACAGGATGATCGATGCTAGTGAATATTATCGATTTCACCGATAGCGGATTAAGACAGTGAGGTTTTCATGCAGTGATGCGTTGGAGAAATTTGAGAGAGCAGAGCTAAGAGTTTTTGAAGCTTGTTGGGAAGTCGTATTTCATAGTTTGGTGCTTTTCTTGAGCCGGGCCCATGTACTATTTTTTTATGCGGTGAAGAAGCAAAGCAGTGCGTTATCATTAGCATATGCTGAAGGCAGACTTGCAGTGGAGAATAGTTGCTGCACATTGAAGTACCAAAAGGAAATGTTGATGAGGTAAGGAATAGTGTTTGGATACAAAAGTTTAGTCCTAAAGTTATTTAAGGAATGAGAGGGAGATTGAAATTTAATTGTGCATGTTGTAATTGAAGTTATGCAAAGTTTGTGGAGGGTAAATTTGAATGTGACAGTGTCAGAGTGACAGGTTGAAGTTTCGAGGTACGTGCGTGTCTTGCTAATTTTTGGATAGTTGGTCCTATTTACAGTGATGTGATTATTGTTTTAATACAGAAGACAATTGCTGTGTTACACCATGCTAATGACTGTACTAGAAAAGTGTAGGAATGTTATCACAAAATGTGTCTGCTTCTATGGATAATAGTGAGAAAATATTTGGTTGTTGATTTGTTTAAATGATAATATGAATACATGACAGCAAATGTGCTGTCAACTTAATGCCTTGCCTGTTGGCCAGTATGTGCAACTGTTGATCAATCAATTACTCCTTTCAGTAATGATGGGATTGCACGTGGAGCTGAACAGAAAGTGGGTGCGAGCCACATATTACAAAATAACCTGAGGAGGATCGAAATACATGGAACTTGTTTCTGCTGTTGAATTGAGCTGATAAGTTGTTGAGGTGAAAGCATCGTTTGTGACTAGATGTGAGAAGAAAGAGCCCACAGAAGACTCTCTCTTGTTGTGAGAATTAAATGACTATAACTTGGAGAGACAATTGTTTCTCTCAGTGAGATGCCGTGTAGAATGACGGGAACCAATTGTGCGGAATAGCATGGGCTGAGCTGCCAACCAATCCAGCGTAGGACCGAACCAAATTGGATGGATACTTGGTAATTGTACTTAGTGATTTTGTTTCAGAGAAAGTGGTCTTTGATAGAGATTGTGTTTTGTTATCACAGTATTTGGAGAATTGTGCTGCATAGTAATGGCAGTTAGATTTTTGCCGTGTTAGATCTAATGATTAACCAAGAGGCACTAGTTGTGGATGTCAGCTCAGTTCATATACTGATTGACATCTTTTGTAGATTTGTCAGAGGGTAGCTCAACTCAAAGGTGTAACCCCTCAGTGATACATCAGCAGTTGTCGTTGCGATGGAATTTTTAGTGTGTGTGTGTGTGTGTGTGTGTGTGTGTGTGTTTGTGTGTGTGTGTGTGTGTCTGTCAGGTGAAAAGGTTGAATGTATTTTGAGTTGAGAATTTTGAGAGTCCTAGGTATGGCAAATAATGTGTGTTTGCATTACTTCTTGGATTTTTGCTGTGTAATTTTTGTGGATTTTTGGTTGATTTAAGGATCAGTACGTGATAGAATGGCGAGTGTGAAGGTTTCTTCTGTTTTCTTTGTGTAGGCAAGTTCTTTAATACGCATTGTTAATGTGTTTGCTGCTACTCGTGTGATAACTACAAGTAACAGATATTTTTTCGTGAGTGAGTCTGTGTTGTGAGAATAACGTTCATGTCTGATGGAGTGCACCTGCATCATTAGCTGTTGGAAAGAACTTGCAAATGGCAGCATTGTAACAACTGTCTAACAACAGGTGGAAAGTGAATCTCTAGTGTGGAAATGTGAAGAAGACGTTTGATGCTGTTCCTTGATGGTAGAAGTGTGAATGGACATTTGAAGAAATACAAAAGTGATGCTGTACTGAAGGCATTGAAACATCAGACCAGTTAGAAGATGAACACAAGTAACTTTGCACCGTGTGTTAGAGGCACAAGTGGAAGAACAGTATGAATACAGGTTGCCTCCTGATGCATGAAACATCTCACACAGGGACAGTGGTTGTTTTCTTGATGCAGGCTAATTTGTGTTAGTTTTGCTTGTGTATTGATATCCTCTTCCAGAAAAAGACATACAATGCTTTGTTTGAGAACACAGATTATTGGACAGAGATTTGAAAGAAGTTATGTCATGAATGCTTGGAAATGAGTTTTGAACAAAAGAGATATATCCTGTTGAGTTTTGGAGATTTCATTTGGCAAGTGTTAGTGGAATGGCAATGAGATTAAGTTGCTGGTAATCCCAAGCTTTTGAATGTCATGACATTGTCTGCGAGCTGGCACTTGGAATTTGTATGACATTAGCTGACAGACTACAGTGCTGTTGCACAGAAGGTTAGTGAGTATGTACTTTTTGAGTGAGCAGACTAAACTGGTGGCCATGTGAGAAGATTTTCTCAGTGTGCTACTAACGTAATGGGTCTTACATGTTCATTGCAGCTATTTTCAGTGTATATCGATATAGACAAATGAACGCAATCCCATAATTGAATGTGAAAACGCCATGTGGCACTAGAGCGTGACTTGAAATGGAAGTTTTCTAGAAGACGTCTGGCTGAATATATTCAAGTGATACTACAATTACTGTGCATTGGAATTGTATAGAAGGTTGACTCACAAATTGCAATGTGTTGGGAAGCTACGTATCTACTGGCGTCAGCTCCCATTGGAAGTAAAGGTTTGTGAATATGTTTGCAGTTTGCTTGTCGAATTCGTTGACTAGTGTAAGAGCTAAGTAAATTGTGAAGGATCACTATTAGTTGTCCTTAGCTATTGTTAAATTTGTACTTTTGATATAGTCAGATCTGTTTAGTGTGATTATTTGCAGTTGGGTGTACTATCTTAAGCACAGGGCGTTGCATGTTTATACAGTGAGAAGTGGCACAGAGTTAGTGGAGAATAGCGTTGTTCTCTCAGAGTTCAGTATTTTGTGTGTTCATGAATAGTTGAGTACTAGGTGGGGGAAGAGAGCTACTGTGAAAAATGCCATAGTTTACTTAAGACACGGGATATGTGTGTTAATTAGGTATATGATGAGTGTTTGAAATTCTTGAGAAGAATTAGTAACTGTCATTTGCAGAAGTGGCAGTTTAGAGTACAGTGTGTTGTTATTATAGCAATGCTTGAAACATTTGTTTTACATATAACATGCCTTGGTGATACGTGTCTTGCTTTGACAGGATGATCGATGCTAGTGAATATTATCGATTTCACCGATAGCGGATTAAGACAGTGAGGTTTTCATGCAGTGATGCGTTGGAGAAATTTGAGAGAGCAGAGCTAAGAGTTTTTGAAGCTTGTTGGGAAGTCGTATTTCATAGTTTGGTGCTTTTCTTGAGCCGGGCCCATGTACTATTTTTTATGCGGTGAAGAAGCAAAGCAGTGCGTTATCATTAGCATATGCTGAAGGCAGACTTGCAGTGGAGAATAGTTGCTGCACATTGAAGTACCAAAAGGAAATGTTGATGAGGTAAGGAATAGTGTTTGGATACAAAAGTTTAGTCCTAAAGTTATTTAAGGAATGAGAGGGAGATTGAAATTTAATTGTGCATGTTGTAATTGAAGTTATGCAAAGTTTGTGGAGGGTAAATTTGAATGTGACAGTGTCAGAGTGACAGGTTGAAGTTTCGAGGTACGTGCGTGTCTTGCTAATTTTTGGATAGTTGGTCCTATTTACAGTGATGTGATTATTGTTTTAATACAGAAGACAATTGCTGTGTTACACCATGCTAATGACTGTACTAGAAAAGTGTAGGAATGTTATCACAAAATGTGTCTGCTTCTATGGATAATAGTGAGAAAATATTTGGTTGTTGATTTGTTTAAATGATAATATGAATACATGACAGCAAATGTGCTGTCAACTTAATGCCTTGCCTGTTGGCCAGTATGTGCAACTGTTGATCAATCAATTACTCCTTTCAGTAATGATGGGATTGCACGTGGAGCTGAACAGAAAGTGGGTGCGAGCCACATATTACAAAATAACCTGAGGAGGATCGAAATACATGGAACTTGTTTCTGCTGTTGAATTGAGCTGATAAGTTGTTGAGGTGAAAGCATCGTTTGTGACTAGATGTGAGAAGAAAGAGCCCACAGAAGACTCTCTCTTGTTGTGAGAATTAAATGACTATAACTTGGAGAGACAATTGTTTCTCTCAGTGAGATGCCGTGTGAGAATGACGGGAACCAATTGTGCGGAATAGCATGGGCTGAGCTGCCAACCAATCCAGCGTAGGACGGAACCAAATTGGATGGATACTTGGTGATTGTACTTAGTGATTTTGTTTCAGAGAAAGTGGTCTTTGATAGAGATTGTGTTTTGTTATCACAGTATTTGGAGAATTGTGCTGCATAGTAATGGCAGTTAGATTTTTGCCGTGTTAGATCTAATGATTAACCAAGAGGCACTAGTTGTGGATGTCAGCTCAGTTCATATACTGATTGACATCTTTTGTAGATTTGTCAGAGGGTAGCTCAACTCAAAGGTGTAACCCCTCAGTGATACATCAGCAGTTGTCGTTGCGATGGAATTTTTAGTGTGTGTGTGTGTGTGTGTGTGTGTGTGTGTGTCTGTCAGGTGAAAAGGTTGAATGTATTTTGAGTTGAGAATTTTGAGAGTCCTAGGTATGGCAAATAATGTGTGTTTGCATTACTTCTTGGATTTTTGCTGTGTAATTTTTGTGGATTTTTGGTTGATTTAAGGATCAGTACGTGATAGAATGGCGAGTGTGAAGGTTTCTTCTGTTTTCTTTGTGTAGGCAAGTTCTTTAATACGCATTGTTAATGTGTTTGCTGCTACTCGTGTGATAACTACAAGTAACAGATATTTTTTCGTGAGTGAGTCTGTGTTGTGAGAATAACGTTCATGTCTGATGGAGTGCACCTGCATCATTAGCTGTTGGAAAGAACTTGCAAATGGCAGCATTGTAACAACTGTCTAACGACAGGTGGAAAGTGAATCTCTACTGTGGAAATGTGAAGAAGATGTTTGATGTTGCTCCTTGATGGTAGAAGTGTGAATGGACATTTCAAGAAATACAAAAGTGATGCTGTACTGAAGGCATTGAAACATCAGACCAGTTAGGAGAAGAACACAAGTAACTTTGCACCATGTGTTAGAGGCTCAAGTGGAAGAACAGTATGAATACAGGTTGCCTCCTGATGCATGAAACATCTCACACAGGGACAGTGGTTGTTTTCTTGATGCAGGCTAATTTGTGTTAGTTTTGCTTGTGTATTGATATCCTCTTCCAGAAAAAGACATACAATGCTTTGTTTGAGAACACAGATTATTGGACAGAGATTTGAAAGAAGTTATGTCATGAATGCTTGGAAAAGCGTTTTGAACAAAAGAGATATATTCTGTTGAGTTTTGGAGATTTCATTTGGCAAGTGTTAGTGGAATGGCACTGAGATGAAGTTGCTGGTAATCCCAAGCTCTTGAATGTCATGACATTGTCTGCGAGCTGGCACTTGGAATTTGTATGACATTAGCTGACAGACTACAGTGCTGTTGCACAGAAGGTTAGTGAGTATGTACTTTTTGAGTGAGCAGACTAAACTGGTGGCCATGTGAGAAGATTTTCTCAGTGTGCTACTAACGTAATGGGTCTTACATATTCATTGCAGCTATTTTCAGTGTATATCGATATAGACAAATGAACGCAATCCCATAATTGAATGTGAAAACGCCATGTGGCACTAGAGCGTGACTTGAAATGGAAGTTTTCTAGAAGACGTCTGGCTGAATATATTCAAGTGATACTACAATTACTGTGCATTGGAATTGTATAGAAGGTTGACTCACAAATTGCAATGTGTTGGGAAGCTACGTATCTACTGGCGTCAGCTCCCATTGGAAGTAAAGGTTTGTGAATATGTTTGCAGTTTGCTTGTCGAATTCGTTGACTAGTGTAAGAGCTAAGTAAATTGTGAAGGATCACTATTAGTTGTCCTTAGCTATTGTTAAATTTGTACTTTTGATATAGTCAGATCTGTTTAGTGTGATTATTTGCAGTTGGGTGTACTATCTTAAGCACAGGGCGTTGCATGTTTATACAGTGAGAAGTGGCACAGAGTTAGTGGAGAATAGCGTTGTTCTCTCAGAGTTCAGTATTTTGTGTGTTCATGAATAGTTGAGTACTAGGTGGGGGAAGAGAGCTACTGTGAAAAATGCCATAGTTTACTTAAGACACGGGATATGTGTGTTAATTAGGTATATGATGAGTGTTTGAAATTCTTGAGAAGAATTAGTAACTGTCATTTGCAGAAGTGGCAGTTTAGAGTACAGTGTGTTGTTATTATAGCAATGCTTGAAACATTTGTTTTACATATAACATGCCTTGGTGATACGTGTCTTGCTTTGACAGGATGATCGATGCTAGTGAATATTATCGATTTCACCGATAGCGGATTAAGACAGTGAGGTTTTCATGCAGTGATGCGTTGGAGAAATTTGAGAGAGCAGAGCTAACAGTTTTTGAAGCTTGTTGGGAAGTCGTATTTCATAGTTTGGTGCTTTTCTTGAGCCGGGCCCATGTACTATTTTTTATGCGGTGAAGAAGCAAAGCAGTGCGTTATCATTAGCATATGCTGAAGGCAGACTTGCAGTGGAGAATAGTTGCTGCACATTGAAGTACCAAAAGGAAATGTTGATGAGGTAAGGAATAGTGTTTGGATACAAAAGTTTAGTCCTAAAGTTATTTAAAGAATGAGAGGGAGATTGAAATTTAATTGTGCATGTTGTAATTGAAGTTATGCAAAGTTTGTGGAGGGTAAATTTGAATGTGACAGTGTCAGAGTGACAGGTTGAAGTTTCGAGGTACGTGCGTGTCTTGCTAATTTTTGAATAGTTGGTCCTATTTACAGTGATGTGATTATTGTTTTAATACAGAAGACAATTGCTGTGTTACACCATGCTAATGACTGTACTAGAAAAGTGTAGGAATGTTATCACAAAATGTGTCTGCTTCTATGGATAATAGTGAGAAAATATTTGGTTGTTGATTTGTTTAAATGATAATATGAATACATGACAGCAAATGTGCTGTCAACTTAATGCCTTGCCTGTTGGCCAGTATGTGCAACTGTTGATCAATCAATTACTCCTTTCAGTAATGATGGGATTGCACGTGGAGCTGAACAGAAAGTGGGTGCGAGCCACATATTACAAAATAACCTGAGGAGGATCGAAATACATGGAACTTGTTTCTGCTGTTGAATTGAGCTGATAAGTTGTTGAGGTGAAAGCATCGTTTGTGACTAGATGTGAGAAGAAAGAGCCCACAGAAGACTCTCTCTTGTTGTGAGAATTAAATGACTATAACTTGGAGAGACAATTGTTTCTCTCAGTGAGATGCCGTGTGAGAATGACGGGAACCAATTGTGCGGAATAGCATGGGCTGAGCTGCCAACCAATCCAGCGTAGGACCGAACCAAATTGGATGGATACTTGGTAATTGTACTTAGTGATTTTGTTTCAGAGAAAGTGGTCTTTGATAGAGATTGTGTTTTGTTATCACAGTATTTGGAGAATTGTGCTGCATAGTAATGGCAGTTAGATTTTTGCCGTGTTAGATCTAATGATTAACCAAGAGGCACTAGTTGTGGATGTCAGCTCAGTTCATATACTGATTGACATCTTTTGTAGATTTGTCAGAGGGTAGCTCAACTCAAAGGTGTAACCCCTCAGTGATACATCAGCAGTTGTCGTTGCGATGGAATTTTTAGTGTGTGTGTGTGTGTGTGTGTGTGTGTGTGTGTGTGTCTGTCAGGTGATAAGGTTGAATGTATTTTGAGTTGAGAATTTTGAAAGTCCTAGGTATGGGAAATAATGTGTGTTTGCATTACTTCTTGAATTTACTGTGTAATTTTTGTGGATTTTTGGTTGATTTGAGGATCAGTACGTGATAGAATGGCGAGTGTGAAGGTTTCTTCTGTTTTCTTTGTGTAGGCAAGTTCTTTAATAGTCATTGTTAATGTGTTTGCTGCTACTCGTGTGATAACTACAAGTAACAGATATTTTTTCGTGAGTGAGTCTGTGTTGTGAGAATAACGTTCATGTCTGATGGAGTGCACCTGCATCATTAGCTGTTGGAAAGAACTTGCAAATGGCAGCATTGTAACAACTGTCTAACAACAGGTGGAAAGTGAATCTCTACTGTGGAAATGTGAAGAAGACGTTTGATGCTGTTCCTTGATGGTAGAAGTGTGAATGGACATTTGAAGAAATACAAAAGTGATGCTGTACTGAAGGCATTGAAACATCAGACCAGTTAGAAGATGAACACAAGTAACTTTGCACCGTGTGTTAGAGGCACAAGTGGAAGAACAGTATGAATACAGGTTGCCTCCTGATGCATGAAACATCTCACACAGGGACAGTGGTTGTTTTCTTGATGCAGGTTAATTTGTGTTAGTTTTGCTTGTGTATTGATATCCTCTTCCAGAAAAAGACATACAATGCTTTGTTTGAGAACACAGATTATTGGATTGAGATTTGAAAGAAATTATGTCATGAATGCTTGGAAATGAGTTTTGAACAAAAGAGATATATCCTGTTGAGTTTTGGAGATTTCATTTGGCAAGTGTTAGTGGAATGGCAATGAGATTAAGTTGCTGGTAATCCCAAGCTTTTGAATGTCATGACATTGTCTGCGAGCTGGCACTTGGAATTTGTATGACATTAGCTGACAGACTACAGTGCTGTTGCACAGAAGGTTAGTGAGTAAGTACTTTTTGAGTGAGCAGACTAAACTGGTGGCCATGTGGGAAGATTTTCTCAGTGTGCTACTAACGTAATGGGTCTTACATGTTCATTGCAGCTATTTTCAGTGTATATCGATATAGACAAATGAACGCAATCCCATAATTGAATGTGAAAACGCCATGTGGCACTAGAGCGTGACTTGAAATGGAAGTTTTCTAGAAGACGTCTGGCTGAATATATTCAAGTGATACTACAATTACTGTGCATTGGAATTGTATAGAAGGTTGACTCACAAATTGCAATGTGTTGGGAAGCTACGTATCTACTGGCGTCAGCTCCCATTGGAAGTAAAGGTTTGTGAATATGTTTGCAGTTTGCTTGTCGAATTCGTTGACTAGTGTAAGAGCTAAGTAAATTGTGAAGGATCACTATTAGTTGTCCTTAGCTATTGTTAAATTTGTACTTTTGATATAGTCAGATCTGTTTAGTGTGATTATTTGCAGTTGGGTGTACTATCTTAAGCACAGGGCGTTGCATGTTTATACAGTGAGAAGTGGCACAGAGTTAGTGGAGAATAGCGTTGTTCTCTCAGAGTTCAGTATTTTGTGTGTTCATGAATAGTTGAGTACTAGGTGGGGGAAGAGAGCTACTGTGAAAAATGCCATAGTTTACTTAAGACACGGGATATGTGTGTTAATTAGGTATATGATGAGTGTTTGAAATTCTTGAGAAGAATTAGTAACTGTCATTTGCAGAAGTGGCAGTTTAGAGTACAGTGTGTTGTTATTATAGCAATGCTTGAAACATTTGTTTTACATATAACATGCCTTGGTGATACGTGTCTTGCTTTGACAGGATGATCGATGCTAGTGAATATTATCGATTTCACCGATAGCGGATTAAGACAGTGAGGTTTTCATGCAGTGATGCGTTGGAGAAATTTGAGAGAGCAGAGCTAACAGTTTTTGAAGCTTGTTGGGAAGTCGTATTTCATAGTTTGGTGCTTTTCTTGAGCCGGGCCCATGTACTATTTTTTGTGCGGTGAAGAAGCAAAGCAGTGCGTTATCATTAGCATATGCTGAAGGCAGACTTGCAGTGGAGAATAGTTGCTGCACATTGAAGTACCAAAAGGAAATGTTGATGAGGTAAGGAATAGTGTTTGGATACAAAAGTTTAGTCCTAAAGTTATTTAAGGAATGAGAGGGAGATTGAAATTTAATTGTGCATGTTGTAATTGAAGTTATGCAAAGTTTGTGGAGGGTAAATTTGAATGTGACAGTGTCAGAGTGACAGGTTGAAGTTTCGAGGTACGTGCGTGTCTTGCTAATTTTTGGATAGTTGGTCCTATTTACAGTGATGTGATTATTGTTTTAATACAGAAGACAATTGCTGTGTTACACCATGCTAATGACTGTACTAGAAAAGTGTAGGAATGTTATCACAAAATGTGTCTGCTTCTATGGATAATAGTGAGAAAATATTTGGTTGTTCATTTGTTTAAATGATAATATGAATACATGACAGCAAATGTGCTGTCAACTTAATGCCTTGCCTGTTGGCCAGTATGTGCAACTGTTGATCAATCAATTACTCCTTTCAGTAATGATGGGATTGCACGTGGAGCTGAACAGAAAGTGGGTGCGAGCCACATATTACAAAATAACCTGAGGAGGATCGAAATACATGGAACTTGTTTCTGCTGTTGAATTGAGCTGATAAGTTGTTGAGGTGAAAGCATCGTTTGTGACTAGATGTGAGAAGAAAGAGCCCACAGAAGACTCTCTCTTGTTGTGAGAATTAAATGACTATAACTTGGAGAGACAATTGTTTCTCTCAGTGAGATGCCGTGTGAGAATGACGGGAACCAATTGTGCGGAATAGCATGGGCTGAGCTGCCAACCAATCCAGCGTAGGACCGAACCAAATTGGATGGATACTTGGTAATTGTACTTAGTGATTTTGTTTCAGAGAAAGTGGTCTTTGATAGAGATTGTGTTTTGTTATCACAGTATTTGGAGAATTGTGCTGCATAGTAATGGCAGTTAGATTTTTGCCGTGTTAGATCTAATGATTAACCAAGAGGCACTAGTTGTGGATGTCAGCTCAGTTCATATACTGATTGACATCTTTTGTAGATTTGTCAGAGGGTAGCTCAACTCAAAGGTGTAACCCCTCAGTGATACATCAGCAGTTGTCGTTGCGATGGAATTTTTAGTGTGTGTGTGTGTGTGTGTGTGTGTGTGTGTGTGTGTGTCTGTCAGGTGAAAAGGTTGAATGTATTTTGAGTTGAGAATTTTGAGAGTCCTAGGTATGGCAAATAATGTGTGTTTGCATTACTTCTTGGATTTTTGCTGTGTAATTTTTGTGGATTTTTGGTTGATTTAAGGATCAGTACGTGATAGAATGGCGAGTGTGAAGGTTTCTTCTGTTTTCTTTGTGTAGGCAAGTTCTTTAATACGCATTGTTAATGTGTTTGCTGCTACTCGTGTGATAACTACAAGTAACAGATATTTTTTCGTGAGTGAGTCTGTGTTGTGAGAATAACGTTCATGTCTGATGGAGTGCACCTGCATCATTAGCTGTTGGAAAGAACTTGCAAATGGCAGCATTGTAACAACTGTCTAACAACAGGTGGAAAGTGAATCTGTACTGTGGAAATGTGAAGAAGACGTTTGATGCTGTTCCTTGATGGTAGAAGTGTGAATGGACATTTGAAGAAATACAAAAGTGATGCTGTACTGAAGGCATTGAAACATCAGACCAGTTAGAAGATGAACACAAGTAACTTTGCACCGTGTGTTAGAGGCACAAGTGGAAGAACAGTATGAATACAGGTTGCCTCCTGATGCATGAAACATCTCACACAGGGACAGTGGTTGTTTTCTTGATGCAGGCTAATTTGTGTTAGTTTTGCTTGTGTATTGATATCCTCTTCCAGAAAAAGACATACAATGCTTTGTTTGAGAACACAGATTATTGGACAGAGATTTGAAAGAAGTTATGTCATGAATGCTTGGAAAAGAGTTTTGAACAAAAGAGATATATTCTGTTGAGTTTTGGAGATTTCATTTGGCAAGTGTTAGTGGAATGGCACTGAGATGAAGTTGCTGGTAATCCCAAGCTCTTGAATGTCATGACATTGTCTGCGAGCTGGCACTTGGAATTTGTATGACATTAGCTGACAGACTACAGTGCTGTTGCACAGAAGGTTAGTGAGTATGTACTTTTTGAGTGAGCAGACTAAACTGGTGGCCATGTGAGAAGATTTTCTCAGTGTGCTACTAACGTAATGGGTCTTACATGTTCATTGCAGCTATTTTCAGTGTATATCGATATAGACAAATGAACGCAATCCCATAATTGAATGTGAAAACGCCATGTGGCACTAGAGCGTGACTTGAAATGAAAGTTTTCTAGAAGACGTCTGGCTGAATATATTCAAGTGATACTACAATTACTGTGCATTGGAATTGTATAGAAGGTTGACTCACAAATTGCAATGTGTTGGGAAGCTACGTATCTACTGGCGTCAGCTCCCATTGGAAGTAATGGTTTGTGAATATGTTTGCAGTTTGCTTGTCGAATTCGTTGACTAGTGTAAGAGCTAAGTAAATTGTGAAGTATCACTATTAGTTGTCCTTAGCTATTGTTAAATTTGTACTTTTGATATAGTCAGATCTGTTTAGTGTGATTATTTGCAGTTGGGTGTACTATCTTAAGCACAGGGCGTTGCATGTTTATACAGTGAGAAGTGGCACAGAGTTAGTGGAGAATAGCGTTGTTCTCTCAGAGTTCAGTATTTTGTGTGTTCATGAATAGTTGAGTACTAGGTGGGGGAAGAGAGCTACTGTGAAAAATGCCATAGTTTACTTAAGACACGGGATATGTGTGTTAATTAGGTATATGATGAGTGTTTGAAATTCTTGAGAAGAATTAGTAACTGTCATTTGCAGAAGTGGCAGTTTAGAGTACAGTGTGTTGTTATTATAGCAATGCTTGAAACATTTGTTTTACATATAACATGCCTTGGTGATACGTGTCTTGCTTTGACAGGATGATCGATGCTAGTGAATATTATCGATTTCACCGATAGCGGATTAAGACAGTGAGGTTTTCATGCAGTGATGCGTTGGAGAAATTTGAGAGAGCAGAGCTAACAGTTTTTGAAGCTTGTTGGGAAGTCGTATTTCATAGTTTGGTGCTTTTCTTGAGCCGGGTCCATTTACTATTTTTTATGCGGTGAAGAAGCAAAGCAGTGCGTTATCATTAGCATATGCTGAAGGCAGACTTGCAGTGGAGAATAGTTGCTGCACATTGAAGTACCAAAAGGAAATGTTGATGAGGTAAGGAATAGTGTTTGGATACAAAAGTTTAGTCCTAAAGTTATTTAAGGAATGAGAGGGAGATTGAAATTTAATTGTGCATGTTGTAATTGAAGTTATGCAAAGTTTGTGGAGGGTAAATTTGAATGTGACAGTGTCAGAGTGACAGGTTGAAGTTTCGAGGTATGTGCGTGTCTTGCTAATTTTTGGATAGTTGGTCCTATTTACAGTGATGTGATTATTGTTTTAATACAGAAGACAATTGCTGTGTTACACCATGCTAATGACTGTACTAGAAAAGTGTAGGAATGTTATCACAAAATGTGTCTGCTTCTATGGATAATAGTGAGAAAATATTTGGTTGTTGATTTGTTTAAATGATAATATGAATACATGACAGCAAATGTGCTGTCAACTTAATGCCTTGCCTGTTGGCCAGTATGTGCAACTGTTGATCAATCAATTACTCCTTTCAGTAATGATGGGATTGCAAGTGGAGCTGAACAGAAAGTGGGTGCGAGCCACATATTACAAAATAACCTGAGGAGGATCGAAATACATGGAACTTGTTTCTGCTGTTGAATTGAGCTGATAAGTTGTTGAGGTGAGAGCATCGTTTGTGACTAGATGTGAGAAGAAAGAGCCCACAGAAGACTCTCTCTTGTTGTGAGAATTAAATGACTATAACTTGGAGAGACAATTGTTTCTCTCAGTGAGATGCCGTGTGAGAATGACGGGAACCAATTGTGCGGAATAGCATGGGCTGAGCTGCCAACCAATCCAGCGTAGGACCGAACCAAATTGGATGGATACTTGGTAATTGTACTTAGTGATTTTGTTTCAGAGAAAGTGGTCTTTGATAGAGATTGTGTTTTGTTATCACAGTATTTGGAGAATTGTGCTGCATAGTAATGGCAGTTAGATTTTTGCCGTGTTAGATCTAATGATTAACCAAGAGGCACTAGTTGTGGATGTCAGCTCAGTTCATATACTGATTGACATCTTTTGTAGATTTGTCAGAGGGTAGCTCAACTCAAAGGTGTAACCCCTCAGTGATACATCAGCAGTTGTCGTTGCGATGGAATTTTTAGTGTGTGTGTGTGTGTGTGTGTGTGTGTGTGTGTGTGTGTGTGTCTGTCAGGTGAAAAGGTTGAATGTATTTTGAGTTGAGAATTTTGAGAGTCCTAGGTATGGCAAATAATGTGTGTTTGCATTACTTCTTGGATTTTTGCTGTGTAATTTTTGTGGATTTTTGGTTGATTTAAGGATCAGTACGTGATAGAATGGCGAGTGTGAAGGTTTCTTCTGTTTTCTTTGTGTAGGCAAGTTCTTTAATACGCATTGTTAATGTGTTTGCTGCTACTCGTGTGATAACTACAAGTAACAGATATTTTTTCGTGAGTGAGTCTGTGTTGTGAGAATAACGTTCATGTCTGATGGAGTGCACCTGCATCATTAGCTGTTGGAAAGAACTTGCAAATGGCAGCATTGTAACAACTGTCTAACAACAGGTGGAAAGTGAATCTCTACTGTGGAAATGTGAAGAAGACGTTTGATGCTGTTCCTTGATGGTAGAAGTGTGAATGGACATTTGAAGAAATACAAAAGTGATGCTGTACTGAAGGCATTGAAACATCAGACCAGTTAGAAGATGAACACAAGTAACTTTGCACCGTGTGTTAGAGGCACAAGTGGAAGAACAGTATGAATACAGGTTGCCTCCTGATGCATGAAACATCTCACACAGGGACAGTGGTTGTTTTCTTGATGCAGGCTAATTTGTGTTAGTTTTGCTTGTGTATTGATATCCTCTTCCAGAAAAAGACATACAATGCTTTGTTTGAGAACACAGATTATTGGACAGAGATTTGAAAGAAGTTATGTCATGAATGCTTGGAAAAGAGTTTTGAACAAAAGAGATATATTCTGTTGAGTTTTGGAGATTTCATTTGGCAAGTGTTAGTGGAATGGCACTGAGATGAAGTTGCTGGTAATCCCAAGCTCTTGAATGTCATGACATTGTCTGCGAGCTGGCACTTGGAATTTGTATGACATTAGCTGACAGACTACAGTGCTGTTGCACAGAAGGTTAGTGAGTATGTACTTTTTGAGTGAGCAGACTAAACTGGTGGCCATGTGAGAAGATTTTCTCAGTGTGCTACTAACGTAATGGGTCTTACATGTTCATTGCAGCTATTTTCAGTGTATATCGATATAGACAAATGAACGCAATCCCATAATTGAATGTGAAAACGCCATGTGGCACTAGAGCGTGACTTGAAATGAAAGTTTTCTAGAAGACGTCTGGCTGAATATATTCAAGTGATACTACAATTACTGTGCATTGGAATTGTATAGAAGGTTGACTCACAAATTGCAATGTGTTGGGAAGCTACGTATCTACTGGCGTCAGCTCCCATTGGAAGTAATGGTTTGTGAATATGTTTGCAGTTTGCTTGTCGAATTCGTTGACTAGTGTAAGAGCTAAGTAAATTGTGAAGTATCACTATTAGTTGTCCTTAGCTATTGTTAAATTTGTACTTTTGATATAGTCAGATCTGTTTAGTGTGATTATTTGCAGTTGGGTGTACTATCTTAAGCACAGGGCGTTGCATGTTTATACAGTGAGAAGTGGCACAGAGTTAGTGGAGAATAGCGTTGTTCTCTCAGAGTTCAGTATTTTGTGTGTTCATGAATAGTTGAGTACTAGGTGGGGGAAGAGAGCTACTGTGAAAAATGCCATAGTTTACTTAAGACACGGGATATGTGTGTTAATTAGGTATATGATGAGTGTTTGAAATTCTTGAGAAGAATTAGTAACTGTCATTTGCAGAAGTGGCAGTTTAGAGTACAGTGTGTTGTTATTATAGCAATGCTTGAAACATTTGTTTTACATATAACATGCCTTGGTGATACGTGTCTTGCTTTGACAGGATGATCGATGCTAGTGAATATTATCGATTTCACCGATAGCGGATTAAGACAATGAGGTTTTCATGCAGTGATGCGTTGGAGAAATTTGAGAGAGCAGAGCTAACAGTTTTTGAAGCTTGTTGGGAAGTCGTATTTCATAGTTTGGTGCTTTTCTTGAGCCGGGTCCATTTACTATTTTTTATGCGGTGAAGAAGCAAAGCAGTGCGTTATCATTAGCATATGCTGAAGGCAGACTTGCAGTGGAGAATAGTTGCTGCACATTGAAGTACCAAAAGGAAATGTTGATGAGGTAAGGAATAGTGTTTGGATACAAAAGTTTAGTCCTAAAGTTATTTAAGGAATGAGAGGGAGATTGAAATTTAATTGTGCATGTTGTAATTGAAGTTATGCAAAGTTTGTGGAGGGTAAATTTGAATGTGACAGTGTCAGAGTGACAGGTTGAAGTTTCGAGGTATGTGCGTGTCTTGCTAATTTTTGGATAGTTGGTCCTATTTACAGTGATGTGATTATTGTTTTAATACAGAAGACAATTGCTGTGTTACACCATGCTAATGACTGTACTAGAAAAGTGTAGGAATGTTATCACAAAATGTGTCTGCTTCTATGGATAATAGTGAGAAAATATTTGGTTGTTGATTTGTTTAAATGATAATATGAATACATGACAGCAAATGTGCTGTCAACTTAATGCCTTGCCTGTTGGCCAGTATGTGCAACTGTTGATCAATCAATTACTCCTTTCAGTAATGATGGGATTGCACGTGGAGCTGAACAGAAAGTGGGTGCGAGCCACATATTACAAAATAACCTGAGGAGGATCGAAATACATGGAACTTGTTTCTGCTGTTGAATTGAGCTGATAAGTTGTTGAGGTGAGAGCATCGTTTGTGACTAGATGTGAGAAGAAAGAGCCCACAGAAGACTCTCTCTTGTTGTGAGAATTAAATGACTATAACTTGGAGAGACAATTGTTTCTCTCAGTGAGATGCCGTGTGAGAATGACGGGAACCAATTGTGCGGAATAGCATGGGCTGAGCTGCCAACCAATCCAGCGTAGGACCGAACCAAATTGGATGGATACTTGGTAATTGTACTTAGTGATTTTGTTTCAGAGAAAGTGGTCTTTGATAGAGATTGTGTTTTGTTATCACAGTATTTGGAGAATTGTGCTGCATAGTAATGGCAGTTAGATTTTTGCCGTGTTAGATCTAATGATTAACCAAGAGGCACTAGTTGTGGATGTCAGCTCAGTTCATATACTGATTGACATCTTTTGTAGATTTGTCAGAGGGTAGCTCAACTCAAAGGTGTAACCCCTCAGTGATACATCAGCAGTTGTCGTTGCGATGGAATTTTTAGTGTGTGTGTGTGTGTGTGTGTGTGTGTGTGTGTGTGTCTGTGTCTGTCAGGTGAAAAGGTTGAATGTATTTTGAGTTGAGAATTTTGAGAGTCCTAGGTATGGCAAATAATGTGTGTTTGCATTACTTCTTGGATTTTTGCTGTGTAATTTTTGTGGATTTTTGGTTGATTTAAGGATCAGTACGTGATAGAATGGCGAGTGTGAAGGTTTCTTCTGTTTTCTTTGTGTAGGCAAGTTCTTTAATACGCATTGTTAATGTGTTTGCTGCTACTCGTGTGATAACTACAAGTAACAGATATTTTTTCGTGAGTGAGTCTGTGTTGTGACAATATTGTTCATGTCTGATGGAGTGCACCTGCATCATTAGCTGTTGGAAAGAACTTGCAAATGGCAGCATTGTAACAACTGTCTAACAACAGGTGGAAAGTGAATCTCTACTGTGGAAATGTGAAGAAGACGTTTGATGCTGTTCCTTGATGGTAGAAGTGTGAATGGACATTTGAAGAAATACAAAAGTGATGCTGTACTGAAGGCATTGAAACATCAGACCAGTTAGAAGATGAACACAAGTAACTTTGCACCGTGTGTTAGAGGCACAAGTGGAAGAACAGTATGAATACAGGTTGCCTCCTGATGCATGAAACATCTCACACAGGGACAGTGGTTGTTTTCTTGATGCAGGCTAATTTGTGTTAGTTTTGCTTGTGTATTGATATCCTCTTCCAGAAAAAGACATACAATGCTTTGTTTGAGAACACAGATTATTGGACAGAGATTTGAAAGAAGTTATGTCATGAATGCTTGGAAAAGAGTTTTGAACAAAAGAGATATATTCTGTTGAGTTTTGGAGATTTCATTTGGCAAGTGTTAGTGGAATGGCACTGAGATGAAGTTGCTGGTAATCCCAAGCTCTTGAATGTCATGACATTGTCTGCGAGCTGGCGCTTGGAATTTGTATGACATTAGCTGACAGACTACAATGCTGTTGCACAGAAGGTTAGTGAGTATGTACTTTTTGAGTGAGCAGACTAAACTGGTGGCCATGTGAGAAGATTTTCTCAGTGTGCTACTAACGTAATGGGTCTTACATGTTCATTGCAGCTATTTTCAGTGTATATCGATATAGACAAATGAACGCAATCCCATAATTGAATGTGAAAACGCCATGTGGCACTAGAGCGTGACTTGAAATGGAAGTTTTCTAGAAGACGTCTGGCTGAATATATTCAAGTGATACTACAATTACTGTGCATTGGAATTGTATAGAAGGTTGACTCACAAATTGCAATGTGTTGGGAAGCTACGTATCTACTGGCGTCAGCTCCCATTGGAAGTAAAGGTTTGTGAATATGTTTGCAGTTTGCTTGTCGAATTCGTTGACTAGTGTAAGAGCTAAGTAAATTGTGAAGGATCACTATTAGTTGTCCTTAGCTATTGTTAAATTTGTACTTTTGATATAGTCAGATCTGTTTAGTGTGATTATTTGCAGTTGGGTGTACTATCTTAAGCACAGGGCGTTGCATGTTTATACAGTGAGAAGTGGCACAGAGTTAGTGGAGAATAGCGTTGTTCTCTCAGAGTTCAGTATTTTGTGTGTTCATGAATAGTTGAGTACTAGGTGGGGGAAGAGAGCTACTGTGAAAAATGCCATAGTTTACTTAAGACACGGGATATGTGTGTTAATTAGGTATATGATGAGTGTTTGAAATTCTTGAGAAGAATTAGTAACTGTCATTTGCAGAAGTGGCAGTTTAGAGTACAGTGTGTTGTTATTATAGCAATGCTTGAAACATTTGTTTTACATATAACATGCCTTGGTGATACGTGTCTTGCTTTGACAGGATGATCGATGCTAGTGAATATTATCGATTTCACCGATAGCGGATTAAGACAGTGAGGTTTTCATGCAGTGATGCGTTGGAGAAATTTGAGAGAGCAGAGCTAAGAGTTTTTGAAGCTTGTTGGGAAGTCGTATTTCATAGTTTGGTGCTTTTCTTGAGCCGGGTCCATTTACTATTTTTTATGCGGTGAAGAAGCAAAGCAGTGCGTTATCATTAGCATATGCTGAAGGCAGACTTGCAGTGGAGAATAGTTGCTGCACATTGAAGTACCAAAAGGAAATGTTGATGAGGTAAGGAATAGTGTTTGGATACAAAAGTTTAGTCCTAAAGTTATTTAAGAAATGAGAGGGAGATTGAAATTTAATTGTGCATGTTGTAATTGAAGTTATGCAAAGTTTGTGGAGGGTAAATTTGAATGTGACAGTGTCAGAGTGACAGGTTGAAGTTTCGAGGTACGTGCGTGTCTTGCTAATTTTTGGATAGTTGGTCCTATTTACAGTGATGTGATTATTGTTTTAATACAGAAGACAATTGCTGTGTTACACCATGCTAATGACTGTACTAGAAAAGTGTAGGAATGTTATCACAAAATGTGTCTGCTTCTGTGGATAATAGTGAGAAAATATTTGGTTGTTCATTTGTTTAAATGATAATATGAATACATGACAGCAAATGTGCTGTCAACTTAATGCCTTGCCTGTTGGCCAGTATGTGCAACTGTTGATCAATCAATTACTCCTTTCAGTAATGTTGGGATTGCATGTGGAGCTGAACAGAAAGTGGGTGCGAGCCACATATTACAAAATAACCTGAGGAGGATCGAAATACATGGAACTTGTTTCTGCTGTTGAATTGAGCTGATAAGTTGTTGAGGTGAAAGCATCGTTTGTGACTAGATGTGAGAAGAAAGAGCCCACAGAAGACTGTCTCTTGTTGTGAGAATTAAATGACTATAACTTGGAGAGACAATTGTTTCTCTCAGTGAGATGCCGTGTGAGAATGACGGGAACCAATTGTGCGGAATAGCATGGGCTGAGCTGCCAACCAATCCAGCGTAGGACCGAACCAAATTGGATGGATACTTGGTAATTGTACTTAGTGATTTTGTTTCAGAGAAAGTGGTCTTTGATAGAGATTGTGTTTTGTTATCACAGTATTTGGAGAATTGTGCTGCATAGTAATGGCAGTTAGATTTTTGCCGTGTTAGATCTAATGATTAACCAAGAGGCACTAGTTGTGGATGTCAGCTCAGTTCATATACTGATTGACATCTTTTGTAGATTTGTCAGAGGGTAGCTCAACTCAAAGGTGTAACCCCTCAGTGATACATCAGCAGTTGTCGTTGCGATGGAATTTTTAGTGTGTGTGTGTGTGTGTGTGTGTGTGTGTGTGTGTGTGTGTGTGTGTGTGTGTGTGTGTGTCTGTCAGGTGAAAAGGTTGAATGTATTTTGAGTTGAGAATTTTGAGAGTCCTAGGTATGGCAAATAATGTGTGTTTGCATTACTTCTTGGATTTTTGCTGTGTAATTTTTGTGGATTTTTGGTTGATTTAAGGATCAGTACGTGATAGAATGGCGAGTGTGAAGGTTTCTTCTGTTTTCTTTGTGTAGGCAAGTTCTTTAATACGCATTGTTAATGTGTTTGCTGCTACTCGTGTGATAACTACAAGTAACAGATATTTTTTCGTGAGTGAGTCTGTGTTGTGAGAATAACGTTCATGTCTGATGGAGTGCACCTGCATCATTAGCTGTTGGAAAGAACTTGCAAATGGCAGCATTGTAACAACTGTCTAACAACAGGTGGAAAGTGAATCTCTACTGTGGAAATGTGAAGAAGACGTTTGATGCTGTTCCTTGATGGTAGAAGTGTGAATGGACATTTGAAGAAATACAAAAGTGATGCTGTACTGAAGGCATTGAAACATCAGACCAGTTAGAAGATGAACACAAGTAACTTTGCACCGTGTGTTAGAGGCACAAGTGGAAGAACAGTATGAATACAGGTTGCCTCCTGATGCATGAAACATCTCACACAGGGACAGTGGTTGTTTTCTTGATGCAGGCTAATTTGTGTTAGTTTTGCTTGTGTATTGATATCCTCTTCCAGAAAAAGACATACAATGCTTTGTTTGAGAACACAGATTATTGGACAGAGATTTCAAAGAAGTTATGTCATGAATGCTTGGAAAAGAGTTTTGAACAAAAGAGATATATTCTGTTGAGTTTTGGAGATTTCATTTGGCAAGTGTTAGTGGAATGGCACTGAGATGAAGTTGCTGGTAATCCCAAGCTCTTGAATGTCATGACATTGTCTGCGAGCTGGCGCTTGGAATTTGTATGACATTAGCTGACAGACTACAGTGCTGTTGCACAGAAGGTTAGTGAGTATGTACTTTTTGAGTGAGCAGACTAAACTGGTGGCCATGTGAGAAGATTTTCTCAGTGTGCTACTAACGTAATGGGTCTTACATGTTCATTGCAGCTATTTTCAGTGTATATCGATATAGACAAATGAACGCAATCCCATAATTGAATGTGAAAACGCCATGTGGCACTAGAGCGTGACTTGAAATGGAAGTTTTCTAGAAGACGTCTGGCTGAATATATTCAAGTGATACTACAATTACTGTGCATTGGAATTGTATAGAAGGTTGACTCACAAATTGCAATGTGTTGGGAAGCTACGTATCTACTGGCGTCAGCTCCCATTGGAAGTAAAGGTTTGTGAATATGTTTGCAGTTTGCTTGTCGAATTCGTTGACTAGTGTAAGAGCTAAGTAAATTGTGAAGGATCACTATTAGTTGTCCTTAGCTATTGTTAAATTTGTACTTTTGATATAGTCAGATCTGTTTAGTGTGATTATTTGCAGTTGGGTGTACTATCTTAAGCACAGGGCGTTGCATGTTTATACAGTGAGAAGTGGCACAGAGTTAGTGGAGAATAGCGTTGTTCTCTCAGAGTTCAGTATTTTGTGTGTTCATGAATAGTTGAGTACTAGGTGGGGGAAGAGAGCTACTGTGAAAAATGCCATAGTTTACTTAAGACACGGGATATGTGTGTTAATTAGGTATATGATGAGTGTTTGAAATTCTTGAGAAGAATTAGTAACTGTCATTTGCAGAAGAGGCAGTTTAGAGTACAGTGTGTTGTTATTATAGCAATGCTTGAAACATTTGTTTTACATATAACATGCCTTGGTGATACGTGTCTTGCTTTGACAGGATGATCGATGCTAGTGAATATTATCGATTTCACCGATAGCGGATTAAGACAGTGAGGTTTTCATGCAGTGATGCGTTGGAGAAATTTGAGAGAGCAGAGCTAACAGTTTTTGAAGCTTGTTGGGAAGTCGTATTTCATAGTTTGGTGCTTTTCTTGAGCCGGGCCCATGTACTATTTTTTATGCGGTGAAGAAGCAAAGCAGTGCGTTATCATTAGCATATGCTGAAGGCAGACTTGCAGTGGAGAATAGTTGCTGCACATTGAAGTACCAAAAGGAAATGTTGATGAGGTAAGGAATAGTGTTTGGATACAAAAGTTTAGTCCTAAAGTTATTTAAGGAATGAGAGGGAGATTGAAATTTAATTGTGCATGTTGTAATTGAAGTTATGCAAAGTTTGTGGAGGGTAAATTTGAATGTGACAGTATCAGAGTGACAGGTTGAAGTTTCGAGGTACGTGCGTGTCTTGCTAATTTTTGGATAGTTGGTCCTATTTACAGTGATGTGATTATTGTTTTAATACAGAAGACAATTGCTGTGTTACACCATGCTAATGACTGTACTAGAAAAGTGTAGGAATGTTATCACAAAATGTGTCTGCTTCTATGGATAATAGTGAGAAAATATTTGGTTGTTCATTTGTTTAAATGATAATATGAATACATGACAGCAAATGTGCTGTCAACTTAATGCCTTGCCTGTTGGCCAGTATGTGCAACTGTTGATCAATCAATTACTCCTTTCAGTAATGATGGGATTGCACGTGGAGCTGAACAGAAAGTGGGTGCGAGCCACATATTACAAAATAACCTGAGGAGGATCGAAACACATGGAACTTGTTTCTGCTGTTGAATTGAGCTGATAAGTTGTTGAGGTGAAAGCATCGTTTGTGACTAGATGTGAGAAGAAAGAGCCCACAGAAGACTGTCTCTTGTTGTGAGAATTAAATGACTATAACTTGGAGAGACAATTGTTTCTCTCAGTGAGATGCCGTGTGAGAATGACGGGAACCAATTGTGCGGAATAGCATGGGCTGAGCTGCCAACCAATCCAGCGTAGGACCGAACCAAATTGGATGGATACTTGGTAATTGTACTTAGTGATTTTGTTTCAGAGAAAGTGGTCTTTGATAGAGATTGTGTTTTGTTATCACAGTATTTGGAGAATTGTGCTGCATAGTAATGGCAGTTAGATTTTTGCCGTGTTAGATCTAATGATTAACCAAGAGGCACTAGTTGTGGATGTCAGCTCAGTTCATATACTGATTGACATCTTTTGTAGATTTGTCAGAGGGTAGCTCAACTCAAAGGTGTAACCCCTCAGTGATACATCAGCAGTTGTCGTTGCGATGGAATTTTTAGTGTGTGTGTGTGTGTGTGTGTGTGTGTGTGTGTGTGTGTTTCTGTCAGGTGAAAAGGTTGAATTTATTTTGAGTTGAGAATTTTGAGAGTCCTAGGTATGGCAAATAATGTGTGTTTGCATTACTTCTTGGATTTTTGCTGTGTAATTTTTGTGGATTTTTGGTTGATTTAAGGATCAGTACGTGATAGAATGGCGAGTGTGAAGGTTTCTTCTGTTTTCTTTGTGTAGGCAAGTTCTTTAATACGCATTGTTAATGTGTTTGCTGCTACTCGTGTGATAACTACAAGTAACAGATATTTTTTCGTGAGTGAGTCTGTGTTGTGAGAATAACGTTCATGTCTGATGGAGTGCACCTGCATCATTAGCTGTTGGAAAGAACTTGCAAATGGCAGCATTGTAACAACTGTCTAACAACAGGTGGAAAGTGAATCTCTACTGTGGAAATGTGAAGAAGACGTTTGATGCTGTTCCTTGATGGTAGAAGTGTGAATGGACATTTGAAGAAATACAAAAGTGATGCTGTACTGAAGGCATTGAAACATCAGATCAGTTAGAAGATGAACACAAGTAACTTTGCACCGTGTGTTAGAGGCACAAGTGGAAGAACAGTATGAATACAGGTTGCCTCCTGATGCATGAAACATCTCACACAGGGACAGTGGTTGTTTTCTTGATGCAGGCTAATTTGTGTTAGTTTTGCTTGTGTATTGATATCCTCTTCCAGAAAAAGACATACAATGCTTTGTTTGAGAACACAGATTATTGGACAGAGATTTGAAAGAAGTTATGTCATGAATGCTTGGAAAAGAGTTTTGAACAAAAGAGATATATTCTGTTGAGTTTTGGAGATTTCATTTGGCAAGTGTTAGTGGAATGGCACTGAGATGAAGTTGCTGGTAATCCCAAGCTCTTGAATGTCATGACATTGTCTGCGAGCTGGCACTTGGAATTTGTATGACATTAGCTGACAGACTACAGTGCTGTTGCACAGAAGGTTAGTGAGTATGTACTTTTTGAGTGAGCAGACTAAACAAGGGGCCATGTGAGAAGATTTTCCCAGTGTGCTACTAACGTAATGGGTCTTACATGTTCATTGCAGCTATTTTCAGTGTATATCGATATAGACAAATGAACGCAATCCCATAATTGAATGTGAAAACGCCATGTGGCACTAGAGCGTGACTTGAAATGGAAGTTTTCTAGAAGACGTCTGGCTGAATATATTCAAGTGATACTACAATTACTGTGCATTGGAATTGTATAGAAGGTTGACTCACAAATTGCAATGTGTTGGGAAGCTACGTATCTACTGGCGTCAGCTCCCATTGGAAGTAAAGGTTTGTGAATATGTTTGCAGTTTGCTTGTCGAATTCGTTGACTAGTGTAAGAGCTAAGTAAATTGTGAAGGATCACTATTAGTTGTCCTTAGCTATTGTTAAATTTGTACTTTTGATATAGTCAGATCTGTTTAGTGTGATTATTTGCAGTTGGGTGTACTATCTTAAGCACAGGGCGTTGCATGTTTATACAGTGAGAAGTGGCACAGAGTTAGTGGAGAATAGCGTTGTTCTCTCAGAGTTCAGTATTTTGTGTGTTCATGAATAGTTGAGTACTAGGTGGGGGAAGAGAGCTACTGTGAAAAATGCCATAGTTTACTTAAGACACGGGATATGTGTGTTAATTAGGTATATGATGAGTGTTTGAAATTCTTGAGAAGAATTAGTAACTGTCATTTGCAGAAGTGGCAGTTTAGAGTACAGTGTGTTGTTATTATAGCAATGCTTGAAACATTTGTTTTACATATAACATGCCTTGGTGATACGTGTCTTGCTTTGACAGGATGATCGATGCTAGTGAATATTATCGATTTCACCGATAGCGGATTAAGACAGTGAGGTTTTCATGCAGTGATGCGTTGGAGAAATTTGAGAGAGCAGAGCTAAGAGTTTTTGAAGCTTGTTGGGAAGTCGTATTTCATAGTTTGGTGCTTTTCTTGAGCCGGGTCCATTTACTATTTTTTATGCGGTGAAGAAGCAAAGCAGTGCGTTATCATTAGCATATGCTGAAGGCAGACTTGCAGTGGAGAATAGTTGCTGCACATTGAAGTACCAAAAGGAAATGTTGATGAGGTAAGGAATAGTGTTTGGATACAAAAGTTTAGTCCTAAAGTTATTTAAGGAATGAGAGGGAGATTGAAATTTAATTGTGCATGTTGTAATTGAAGTTATGCAAAGTTTGTGGAGGGTAAATTTGAATGTGACAGTGTCAGAGTGACAGGTTGAAGTTTCGAGGTACGTGCGTGTCTTGCTAATTTTTGGATAGTTGGTCCTATTTACAGTGATGTGATTATTGTTTTAATACAGAAGACAATTGCTGTGTTACACCATGCTAATGACTGTACTAGAAAAGTGTAGGAATGTTATCACAAAATGTGTCTGCTTCTGTGGATAATAGTGAGAAAATATTTGGTTGTTCATTTGTTTAAATGATAATATGAATACATGACAGCAAATGTGCTGTCAACTTAATGCCTTGCCTGTTGGCCAGTATGTGCAACTGTTGATCAATCAATTACTCCTTTCAGTAATGATGGGATTGCACGTGGAGCTGAAGAGAAAGTGGGTGCGAGCCACATATTACAAAATAACCTGAGGAGGATCGAAATACATGGAACTTGTTTCTGCTGTTGAATTGAGCTGATAAGTTGTTGAGGTGAAAGCATCGTTTGTGACTAGATGTGAGAAGAAAGAGCCCACAGAAGACTCTCTCTTGTTGTGAGAATTAAATGACTATAACTTGGAGAGACAATTGTTTCTCTCAGTGAGATGCCGTGTGAGAATGACGGGAACCAATTGTGCGGAATAGCATGGGCTGAGCTGCCAACCAATCCAGCGTAGGACCGAACCAAATTGGATGGATACTTGGTAATTGTACTTAGTGATTTTGTTTCAGAGAAAGTGGTCTTTGATAGAGATTGTGTTTTGTTATCACAGTATTTGGAGAATTGTGCTGCATAGTAATGGCAGTTAGATTTTTGCCGTGTTAGATCTAATGATTAACCAAGAGGCACTAGTTGTGGATGTCAGCTCAGTTCATATACTGATTGACATCTTTTGTAGATTTGTCAGAGGGTAGCTCAACTCAAAGGTGTAACCCCTCAGTGATACATCAGCAGTTGTCGTTGCGATGGAATTTTTAGTGTGTGTGTGTGTGTGTGTGTGTGTGTGTGTGTGTGTGTGTGTCTGTCAGGTGAAAAGGTTGAATGTATTTTGAGTTGAGAATTTTGAGAGTCCTAGGTATGGCAAATAATGTGTGTTTGCATTACTTCTTGGATTTTTGCTGTGTAATTTTTGTGGATTTTTGGTTGATTTAAGGATCAGTACGTGATAGAATGGCGAGTGTGAAGGTTTCTTCTGTTTTCTTTGTGTAGGCAAGTTCTTTAATACGCATTGTTAATGTGTTTGCTGCTACTCGTGTGATAACTACAAGTAACAGATATTTTTTCGTGAGTGAGTCTGTGTTGTGAGAATAACGTTCATGTCTGATGGAGTGCACCTGCATCATTAGCTGTTGGAAAGAACTTGCAAATGGCAGCATTGTAACAACTGTCTAACAACAGGTGGAAAGTGAATCTCTACTGTGGAAATGTGAAGAAGACGTTTGATGCTGTTCCTTGATGGTAGAAGTGTGAATGGACATTTGAAGAAATACAAAAGTGATGCTGTACTGAAGGCATTGAAACATCAGACCAGTTAGAAGATGAACACAAGTAACTTTGCACCGTGTGTTAGAGGCACAAGTGGAAGAACAGTATGAATACAGGTTGCCTCCTGATGCATGAAACATCTCACACAGGGACAGTGGTTGTTTTCTTGATGCAGGCTAATTTGTGTTAGTTTTGCTTGTGTATTGATATCCTCTTCCAGAAAAAGACATACAATGCTTTGTTTGAGAACACAGATTATTGGACAGAGATTTCAAAGAAGTTATGTCATGAATGCTTGGAAAAGAGTTTTGAACAAAAGAGATATATTCTGTTGAGTTTTGGAGATTTCATTTGGCAAGTGTTAGTGGAATGGCACTGAGATGAAGTTGCTGGTAATCCCAAGCTCTTGAATGTCATGACATTGTCTGCGAGCTGGCGCTTGGAATTTGTATGACATTAGCTGACAGACTACAGTGCTGTTGCACAGAAGGTTAGTGAGTATGTACTTTTTGAGTGAGCAGACTAAACTGGTGGCCATGTGAGAAGATTTTCTCAGTGTGCTACTAACGTAATGGGTCTTACATGTTCATTGCAGCTATTTTCAGTGTATATCGATATAGACAAATGAACGCAATCCCATAATTGAATGTGAAAACGCCATGTGGCACTAGAGCGTGACTTGAAATGGAAGTTTTCTAGAAGACGTCTGGCTGAATATATTCAAGTGATACTACAATTACTGTGCATTGGAATTGTATAGAAGGTTGACTCACAAATTGCAATGTGTTGGGAAGCTACGTATCTACTGGCGTCAGCTCCCATTGGAAGTAAAGGTTTGTGAATATGTTTGCAGTTTGCTTGTCGAATTCGTTGACTAGTGTAAGAGCTAAGTAAATTGTGAAGGATCACTATTAGTTGTCCTTAGCTATTGTTAAATTTGTACTTTTGATATAGTCAGATCTGTTTAGTGTGATTATTTGCAGTTGGGTGTACTATCTTAAGCACAGGGCGTTGCATGTTTATACAGTGAGAAGTGGCACAGAGTTAGTGGAGAATAGCGTTGTTCTCTCAGAGTTCAGTATTTTGTGTGTTCATGAATAGTTGAGTACTAGGTGGGGGAAGAGAGCTACTGTGAAAAATGCCATAGTTTACTTAAGACACGGGATATGTGTGTTAATTAGGTATATGATGAGTGTTTGAAATTCTTGAGAAGAATTAGTAACTGTCATTTGCAGAAGAGGCAGTTTAGAGTACAGTGTGTTGTTATTATAGCAATGCTTGAAACATTTGTTTTACATATAACATGCCTTGGTGATACGTGTCTTGCTTTGACAGGATGATCGATGCTAGTGAATATTATCGATTTCACCGATAGCGGATTAAGACAGTGAGGTTTTCATGCAGTGATGCGTTGGAGAAATTTGAGAGAGCAGAGCTAACAGTTTTTGAAGCTTGTTGGGAAGTCGTATTTCATAGTTTGGTGCTTTTCTTGAGCCGGGCCCATGTACTACTTTTTTATGCGGTGAAGAAGCAAAGCAGTGCGTTATCATTAGCATATGCTGAAGGCAGACTTGCAGTGGAGAATAGTTGCTGCACATTGAAGTACCAAAAGGAAATGTTGATGAGGTAAGGAATAGTGTTTGGATACAAAAGTTTAGTCCTAAAGTTATTTAAGGAATGAGAGGGAGATTGAAATTTAATTGTGCATGTTGTAATTGAAGTTATGCAAAGTTTGTGGAGGGTAAATTTGAATGTGACAGTGTCAGAGTGACAGGTTGAAGTTTCGAGGTACGTGCGTGTCTTGCTAATTTTTGGATAGTTGGTCCTATTTACAGTGATGTGATTATTGTTTTAATACAGAAGACAATTGCTGTGTTACACCATGCTAATGACTGTACTAGAAAAGTGTAGGAATGTTATCACAAAATGTGTCTGCTTCTATGGATAATAGTGAGAAAATATTTGGTTGTTCATTTGTTTAAATGATAATATGAATACATGACAGCAAATGTGCTGTCAACTTAATGCCTTGCCTGTTGGCCAGTATGTGCAACTGTTGATCAATCAATTACTCCTTTCAGTAATGATGGGATTGCACGTGGAGCTGAACAGAAAGTGGGTGCGAGCCACATATTACAAAATAACCTGAGGAGGATCGAAACACATGGAACTTGTTTCTGCTGTTGAATTGAGCTGATAAGTTGTTGAGGTGAAAGCATCGTTTGTGACTAGATGTGAGAAGAAAGAGCCCACAGAAGACTGTCTCTTGTTGTGAGAATTAAATGACTATAACTTGGAGAGACAATTGTTTCTCTCAGTGAGATGCCGTGTGAGAATGACGGGAACCAATTGTGCGGAATAGCATGGGCTGAGCTGCCAACCAATCCAGCGTAGGACCGAACCAAATTGGATGGATACTTGGTAATTGTACTTAGTGATTTTGTTTCAGAGAAAGTGGTCTTTGATAGAGATTGTGTTTTGTTATCACAGTATTTGGAGAATTGTGCTGCATAGTAATGGCAGTTAGATTTTTGCCGTGTTAGATCTAATGATTAACCAAGAGGCACTAGTTGTGGATGTCAGCTCAGTTCATATACTGATTGACATCTTTTGTAGATTTGTCAGAGGGTAGCTCAACTCAAAGGTGTAACCCCTCAGTGATACATCAGCAGTTGTCGTTGCGATGGAATTTTTAGTGTGTGTGTGTGTGTGTGTGTGTGTGTGTGTGTGTTTCTGTCAGGTGAAAAGGTTGAATGTATTTTGAGTTGAGAATTTTGAGAGTCCTAGGTATGGCAAATAATGTGTGTTTGCATTACTTCTTGGATTTTTGCTGTGTAATTTTTGTGGATTTTTGGTTGATTTAAGGATCAGTACGTGATAGAATGGCGAGTGTGAAGGTTTCTTCTGTTTTCTTTGTGTAGGCAAGTTCTTTAATACGCATTGTTAATGTGTTTGCTGCTACTCGTGTGATAACTACAAGTAACAGATATTTTTTCGTGAGTGAGTCTGTGTTGTGAGAATAACGTTCATGTCTGATGGAGTGCACCTGCATCATTAGCTGTTGGAAAGAACTTGCAAATGGCAGCATTGTAACAACTGTCTAACAACAGGTGGAAAGTGAATCTCTACTGTGGAAATGTGAAGAAGACGTTTGATGCTGTTCCTTGATGGTAGAAGTGTGAATGGACATTTGAAGAAATACAAAAGTGATGCTGTACTGAAGGCATTGAAACATCAGACCAGTTAGAAGATGAACACAAGTAACTTTGCACCGTGTGTTAGAGGCACAAGTGGAAGAACAGTATGAATACAGGTTGCCTCCTGATGCATGAAACATCTCACACAGGGACAGTGGTTGTTTTCTTGATGCAGGCTAATTTGTGTTAGTTTTGCTTGTGTATTGATATCCTCTTCCAGAAAAAGACATACAATGCTTTGTTTGAGAACACAGATTATTGGACAGAGATTTGAAAGAAGTTATGTCATGAATGCTTGGAAAAGAGTTTTGAACAAAAGAGATATATTCTGTTGAGTTTTGGAGATTTCATTTGGCAAGTGTTAGTGGAATGGCACTGAGATGAAGTTGCTGGTAATCCCAAGCTCTTGAATGTCATGACATTGTCTGCGAGCTGCCACTTGGAATTTGTATGACATTAGCTGACAGACTACAGTGCTGTTGCACAGAAGGTTAGTGAGTATGTACTTTTTGAGTGAGCAGACTAAACAAGTGGCCATGTGAGAAGATTTTCCCAGTGTGCTACTAACGTAATGGGTCTTACATGTTCATTGCAGCTATTTTCAGTGTATATCGATATAGACAAATGAACGCAATCCCATAATTGAATGTGAAAACGCCATGTGGCACTAGAGCGTGACTTGAAATGGAAGTTTTCTAGAAGACGTCTGGCTGAATATATTCAAGTGATACTACAATTACTGTGCATTGGAATTGTATAGAAGGTTGACTCACAAATTGCAATGTGTTGGGAAGCTACGTATCTACTGGCGTCAGCTCCCATTGGAAGTAAAGGTTTGTGAATATGTTTGCAGTTTGCTTGTCGAATTCGTTGACTAGTGTAAGAGCTAAGTAAATTGTGAAGGATCACTATTAGTTGTCCTTAGCTATTGTTAAATTTGTACTTTTGATATAGTCAGATCTATTTAGTGTGATTATTTGCAGTTGGGTGTACTATCTTAAGCACAGGGCGTTGCATGTTTATACAGTGAGAAGTGGCACAGAGTTAGTGGAGAATAGCGTTGTTCTCTCAGAGTTCAGTATTTTGTGTGTTCATGAATAGTTGAGTACTAGGTGGGGGAAGAGAGCTACTGTGAAAAATGCCATAGTTTACTTAAGACACGGGATATGTGTGTTAATTAGGTATATGATGAGTGTTTGAAATTCTTGAGAAGAATTAGTAACTGTCATTTGCAGAAGTGGCAGTTTAGAGTACAGTGTGTTGTTATTATAGCAATGCTTGAAACATTTGTTTTACATATAACATGCCTTGGTGATACGTGTCTTGCTTTGACAGGATGATCGATGCTAGTGAATATTATCGATTTCACCGATAGCGGATTAAGACAGTGAGGTTTTCATGCAGTGATGCGTTGGAGAAATTTGAGAGAGCAGAGCTAACAGTTTTTGAAGCTTGTTGGGAAGTCGTATTTCATAGTTTGGTGCTTTTCTTGAGCCGGGTCCATTTACTATTTTTTATGCGGTGAAGAAGCAAAGCAGTGCGTTATCATTAGCATATGCTGAAGGCAGACTTGCAGTGGAGAATAGTTGCTGCACATTGAAGTACCAAAAGGAAATGTTGATGAGGTAAGGAATAGTGTTTGGATACAAAAGTTTAGTCCTAAAGTTATTTAAGGAATGAGAGGGAGATTGAAATTTAATTGTGCATGTTGTAATTGAAGTTATGCAAAGTTTGTGGAGGGTAAATTTGAATGTGACAGTGTCAGAGTGACAGGTTGAAGTTTCGAGGTACGTGCGTGTCTTGCTAATTTTTGGATAGTTGGTCCTATTTACAGTGATGTGATTATTGTTTTAATACAGAAGACAATTGCTGTGTTACACCATGCTAATGACTGTACTAGAAAAGTGTAGGAATGTTATCACAAAATGTGTCTGCTTCTGTGGATAATAGTGAGAAAATATTTGGTTGTTCATTTGTTTAAATGATAATATGAATACATGACAGCAAATGTGCTGTCAACTTAATGCCTTGCCTGTTGGCCAGTATGTGCAACTGTTGATCAATCAATTACTCCTTTCAGTAATGTTGGGATTGCACGTGGAGCTGAAGAGAAAGTGGGTGCGAGCCACATATTACAAAATAACCTGAGGAGGATCGAAATACATGGAACTTGTTTCTGCTGTTGAATTGAGCTGATAAGTTGTTGAGGTGAAAGCATCGTTTGTGACTAGATGTGAGAAGAAAGAGCCCACAGAAGACTCTCTCTTGTTGTGAGAATTAAATGACTATAACTTGGAGAGACAATTGTTTCTCTCAGTGAGATGCCGTGTGAGAATGACGGGAACCAATTGTGCGGAATAGCATGGGCTGAGCTGCCAACCAATCCAGCGTAGGACCGAACCAAATTGGATGGATACTTGGTAATTGTACTTAGTGATTTTGTTTCAGAGAAAGTGGTCTTTGATAGAGATTGTGTTTTGTTATCACAGTATTTGGAGAATTGTGCTGCATAGTAATGGCAGTTAGATTTTTGCCGTGTTAGATCTAATGATTAACCAAGAGGCACTAGTTGTGGATGTCAGCTCAGTTCATATACTGATTGACATCTTTTGTAGATTTGTCAGAGGGTAGCTCAACTCAAAGGTGTAACCCCTCAGTGATACATCAGCAGTTGTCGTTGCGATGGAATTTTTAGTGTGTGTGTGTGTGTGTGTGTGTGTGTGTGTGTGTGTGTGTGTGTGTGTGTCTGTCAGGTGAAAAGGTTGAATGTATTTTGAGTTGAGAATTTTGAGAGTCCTAGGTATGGCAAATAATGTGTGTTTGCATTACTTCTTGGATTTTTGCTGTGTAATTTTTGTGGATTTTTGGTTGATTTAAGGATCAGTACGTGATAGAATGGCGAGTGTGAAGGTTTCTTCTGTTTTCTTTGTGTAGGCAAGTTCTTTAATACGCATTGTTAATGTGTTTGCTGCTACTCGTGTGATAACTACAAGTAACAGATATTTTTTCGTGAGTGAGTCTGTGTTGTGAGAATAACGTTCATGTCTGATGGAGTGCACCTGCATCATTAGCTGTTGGAAAGAACTTGCAAATGGCAGCATTGTAACAACTGTCTAACAACAGGTGGAAAGTGAATCTCTACTGTGGAAATGTGAAGAAGACGTTTGATGCTGTTCCTTGATGGTAGAAGTGTGAATGGACATTTGAAGAAATACAAAAGTGATGCTGTACTGAAGGCATTGAAACATCAGACCAGTTAGAAGATGAACACAAGTAACTTTGCACCGTGTGTTAGAGGCACAAGTGGAAGAACAGTATGAATACAGGTTGCCTCCTGATGCATGAAACATCTCACACAGGGACAGTGGTTGTTTTCTTGATGCAGGCTAATTTGTGTTAGTTTTGCTTGTGTATTGATATCCTCTTCCAGAAAAAGACATACAATGCTTTGTTTGAGAACACAGATTATTGGACAGAGATTTGAAAGAAGTTATGTCATGAATGCTTGGAAAAGAGTTTTGAACAAAAGAGATATATTCTGTTGAGTTTTGGAGATTTCATTTGGCAAGTGTTAGTGGAATGGCACTGAGATGAAGTTGCTGGTAATCCCAAGCTCTTGAATGTCATGACATTGTCTGCGAGCTGGCGCTTGGAATTTGTATGACATTAGCTGACAGACTACAGTGCTGTTGCACAGAAGGTTAGTGAGTATGTACTTTTTGAGTGAGCAGACTAAACAAGGGGCCATGTGAGAAGATTTTCCCAGTGTGCTACTAACGTAATGGGTCTTACATGTTCATTGCAGCTATTTTCAGTGTATATCGATATAGACAAATGAACGCAATCCCATAATTGAATGTGAAAACGCCATGTGGCACTAGAGCGTGACTTGAAATGGAAGTTTTCTAGAAGACGTCTGGCTGAATATATTCAAGTGATACTACAATTACTGTGCATTGGAATTGTATAGAAGGTTGACTCACAAATTGCAATGTGTTGGGAAGCTACGTATCTACTGGCGTCAGCTCCCATTGGAAGTAAAGGTTTGTGAATATGTTTGCAGTTTGCTTGTCGAATTCGTTGACTAGTGTAAGAGCTAAGTAAATTGTGAAGGATCACTATTAGTTGTCCTTAGCTATTGTTAAATTTGTACTTTTGATATAGTCAGATCTGTTTAGTGTGATTATTTGCAGTTGGGTGTACTATCTTAAGCACAGGGCGTTGCATGTTTATACAGTGAGAAGTGGCACAGAGTTAGTGGAGAATAGCGTTGTTCTCTCAGAGTTCAGTATTTTGTGTGTTCATGAATAGTTGAGTACTAGGTGGGGGAAGAGAGCTACTGTGAAAAATGCCATAGTTTACTTAAGACACGGGATATGTGTGTTAATTAGGTATATGATGAGTGTTTGAAATTCTTGAGAAGAATTAGTAACTGTCATTTGCAGAAGTGGCAGTTTAGAGTACAGTGTGTTGTTATTATAGCAATGCTTGAAACATTTGTTTTACATATAACATGCCTTGGTGATACGTGTCTTGCTTTGACAGGATGATCGATGCTAGTGAATATTATCGATTTCACCGATAGCGGATTAAGACAGTGAGGTTTTCATGCAGTGATGCGTTGGAGAAATTTGAGAGAGCAGAGCTAAGAGTTTTTGAAGCTTGTTGGGAAGTCGTATTTCATAGTTTGGTGCTTTTCTTGAGCCGGGCCCATGTACTATTTTTTATGCGGTGAAGAAGCAAAGCAGTGCGTTATCATTAGCATATGCTGAAGGCAGACTTGCAGTGGAGAATATAGTTGCTGCACATTGAAGTACCAAAAGGAAATGTTGATGAGGTAAGGAATAGTGTTTGGATACAAAAGTTTAGTCCTAAAGTTATTTAAGGAATGAGAGGGAGATTGAAATTTAATTGTGCATGTTGTAATTGAAGTTATGCAAAGTTTGTGGAGGGTAAATTTGAATGTGACAGTGTCAGAGTGACAGGTTGAAGTTTCGAGGTACGTGCGTGTCTTGCTAATTTTTGGATAGTTGGTCCTATTTACAGTGATGTGATTATTGTTTTAATACAGAAGACAATTGCTGTGTTACACCATGCTAATGACTGTACTAGAAAAGTGTAGGAATGTTATCACAAAATGTGTCTGCTTCTATGGATAATAGTGAGAAAATATTTGGTTGTTCATTTGTTTAAATGATAATATGAATACATGACAGCAAATGTGCTGTCAACTTAATGCCTTGCCTGTTGGCCAGTATGTGCAACTGTTGATCAATCAATTACTCCTTTCAGTAATGATGGGATTGCACGTGGAGCTGAACAGAAAGTGGGTGCGAGCCACATATTACAAAATAACCTGAGGAGGATCGAAATACATGGAACTTGTTTCTGCTGTTGAATTGAGCTGATAAGTTGTTGAGGTGAAAGCATCGTTTGTGACTAGATGTGAGAAGAAAGAGCCCACAGAAGACTCTCTCTTGTTGTGAGAATTAAATGACTATAACTTGGAGAGACAATTGTTTCTCTCAGTGAGATGCCGTGTGAGAATGACGGGAACCAATTGTGCGGAATAGCATGGGCTGAGCTGCCAACCAATCCAGCGTAGGACCGAACCAAATTGGATGGATACTTGGTAATTGTACTTAGTGATTTTGTTTCAGAGAAAGTGGTCTTTGATAGAGATTGTGTTTTGTTATCACAGTATTTGGAGAATTGTGCTGCATAGTAATGGCAGTTAGATTTTTGCCGTGTTAGATCTAATGATTAACCAAGAGGCACTAGTTGTGGATGTCAGCTCAGTTCATATACTGATTGACATCTTTTGTAGATTTGTCAGAGGGTAGCTCAACTCAAAGGTGTAACCCCTCAGTGATACATCAGCAGTTGTCGTTGCGATGGAATTTTTAGTGAGTGTGTGTGTGTGTGTGTGTGTGTGTGTGTGTGTGTGTGTGTGTGTGTGTGTCTGTCAGGTGAAAAGGTTGAATGTATTTTGCGTTGAGAATTTTGAGAGTCCTAGGTATGGCAAATAATGTGTGTTTGCATTACTTCTTGGATTTTTGCTGTGTAATTTTTGTGGATTTTTGGTTGATTTAAGGATCAGTACGTGATAGAATGGCGAGTGTGAAGGTTTCTTCTGTTTTCTTTGTGCAGGCAAGTTCTTTAATACGCATTGTTAATGTGTTTGCTGCTACTCGTGTGATAACTACAAGTAACAGGTATTTTTTCGTGAGTGAGTCTGTGTTGTGAGAATAACGTTCATGTCTGATGGAGTGCACCTGCATCATTAGCTGTTGGAAAGAACTTGCAAATGGCAGCATTGTAACAACTGTCTAACAACAGGTGGAAAGTGAATCTCTACTGTGGAAATGTGAAGAAGACGTTTGATGCTGTTCCTTGATGGTAGAAGTGTGAATGGACATTTGAAGAAATACAAAAGTGATGCTGTACTGAAGGCATTGAAACATCAGACCAGTTAGAAGATGAACACAAGTAACTTTGCACCGTGTGTTAGAGGCACAAGTGGAAGAACAGTATGAATACAGGTTGCCTCCTGATGCATGAAACATCTCACACAGGGACAGTGGTTGTTTTCTTGATGCAGGCTAATTTGTGTTAGTTTTGCTTGTGTATTGATATCCTCTTCCAGAAAAAGACATACAATGCTTTGTTTGAGAACACAGATTATTGGACAGAGATTTGAAAGAAGTTATGTCATGAATGCTTGGAAAAGAGTTTTGAACAAAAGAGATATATTCTGTTGAGTTTTGGAGATTTCATTTGGCAAGTGTTAGTGGAATGGCACTGAGATGAAGTTGCTGGTAATCCCAAGCTCTTGAATGTCATGACATTGTCTGCGAGCTGGCACTTGGAATTTGTATGACATTAGCTGACAGACTACAGTGCTGTTGCACAGAAGGTTAGTGAGTATGTACTTTTTGAGTGAGCAGACTAAACTGGTGGCCATGTGAGAAGATTTTCTCAGTGTGCTACTAACGTAATGGGTCTTACATGTTCATTGCAGCTATTTTCAGTGTATATCGATATAGACAAATGAACGCAATCCCATAATTGAATGTGAAAACGCCATGTGGCACTAGAGCGTGACTTGAAATGGAAGTTCTCTAGAAGACGTCTGGCTGAATATATTCAAGTGATACTACAATTACTGTGCATTGGAATTGTATAGAAGGTTGACTCACAAATTGCAATGTGTTGGGAAGCTACGTATCTACTGGCGTCAGCTCCCATTGGAAGTAAAGGTTTGTGAATATGTTTGCAGTTTGCTTGTCGAATTCGTTGACTAGTGTAAGAGCTAAGTAAATTGTGAAGGATTACTATTAGTTGTCCTTAGCTATTGTTAAATTTGTACTTTTGATATAGTCAGATCTGTTTAGTGTGATTATTTGCAGTTGGGTGTACTATCTTAAGCACAGGGCGTTGCATGTTTATACAGTGAGAAGTGGCACAGAGTTAGTGGAGAATAGCGTTGTTCTCTCAGAGTTCAGTATTTTGTGTGTTCATGAATAGTTGAGTACTAGGTGGGGGAAGAGAGCTACTGTGAAAAATGCCATAGTTTACTTAAGACACGGGATATGTGTGTTAATTAGGTATATGATGAGTGTTTGAAATTCTTGAGAAGAATTAGTAACTGTCATTTGCAGAAGTGGCAGTTTAGAGTACAGTGTGTTGTTATTATAGCAATGCTTGAAACATTTGTTTTACATATAACATGCCTTGGTGATACGTGTCTTGCTTTGACAGGATGATCGATGCTAGTGAATATTATCGATTTCACCGATAGCGGATTAAGACAGTGAGGTTTTCATGCAGTGATGCGTTGGAGAAATTTGAGAGAGCAATGCTAAGAGTTTTTGAAGCTTGTTGGGAAGTCGTATTTCATAGTTTGGTGCTTTTCTTGAGCCGGGTCCATTTACTATTTTTTATGCAGTGAAGAAGCAAAGCAGTGCGTTATCATTAGCATATGCTGAAGGCAGACTTGCAGTGGAGAATAGTTGCTGCACATTGAAGTACCAAAAGGAAATGTTGATGAGGTAAGGAATAGTGTTTGGATACAAAAGTTTAGTCCTAAAGTTATTTAAGGAATGAGAGGGAGATTGAAATTTAATTGTGCATGTTGTAATTGAAGTTATGCAAAGTTTGTGGAGGGTAAATTTGAATGTGACAGTGTCAGAGTGACAGGTTGAAGTTTCGAGGTACGTGCGTGTCTTGCTAATTTTTGGATAGTTGGTCCTATGTACAGTGATGTGATTATTGTTTTAATACGGAAGACAATTGCTGTGTTACACCATGCTAATGACTGTACTAGAAAAGTGTAGGAATGTTATCACAAAATGTGTCTGCTTCTATGGATAATAGTGAGAAAATATTTGGTTGTTGATTTGTTTAAATGATAATATGAATACATGACAGCAAATGTGCTGTCAACTTAATGCCTTGCCTGTTGGCCAGTATGTGCAACTGTTGATCAATCAATTACTCCTTTCAGTAATGATGGGATTGCACGTGGAGCTGAACAGAAAGTGGGTGCGAGCCACATATTACAAAATAACCTGAGGAGGATCGAAATACATGGAACTTGTTTCTGCTGTTGAATTGAGCTGATAAGTTGTTGAGGTGAAAGCATCGTTTGTGACTAGATGTGAGAAGAAAGAGCCCACAGAAGACTCTCTCTTGTTGTGAGAATTAAATGACTATAACTTGGAGAGACAATTGTTTCTCTCAGTGAGATGCCGTGTGAGAATGACGGGAACCAATTGTGCGGAATAGCATGGGCTGAGCTGCCAACCAATCCAGCGTAGGACCGAACCAAATTGGATGGATACTTGGTAATTGTACTTAGTGATTTTGTTTCAGAGAAAGTGGTCTTTGATAGAGATTGTGTTTTGTTATCACAGTATTTGGAGAATTGTGCTGCATAGTAATGGCAGTTAGATTTTTGCCGTGTTAGATCTAATGATTAACCAAGAGGCACTAGTTGTGGATGTCAGCTCAGTTCATATACTGATTGACATCTTTTGTAGATTTGTCAGAGGGTAGCTCAACTCAAAGGTGTAACCCCTCAGTGATACATCAGCAGTTGTCGTTGCGATGGAATTTTTAGTGTGTGTGTGTGTGTGTGTGTGTGTGTGTGTGTGTCTGTCAGGTGAAAAGGTTGAATGTATTTTGAGTTGAGAATTTTGAGAGTCCTAGGTATGGCAAATAATGTGTGTTTGCATTACTTCCTGGATTTTTGCTGTGTAATTTTTGTGGATTTTTGGTTGATTTAAGGATCAGTACGTGATAGAATGGCGAGTGTGAAGGTTTCTTCTGTTTTCTTTGTGTAGGCAAGTTCTTTAATACGCATTGTTAATGTGTTTGCTGCTACTCGTGTGATAACTACAAGTAACAGATATTTTTTCGTGAGTGAGTCTGTGTTGTGAGAATAACGTTCATGTCTGATGGAGTGCACCTGCATCATTAGCTGTTGGAAAGAACTTGCAAATGGCAGCATTGTAACAACTGTCTAACAACAGGTGGAAAGTGAATCTCTACTGTGGAAATGTGAAGAAGACGTTTGATGCTGTTCCTTGATGGTAGAAGTGTGAATGGACATTTGAAGAAATACAAAAGTGATGCTGTACTGAAGGCATTGAAACATCAGACCAGTTAGAAGATGAACACAAGTAACTTTGCACCGTGTGTTAGAGGCACAAGTGGAAGAACAGTATGAATACAGGTTGCCTCCTGATGCATGAAACATCTCACACAGGGACAGTGGTTGTTTTCTTGATGCAGGCTAATTTGTGTTAGTTTTGCTTGTGTATTGATATCCTCTTCCAGAAAAAGACATACAATGCTTTGTTTGAGAACACAGATTATTGGACAGAGATTTGAAAGAAGTTATGTCATGAATGCTTGGAAATGAGTTTTGAACAAAAGAGATATATCCTGTTGAGTTTTGGAGATTTCATTTGGCAAGTGTTAGTGGAATGGCAATGAGATTAAGTTGCTGGTAATCCCAAGCTTTTGAATGTCATGACATTGTCTGCGAGCTGGCACTTGGAATTTGTATGACATTAGCTGACAGACTACAGTGCTGTTGCACAGAAGGTTAGTGAGTATGTACTTTTTGAGTGAGCAGACTAAACAAGTGGCCATGTGAGAAGATTTTCTCAGTGTGCTACTAACGTAATGGGTCTTACATGTTCATTGCAGCTATTTTCAGTGTATATCGATATAGACAAATGAACGCAATCCCATAATTGAATGTGAAAACGCCATGTGGCACTAGAGCGTGACTTGAAATGGAAGTTTTCTAGAAGACGTCTGGCTGAATATATTCAAGTGATACTACAATTACTGTGCATTGGAATTGTATAGAAGGTTGACTCACAAATTGCAATGTGTTGGGAAGCTACGTATCTACTGGCGTCAGCTCCCATTGGAAGTAAAGGTTTGTGAATATGTTTGCAGTTTGCTTGTCGAATTCGTTGACTAGTGTAAGAGCTAAGTAAATTGTGAAGGATCACTATTAGTTGTCCTTAGCTATTGTTAAATTTGTACTTTTGATATAGTCAGATCTGTTTAGTGTGATTATTTGCAGTTGGGTGTACTATCTTAAGCACAGGGCGTTGCATGTTTATACAGTGAGAAGTGGCACAGAGTTAGTGGAGAATAGCGTTGTTCTCTCAGAGTTCAGTATTTTGTGTGTTCATGAATAGTTGAGTACTAGGTGGGGGAAGAGAGCTACTGTGAAAAATGCCATAGTTTACTTAAGACACGGGATATGTGTGTTAATTAGGTATATGATGAGTGTTTGAAATTCTTGAGAAGAATTAGTAACTGTCATTTGCAGAAGTGGCAGTTTAGAGTACAGTGTGTTGTTATTATAGCAATGCTTGAAACATTTGTTTTACATATAACATGCCTTGGTGATACGTGTCTTGCTTTGACAGGATGATCGATGCTAGTGAATATTATCGATTTCACCGATAGCGGATTAAGACAGTGAGGTTTTCATGCAGTGATGCGTTGGAGAAATTTGAGAGAGCAGAGCTAAGAGTTTTTGAAGCTTGTTGGGAAGTCGTATTTCATAGTTTGGTGCTTTTCTTGAGCCGGGTCCATTTACTATTTTTTATGCGGTGAAGAAGCAAAGCAGTGCGTTATCATTAGCATATGCTGAAGGCAGACTTGCAGTGGAGAATAGTTGCTGCACATTGAAGTACCAAAAGGAAATGTTGATGAGGTAAGGAATAGTGTTTGGATACAAAAGTTTAGTCCTAAAGTTATTTAAGGAATGAGAGGGAGATTGAAATTTAATTGTGCATGTTGTAATTGAAGTTATGCAAAGTTTGTGGAGGGTAAATTTGAATGTGACAGTGTCAGAGTGACAGGTTGAAGTTTCGAGGTACGTGCGTGTCTTGCTAATTTTTGGATAGTTGGTCCTATTTACAGTGATGTGATTATTGTTTTAATACAGAAGACAATTGCTGTGTTACACCATGCTAATGACTGTACTAGAAAAGTGTAGGAATGTTATCACAAAATGTGTCTGCTTCTGTGGATAATAGTGAGAAAATATTTGGTTGTTCATTTGTTTAAATGATAATATGAATACATGACAGCAAATGTGCTGTCAACTTAATGCCTTGCCTGTTGGCCAGTATGTGCAACTGTTGATCAATCAATTACTCCTTTCAGTAATGTTGGGATTGCACGTGGAGCTGAACAGAAAGTGGGTGCGAGCCACATATTACAAAATAACCTGAGGAGGATCGAAATACATGGAACTTGTTTCTGCTGTTGAATTGAGCTGATAAGTTGTTGAGGTGAAAGCATCGTTTGTGACTAGATGTGAGAAGAAAGAGCCCACAGAAGACTCTCTCTTGTTGTGAGAATTAAATGACTATAACTTGGAGAGACAATTGTTTCTCTCAGTGAGATGCCGTGTGAGAATGACGGGAACCAATTGTGCGGAATAGCATGGGCTGAGCTGCCAACCAATCCAGCGTAGGACCGAACCAAATTGGATGGATACTTGGTAATTGTACTTAGTGATTTTGTTTCAGAGAAAGTGGTCTTTGATAGAGATTGTGTTTTGTTATCACAGTATTTGGAGAATTGTGCTGCATAGTAATGGCAGTTAGATTTTTGCCGTGTTAGATCTAATGATTAACCAAGAGGCACTAGTTGTGGATGTCAGCTCAGTTCATATACTGATTGACATCTTTTGTAGATTTGTCAGAGGGTAGCTCAACTCAAAGGTGTAACCCCTCAGTGATACATCAGCAGTTGTCGTTGCGATGGAATTTTTAGTGTGTGTGTGTGTGTGTGTGTGTGTGTGTGTGTGTGTTTGTTTGTGTGTGTGTCTGTCAGGTGAAAAGGTTGAATGTATTTTGAGTTGAGAATTTTGAGAGTCCTAGGTATGGCAAATAATGTGTGTTTGCATTACTTCCTGGATTTTTGCTGTGTAATTTTTGTGGATTTTTGGTTGATTTAAGGATCAGTACGTGATAGAATGGCGAGTGTGAAGGTTTCTTCTGTTTTCTTTGTGTAGGCAAGTTCTTTAATACGCATTGTTAATGTGTTTGCTGCTACTCGTGTGATAACTACAAGTAACAGATATTTTTTCGTGAGTGAGTCTGTGTTGTGAGAATAACGTTCATGTCTGATGGAGTGCACCTGCATCATTAGCTGTTGGAAAGAACTTGCAAATGGCAGCATTGTAACAACTGTCTAACAACAGGTGGAAAGTGAATCTCTACTGTGGAAATGTGAAGAAGACGTTTGATGCTGTTCCTTGATGGTAGAAGTGTGAATGGACATTTGAAGAAATACAAAAGTGATGCTGTACTGAAGGCATTGAAACATCAGACCAGTTAGAAGATGAACACAAGTAACTTTGCACCGTGTGTTAGAGGCACAAGTGGAAGAACAGTATGAATACAGGTTGCCTCCTGATGCATGAAACATCTCACACAGGGACAGTGGTTGTTTTCTTGATGCAGGCTAATTTGTGTTAGTTTTGCTTGTGTATTGATATCCTCTTCCAGAAAAAGACATACAATGCTTTGTTTGAGAACACAGATTATTGGACAGAGATTTGAAAGAAGTTATGTCATGAATGCTTGGAAATGAGTTTTGAACAAAAGAGATATATCCTGTTGAGTTTTGGAGATTTCATTTGGCAAGTGTTAGTGGAATGGCAATGAGATTAAGTTGCTGGTAATCCCAAGCTTTTGAATGTCATGACATTGTCTGCGAGCTGGCACTTGGAATTTGTATGACATTAGCTGACAGACTACAGTGCTGTTGCACAGAAGGTTAGTGAGTATGTACTTTTTGAGTGAGCAGACTAAACAAGTGGCCATGTGAGAAGATTTTCTCAGTGTATGGGTCTTACATGTTCATTGCAGCTATTTTCAGTGTATATCGATATAGACAAATGAACGCAATCCCATAATTGAATGTGAAAACGCCATGTGGCACTAGAGCGTGACTTGAAATGGAAGTTTTCTAGAAGACGTCTGGCTGAATATATTCAAGTGATACTACAATTACTGTGTATTGGAATTGTATAGAAGGTTGACTCACAAATTGCAATGTGTTGGGAAGCTACGTATCTACTGGCGTCAGCTCCCATTGGAAGTAAAGGTTTGTGAATATGTTTGCAGTTTGCTTGTCGAATTCGTTGACTAGTGTAAGAGCTAAGTAAATTGTGAAGGATCACTATTAGTTGTCCTTAGCTATTGTTAAATTTGTACTTTTGATATAGTCAGATCTGTTTAGTGTGATTATTTGCAGTTGGGTGTACTATCTTAAGCACAGGGCGTTGCATGTTTATACAGTGAGAAGTGGCACAGAGTTAGTGGAGAATAGCGTTGTTCTCTCAGAGTTCAGTATTTTGTGTGTTCATGAATAGTTGAGTACTAGGTGGGGGAAGAGAGCTACTGTGAAAAATGCCATAGTTTACTTAAGACACGGGATATGTGTGTTAATTAGGTATATGATGAGTGTTTGAAATTCTTGAGAAGAATTAGTAACTGTCATTTGCAGAAGTGGCAGTTTAGAGTACAGTGTGTTGTTATTATAGCAATGCTTGAAACATTTGTTTTACATATAACATGCCTTGGTGATACGTGTCTTGCTTTGACAGGATGGTCGATGCTAGTGAATATTATCGATTTCACCGATAGCGGATTAAGACAGTGAGGTTTTCATGCAGTGATGCGTTGGAGAAATTTGAGAGAGCAATGCTAAGAGTTTTTGAAGTTTGTTGGGAAGTCGTATTTCATAGTTTGGTTCTTTTCTGGAGCCGGGTCCATTTACTATTTTTTATGCGGTGAAGAAGCAAAGCAGTGCGTTATCATTAGCATATGCTGAAGGCAGACTTGCAGTGGAGAATAGTTGCTGCACATTGAAGTACCAAAAGGAAATGTTGATGAGGTAAGGAATAGTGTTTGGATACAAAAGTTTAGTCCTAAAGTTATTTAAGGAATGAGAGGGAGATTGAAATTTAATTGTGCATGTTGTAATTGAAGTTATGCAAAGTTTGTGGAGGGTAAATTTGAATGTGACACTGTCAGAGTGACAGGTTGAAGTTTCGAGGAACGTGCGTGTCTTGCTAATTTTTGGATAGTTGGTCCTATTTACAGTGATGTGATTATTGTTTTAATACAGAAGACAATTGCTGTGTTACACCATGCTAATGACTGTACTAGAAAAGTGTAGGAATGTTATCACAAAATGTGTCTGGTTCTATGGATAATAGTGACAAAATATTTGGTTGTTCATTTGTTTAAATGATAATATGAATACATGACAGCAAATGTGCTGTCAACTTAATGCCTTGCCTGTTGGCCAGTATGTGCAACTGTTGATCAATCAATTACTCCTTTCAGTAATGTTGGGATTGCACGTGGAGCTGAACAGAAAGTGGGTGCGAGCCACATATTACAAAATAACCTGAGGAGGATCGAAATACATGGAACTTGTTTCTGCTGTTGAATTGAGCTGATAAGTTGTTGAGGTGAAAGCATCGTTTGTGACTAGATGTGAGAAGAAAGAGCCCACAGAAGACTCTCTCTTGTTGTGAGAATTAAATGACTATAACTTGGAGAGACAATTGTTTCTCTCAGTGAGATGCCGTGTGAGAATGACGGGAACCAATTGTGCGGAATAGCATGGGCTGAGCTGCCAACCAATCCAGCGTAGGACCGAACCAAATTGGATGGATACTTGGTAATTGTACTTAGTGATTTTGTTTCAGAGAAAGTGGTCTTTGATAGAGATTGTGTTTTGTTATCACAGTATTTGGAGAATTGTGCTGCATAGTAATGGCAGTTAGATTTTTGCCGTGTTAGATCTAATGATTAACCAAGAGGCACTAGTTGTGGATGTCAGCTCAGTTCATATACTGCTTGACATCTTTTGTAGATTTGTCAGAGGGTAGCTCAACTCAAAGGTGTAAACCCTCAGTGATACATCAGCAGTTGTCGTTGCGATGGAATTTTTAGTGTGTGTGTGTGTGTGTGTGTGTGTGTGTGTGTGTGTGTGTGTGTGTCTGTCAGGTGAAAAGGTTGAATGTATTTTGAGTTGAGAATTTTGAGAGTCCTAGGTATGGCAAATAATGTGTGTTTGCATTACTTCTTGGATTGTTGCTGTGTAATTTTTGTGGATTTTTGGTTGATTTAAGGATCAGTACGTGATAGAATGGCGAGTGTGAAGGTTCCTTCTGTTTTCTTTGTGTAGGCAAGTTCTTTAATACGCATTGTTAATGTGTTTGCTGCTACTCGTGTGATAACTACAAGTAACAGATATTTTTTCGTGAGTGAGTCTGTGTTGTGAGAATAACGTTCATGTCTGATGGAGTGCACCTGCATCATTAGCTGTTGGAAAGAACTTGCAAATGGCAGCATTGTAACAACTGTCTAACAACAGGTGGAAAGTGAATCTCTACTGTGGAAATGTGAAGAAGACGTTTGATGCTGTTCCTTGATGGTAGAAGTGTGAATGGACATTTGAAGAAATACAAAAGTGATGCTGTACTGAAGGCATTGAAACATCAGACCAGTTAGAAGATGAACACAAGTAACTTTGCACCATGTGTTAGAGGCACAAGTGGAAGAACAGTATGAATACAGGTTGCCTCCTGATGCATGAAACATCTCACACAGGGACAGTGGTTGTTTTCTTGATGCAGGCTAATTTGTGTTAGTTTTGCTTGTGTATTGATATCCTCTTCCAGAAAAAGACATACAATGCTTTGTTTGAGAACACAGATTATTGGACAGAGATTTGAAAGAAGTTATGTCATGAATGCTTGGAAAAGAGTTTTGAACAAAAGAGATATATTCTGTTGAGTTTTGGAGATTTCATTTGGCAAGTGTGAGTGGAATGGCACTGAGATGAAGTTGCTGGTAATCCCAAGCTCTTGAATGTCATGACATTGTCTGCGAGCTGGCACTTGGAATTTGTATGACATTAGCTGACAGACTACAGTGCTGTTGCACAGAAGGTTAGTGAGTATGTACTTTTTGAGTGAGCAGACTAAACTGGTGGCCATGTGAGAAGATTTTCTCAGTGTGCTACTAACGTAATGGGTCTTACATGTTCATTGCAGCTATTTTCAGTGTATATCGATATAGACAAATGAACGCAATCCCATAATTGAATGTGAAAACGCCATGTGGCACTAGAGCGTGACTTGAAATGGAAGTTTTCTAGAAGACGTCTGGCTGAATATATTCAAGTGATACTACAATTACTGTGCATTGGAATTGTATAGAAGGTTGACTCACAAATTGCAATGTGTTGGGAAGCTACGTATCTACTGGCGTCAGCTCCCATTGGAAGTAAAGGTTTGTGAATATGTTTGCAGTTTGCTTGTCGAATTCGTTGACTAGTGTAAGAGCTAAGTAAATTGTGAAGGATCACTATTAGTTGTCCTTAGCTATTGTTAAATTTGTACTTTTGATATAGTCAGATCTGTTTAGTGTGATTATTTGCAGTTGGGTGTACTATCTTAAGCACAGGGCGTTGCATGTTTATACAGTGAGAAGTGGCACAGAGTTAGTGGAGAATAGCGTTGTTCTCTCAGAGTTCAGTATTTTGTGTGTTCATGAATAGTTGAGTACTAGGTGGGGGAAGAGAGCTACTGTGAAAAATGCCATAGTTTACTTAAGACACGGGATATGTGTGTTAATTAGGTATATGATGAGTGTTTGAAATTCTTGAGAAGAATTAGTAACTGTCATTTGCAGAAGTGGCAGTTTAGAGTACAGTGTGTTGTTATTATAGCAATGCTTGAAACATTTGTTTTACATATAACATGCCTTGGTGATACGTGTCTTGCTTTGACAGGATGATCGATGCTAGTGAATATTATCGATTTCACCGATAGCGGATTAAGACAGTGAGGTTTTCATGCAGTGATGCGTTGGAGAAATTTGAGAGAGCAATGCTAAGAGTTTTTGAAGTTTGTTGGGAAGTCGTATTTCATAGTTTGGTTCTTTTCTTGAGCCGGGTCCATTTACTATTTTTTATGCGGTGAAAAAGCAAAGCAGTGCGTTATCATTAGCATATGCTGAAGGCAGACTTGCAGTGGAGAATAGTTGCTGCACATTGAAGTACCAAAAGGAAATGTTGATGAGGTAAGGAATAGTGTTTGGATACAAAAGTTTAGTCCTAAAGTTATTTAATGAATGAGAGGGAGATTGAAATTTAATTGTGCATGTTGTAATTGAAGTTATGCAAAGTTTGTGGAGGGTAAATTTGAATGTGACAGTGTCAGAGTGACAGGTTGAAGTTTCGAGGAACGTGCGTGTCTTGCTAATTTTTGGATAGTTGGTCCTATTTACAGTGATGTGATTATTGTTTTAATACAGAAGACAATTGCTGTGTTACACCATGCTAATGACTGTACTAGAAAAGTGTAGGAATGTTATCACAAAATGTGTCTGCTTCTGTGGATAATAGTGAGAAAATATTTGGTTGTTCATTTGTTTAAATGATAATATGAATACATGACAGCAAATGTGCTGTCAACTTAATGCCTTGCCTGTTGGCCAGTATGTGCAACTGTTGATCAATCAATTACTCCTTTCAGTAATGTTGGGATTACACGTGGAGCTGAACAGAAAGTGGGTGCGAGCCACATATTACAAAATAACCTGAGGAGGATCGAAATACATGGAACTTGTTTCTGCTGTTGAATTGAGCTGATAAGTTGTTGAGGTGAAAGCATCGTTTGTGACTAGATGTGAGAAGAAAGAGCCCACAGAAGACTCTCTCTTGTTGTGAGAATTAAATGACTATAACTTGGAGAGACAATTGTTTCTCTCAGTGAGATGCCGTGTGAGAATGACGGGAACCAATTGTGCGGAATAGCATGGGCTGAGCTGCCAACCAATCCAGCGTAGGACCGAACCAAATTGGATGGATACTTGGTAATTGTACTTAGTGATTTTGTTTCAGAGAAAGTGGTCTTTGATAGAGATTGTGTTTTGTTATCACAGTATTTGGTGAATTGTGCTGCATAGTAATGGCAGTTAGATTTTTGCCGTGTTAGATCTAATGATTAACCAAGAGGCACTAGTTGTGGATGTCAGCTCAGTTCATATACTGATTGACATCTTTTGTAGATTTGTCAGAGGGTAGCTCAACTCAAAGGTGTAACCCCTCAGTGATACATCAGCAGTTGTCGTTGCGATGGAATTTTTAGTGTGTGTGTGTGTGTGTGTGTGTGTGTGTGTGTGTGTGTGTGTGTGTGTGTGTCTGTCAGGTGAAAAGGTTGAATGTATTTTGAGTTGAGAATTTTGAGAGTCCTAGGTATGGCAAATAATGTGTGTTTGCATTACTTCCTGGATTTTTGCTGTGTAATTTTTGTGGATTTTTGGTTGATTTAAGGATCAGTACGTGATAGAATGGCGAGTGTGAAGGTTTCTTCTGTTTTCTTTGTGTAGGCAAGTTCTTTAATACGCATTGTTAATGTGTTTGCTGCTACTCGTGTGATAACTAAAAGTAACAGATATTTTTTCGTGAGTGAGTCTGTGTTGTGAGAATAACGTTCATGTCTGATGGAGTGCACCTGCATCATTAGCTGTTGGAAAGAACTTGCAAATGGCAGCATTGTAACAACTGTCTAACAATATGTGGAAAGTGAATCTCTACTGTGGAAATGTGAAGAAGACGTTTGATGCTGTTCCTTGATGGTAGAAGTGTGAATGGACATTTGAAGAAATACAAAAGTGATGCTGTACTGAAGGCATTGAAACATCAGACCAGTTAGAAGATGAACACAAGTAACTTTGCACCGTGTGTTAGAGGCACAAGTGGAAGAACAGTATGAATACAGGTTGCCTCCTGATGCATGAAACATCTCACACAGGGACAGTGGTTGTTTTCTTGATGCAGGCTAATTTGTGTTAGTTTTGCTTGTGTATTGATATCCTCTTCCAGAAAAAGACATACAATGCTTTGTTTGAGAACACAGATTATTGGACAGAGATTTGAAAGAAGTTATGTCATGAATGCTTGGAAATGAGTTTTGAACAAAAGAGATATATCCTGTTGAGTTTTGGAGATTTCATTTGGCAAGTGTTAGTGGAATGGCACTGAGATGAAGTTGCTGGTAATCCCAAGCTTTTGAATGTCATGACATTGTCTGCGAGCTGGCACTTGGAATTTGTATGACATTAGCTGACAGACTACAGTGCTGTTGCACAGAAGGTTAGTGAGTATGTACTTTTTGAGTGAGCAGACTAAACAAGTGGCCATGTGAGAAGATTTTCTCAGTGTGCTACTAACGTAATGGGTCTTACATGTTCATTGCAGCTATTTTCAGTGTATATCGATATAGACAAATGAACGCAATCCCATAATTGAATGTGAAAATGCCATGTGGCACTAGAGCGTGACTTGAAATGGAAGTTTTCTAGAAGACGTCTGGCTGAATATATTCAAGTGATACTACAATTACTGTGCATTGGAATTGTATAGAAGGTTGACTCACAAATTGCAATGTGTTGGGAAGCTACGTATCTACTGGCGTCAGCTCCCATTGGAAGTAAAGGTTTGTGAATATGTTTGCAGTTTGCTTGTCGAATTCGTTGACTAGTGTAAGAGCTAAGTAAATTGTGAAGGATCACTATTAGTTGTCCTTAGCTATTGTTAAATTTGTACTTTTGATATAGTCAGATCTGTTTAGTGTGATTATTTGCAGTTGGGTGTACTATCTTAAGCACAGGGCGTTGCATGTTTATACAGTGAGAAGTGGCACAGAGTTAGTGGAGAATAGCGTTGTTCTCTCAGAGTTCAGTATTTTGTGTGTTCATGAATAGTTGAGTACTAGGTGGGGGAAGAGAGCTACTGTGAAAAATGCCATAGTTTACTTAAGACACGGGATATGTGTGTTAATTAGGTATATGATGAGTGTTTGAAATTCTTGAGAAGAATTAGTAACTGTCATTTGCAGAAGTGGCAGTTTAGAGTACAGTGTGTTGTTATTATAGCAATGCTTGAAACATTTGTTTTACATATAACATGCCTTGGTGATACATGTCTTGCTTTGACAGGATGATCGATGCTAGTGAATATTATCGATTTCACCGATAGCGGATTAAGACAGTGAGGTTTTCATGCAGTGATGCGTTGGAGAAATTTGAGAGAGCAATGCTAAGAGTTTTTGAAGCTTGTTGGGAAGTCGTATTTCATAGTTTGGTGCTTTTCTTGAGCCGGGTCCATTTACTATTTTTTATGCGGTGAAGAAGCAAAGCAGTGCATTATCATTAGCATATGCTGAAGGCAGACTTGCAGTGGAGAATAGTTGCTGCACATTGAAGTACCAAAAGGAAATGTTGATGAGGTAAGGAATAGTGTTTGGATACAAAAGTTTAGTCCTAAAGTTATTTAAGGAATGAGAGGGAGATTGAAATTTAATTGTGCATGTTGTAATTGAAGTTATGCAAAGTTTGTGGAGGGTAAATTTGAATGTGACAGTGTCAGAGTGACAGGTTGAAGTTTCGAGGTACGTGCGTGTCTTGCTAATTTTTGGATAGTTGGTCCTATTTACAGTGATGTGATTATTGTTTTAATACAGAAGACAATTGCTGTGTTACACCATGCTAATGACTGTACTAGAAAAGTGCAGGAATGTTATCACAAAATGTGTCTGCTTCTATGGATAATAGTGAGAAAATATTTGGTTGTGCATTTGTTTAAATGATAATATGAATACATGACAGCAAATGTGCTGTCAACTTAATGCCTTGCCTGTTGGCCAGTATGTGCAACTGTTGATCAATCAATTACTCCTTTCAGTAATGTTGGGATTGCACGTGGAGCTGAACAGAAAGTGGGTGCGAGCCACATATTACAAAATAACCTGAGGAGGATCGAAATACATGGAACTTGTTTCTGCTGTTGAATTGAGCTGATAAGTTGTTGAGGTGAAAGCATCGTTTGTGACTAGATGTGAGAAGAAAGAGCCCACAGAAAACTCTCTCTTGTTGTGAGAATTAAATGACTATAACTTGGAGAGACAATTGTTTCTCTCAGTGAGATGCCGTGTGAGAATGACGGGAACCAATTGTGCGGAATAGCATGGGCTGAGCTGCCAACCAATCCAGCGTAGGACCGAACCAAATTGGATGGATACTTGGTAATTGTACTTAGTGATTTTGTTTCAGAGAAAGTGGTCTTTGATAGAGATTGTGTTTTGTTATCACAGTATTTGGTGAATTGTGCTGCATAGTAATGGCAGTTAGATTTTTGCCGTGTTAGATCTAATGATTAACCAAGAGGCACTAGTTGTGGATGTCAGCTCAGTTCATATACTGATTGACATCTTTTGTAGATTTGTCAGAGGGTCGCTCAACTCAAAGGTGTAACCCCTCAGTGATACATCAGCAGTTGTCGTTGCGATGGAATTTTTAGTGTGTGTGTGTGTGTGTGTGTGTGTGTGTGTGTGTGTCTGTCTGTCAGGTGAAAAGGTTGAATGTATTTTGAGTTGAGAATTTTGAGAGTCCTAGGTATGGCAAATAATGTGTGTTTGCATTACTTCTTGGATTTTTGCTGTGTAATTTTTGTGGATTTTTGGTTGATTTAAGGATCAGTACGTGATAGAATGGCGAGTGTGAAGGTTTCTTCTGTTTTCTTTGTGTAGGCAAGTTCTTTAATACGCATTGTTAATGTGTTTGCTGCTACTCGTGTGATAACTACAAGTAACAGATATTTTTTCGTGAGTGAGTCTGTGTTGTGAGAATAACGTTCATGTCTGATGGAGTGCACCTGCATCATTAGCTGTTGGAAAGAACTTGCAAATGGCAGCATTGTAACAACTGTCTAACAACAGGTGGAAAGTGAATCTCTACTGTGGAAATGTGAAGAAGACGTTTGATGCTGTTCCTTGATGGTAGAAGTGTGAATGGACATTTGAAGAAATACAAAAGTGATGCTGTACTGAAGGCATTGAAACATCAGACCAGTTAGAAGATGAACACAAGTAACTTTGCACCGTGTGTTAGAGGCACAAGTGGAAGAACAGTATGAATACAGGTTGCCTCCTGATGCATGAAACATCTCACACAGGGACAGTGGTTGTTTTCTTGATGCAGGCTAATTTGTGTTAGTTTTGCTTGTGTATTGATATCCTCTTCCAGAAAAAGACATACAAAGCTTTGTTTGAGAACACAGATTATTGGACAGAGATTTGAAAGAAGTTATGTCATGAATGCTTGGAAATGAGTTTTGAACAAAAGAGATATATCCTGTTGAGTTTTGGAGATTTCATTTGGCAAGTGTTAGTGGAATGGCAATGAGATTAAGTAGCTGGTAATCCCAAGCTTTTGAATGTCATGACATTGTCTGCGAGCTGGCACTTGGAATTTGTATGACATTAGCTGACAGACTACAGTGCTGTTGCACAGAAGGTTAGTGAGTATGTACTTTTTGAGTGAGCAGACTAAACAAGTGGCCATGTGAGAAGATTTTCTCAGTGTGCTACTAACGTAATGGGTCTTACATGTTCATTGCAGCTATTTTCAGTGTATATCGATATAGACAAATGAACGCAATCCCATAATTGAATGTGAAAACGCCATGTGGCACTAGAGCGTGACTTGAAATGGAAGTTTTCTAGAAGACGTCTGGCTGAATATATTCAAGTGATACTACAATTACTGTGCATTGGAATTGTATAGAAGGTTGACTCACAAATTGCAATGTGTTGGGAAGCTACGTATCTACTGGCGTCAGCTCCCATTGGAAGTAAAGGTTTGTGAATATGTTTGCAGTTTGCTTGTCGAATTCGTTGACTAGTGTAAGAGCTAAGTAAATTGTGAAGGATCACTATTAGTTGTCCTTAGCTATTGTTAAATTTGTACTTTTGATATAGTCAGATCTGTTTAGTGTGATTATTTGCAGTTGGGTGTACTATCTTAAGCACAGGGCGTTGCATGTTTATACAGTGAGAAGTGGCACAGAGTTAGTGGAGAATAGCGTTGTTCTCTCAGAGTTCAGTATTTTGTGTGTTCATGAATAGTTGAGTACTAGGTGGGGGAAGAGAGCTACTGTGAAAAATGCCATAGTTTACTTAAGACACGGGATATGTGTGTTAATTAGGTATATGATGAGTGTTTGAAATTCTTGAGAAGAATTAGTAACTGTCATTTGCAGAAGTGGCAGTTTAGAGTACAGTGTGTTGTTATTATAGCAATGCTTGAAACATTTGTTTTACATATAACATGCCTTGGTGATACGTGTCTTGCTTTGACAGGATGATCGATGCTAGTGAATATTATCGATTTCACCGATAGCGGATTAAGACAGTGAGGTTTTCATGCAGTGATGCGTTGGAGAAATTTGAGAGAGCAGAGCTAAGAGTTTTTGAAGCTTGTTGGGAAGTCGTATTTCATAGTTTGGTGCTTTTCTTGAGCCGGGTCCATTTACTATTTTTTATGCGGTGAAGAAGCAAAGCAGTGCGTTATCATTAGCATATGCTGAAGGCAGACTTGCAGTGGAGAATAGTTGCTGCACATTGAAGTACCAAAAGGAAATGTTGATGAGGTAAGGAATAGTGTTTGGATACAAAAGTTTAGTCCTAAAGTTATTTAAGGAATGAGAGGGAGATTGAAATTTAATTGTGCATGTTGTAATTGAAGTTATGCAAAGTTTGTGGAGGGTAAATTTGAATGTGACAGTGTCAGAGTGACAGGTTGAAGTTTCGAGGTACGTGCGTGTCTTGCTAATTTTTGGATAGTTGGTCCTATTTACAGTGATGTGATTATTGTTTTAATACAGAAGACAATTGCTGTGTTACACCATGCTAATGACTGTACTAGAAAAGTGTAGGAATGTTATCACAAAATGTGTCTGCTTCTATGGATAATAGTGAGAAAATATTTGGTTGTTGATTTGTTTAAATGATAATATGAATACATGACAGCAAATGTGCTGTCAACTTAATGCCTTGCCTGTTGGCCAGTATGTGCAACTGTTGATCAATCAATTACTCCTTTCAGTAATGATGGGATTGCACGTGGAGCTGAACAGAAAGTGGGTGCGAGCCACATATTACAAAATAACCTGAGGAGGATCGAAATACATGGAACTTGTTTCTGCTGTTGAATTGAGCTGATAAGTTGTTGAGGTGAAAGCATCGTTTGTGACTAGATGTGAGAAGAAAGAGCCCACAGAAGACTCTCTCTTGTTGTGAGAATTAAATGACTATAACTTGGAGAGACAATTGTTTCTCTCAGTGAGATGCCGTGTGAGAATGACGGGAACCAATTGTGCGGAATAGCATGGGCTGAGCTGCCAACCAATCCAGCGTAGGACCGAACCAAATTGGATGGATACTTGGTAATTGTACTTAGTGATTTTGTTTCAGAGAAAGTGGTCTTTGATAGAGATTGTGTTTTGTTATCACAGTATTTGGAGAATTGTGCTGCATAGTAATGGCAGTTAGATTTTTGCCGTGTTAGATCTAATGATTAACCAAGAGGCACTAGTTGTGGATGTCAGCTCAGTTCATATACTGATTGACATCTTTTGTAGATTTGTCAGAGGGTAGCTCAACTCAAAGGTGTAACCCCTCAGTGATACATCAGCAGTTGTCGTTGCGATGGAATTTTTAGTGTGTGTGTGTGTGTGTGTGTGTGTGTGTGTGTGTGTGTGTGTGTGTGTCTGTCAGGTGAAAAGGTTGAATGTATTTTGAGTTGAGAATTTTGAGAGTCCTAGATATGGCAAATAATGTGTGTTTGCATTACTTCTTGGATTTTTGCTGTGTAATTTTTGTGGATTTTTGGTTGATTTAAGGATCAGTACGTGATAGAATGGCGAGTGTGAAGGTTTCTTCTGTTTTCTTTGTGTAGGCAAGTTCTTTAATACGCATTGTTAATGTGTTTGCTGCTACTCGTGTGATAACTACAAGTAACAGATATTTTTTCGTGAGTGAGTCTGTGTTGTGAGAATAACGTTCATGTCTGATGGAGTGCACCTGCATCATTAGCTGTTGGAAAGAACTTGCAAATGGCAGCATTGTAACAACTGTCTAACAACAGGTGGAAAGTGAATCTCTACTGTGGAAATGTGAAGAAGACGTTTGATGCTGTTCCTTGATGGTAGAAGTGTGAATGGACATTTGAAGAAATACAAAAGTGATGCTGTACTGAAGGCATTGAAACATCAGACCAGTTAGAAGATGAACACAAGTAACTTTGCACCGTGTGTTAGAGGCACAAGTGGAAGAACAGTATGAATACAGGTTGCCTCCTGATGCATGAAACATCTCACACAGGGACAGTGGTTGTTTTCTTGATGCAGGCTAATTTGTGTTAGTTTTGCTTGTGTATTGATATCCTCTTCCAGAAAAAGACATACAATGCTTTGTTTGAGAACACAGATTATTGGACAGAGATTTGAAAGAAGTTATGTCATGAATGCTTGGAAAAGAGTTTTGAACAAAAGAGATATATTCTGTTGAGTTTTGGAGATTTCATTTGGAGAGTGTTAGTGGAATGGCACTGAGATGAAGTTGCTGGTAATCCCAAGCTCTTGAATGTCATGACATTGTCTGCGAGCTGGCACTTGGAATTTGTATGACATTAGCTGACAGACTACAGTGCTGTTGCACAGAAGGTTAGTGAGTATGTACTTTTTGAGTGAGCAGACTAAACTGGTGGCCATGTGAGATGATTTTCTCAGTGTGCTACTAACGTAATGGGTCTTACATGTTCATTGCAGCTATTTTCAGTGTATATCGATATAGACAAATGAACGCAATCCCATAATTGAATGTGAAAACGCCATGTGGCACTAGAGCGTGACTTGAAATGGAAGTTTTCTAGAAGACGTCTGGCTGAATATATTCAAGTGATACTACAATTACTGTGCATTGGAATTGTATAGAAGGTTGACTCACAAATTGCAATGTGTTGGGAAGCTACGTATCTACTGGCGTCAGCTCCCATTGGAACTAAAGGTTTGTGAATATGTTTGCAGTTTGCTTGTCGAATTCGTTGACTAGTGTAAGAGCTAAGTAAATTGTGAAGGATCACTATTAGTTGTCCTTAGCTATTGTTAAATTTGTACTTTTGATATAGTCAGATCTGTTTATTGTGATTATTTGCAGTTGGTTGTACTATCTTAAGCACAGGGCGTTGCATGTTTATACAGTGAGAAGTGGCACAGAGTTAGCGGAGAATAGCGTTGTTCTCTCAGAGTTCAGTATTTTGTGTGTTCATGAATAGTTGAGTACTAGGTGGGGGAAGAGAGCTACTGTGAAAAATGCCATAGTTTACTTAAGACACGGGATATGTGTGTTAATTAGGTATATGATGAGTGTTTGAAATTCTTGAGAAGAATTAGTAACTGTCATTTGCAGAAGTGGCAGTTTAGAGTACAGTGTGTTGTTATTATAGCAATGCTTGAAACATTTGTTTTACATATAAAATGCCTTGGTGATACGTGTCTTGCTTTGACAGGATGATCGATTCTAGTGAATATTATCGATTTCACCGATAGCGGATTAAGACAGTGAGGTTTTCATGCAGTGATGCGTTGGAGAAATTTGAGAGAGCAGAGCTAACAGTTTTTGAAGCTTGTTGGGAAGTCGTATTTCATAGTTTGGTGCTTTTCTTGAGCCGGGTCCATTTACTATTTTTTATGCGGTGAAGAAGCAAAGCAGTGCGTTATCATTAGCATATCCTGAAGGCAGACTTGCAGTGGAGAATAGTTGCTGCACATTGAAGTACCAAAAGGAAATGTTGATGAGGTAAGGAATAGTGTTTGGATACAAAAGTTTAGTCCTAAAGTTATTTAAGGAATGAGAGGGAGATTGAAATTTAACTGTGCATGTTGTAATTGAAGTTATGCAAAGTTTGTGGAGGGTAAATTTGAATGTGACAGTGTCAGAGTGACAGGTTGAAGTTTCGAGGTACGTGCGTGTCTTGCTAATTTTTGGATAGTTGGTCCTATTTACAGTGATGTGATTATTGTTTTAATACAGAAGACAATTGCTGTGTTACACCATGCTAATGACTGTACTAGAAAAGTGTAGGAATGTTATCACAAAATGTGTCTGCTTCTATGGATAATAGTGAGAAAATATTTGGTTGTTGATTTGTTTAAATGATAATATGAATACATGACAGCAAATGTGCTGTCAACTTAATGCCTTGCCTGTTGGCCAGTATGTGCAACTGTTGATCAATCAATTACTCCTTTCAGTAATGATGGGATTGCACGTGGAGCTGAACAGAAAGTGGGTGCGAGCCACATATTACAAAATAACCTGAGGAGGATCGAAATACATGGAACTTGTTTCTGCTGTTGAATTGAGCTGATAAGTTGTTGAGGTGAAAGCATCGTTTGTGACTAGATGTGAGAAGAAAGAGCCCACAGAAGACTGTCTCTTGTTGTGAGAATTAAATGACTATAACTTGGAGAGACAATTGTTTCTCTCAGTGAGATGCCGTGTGAGAATGACGGGAACCAATTGTGCGGAATAGCATGGGCTGAGCTGCCAACCAATCCAGCGTAGGACCGAACCAAATTGGATGGATACTTGGTAATTGTACTTAGTGATTTTGTTTCAGAGAAAGTGGTCTTTGATAGAGATTGTGTTTTGTTATCACAGTATTTGGAGAATTGTGCTGCATAGTAATGGCAGTTAGATTTTTGCCGTGTTAGATCTAATGATTAACCAAGAGGCACTAGTTGTGGATGTCAGCTCAGTTCATATACTGATTGACATCTTTTGTAGGTTTGTCAGAGGGTAGCTCAACTCAAAGGTGTAACCCCTCAGTGATACATCAGCAGTTGTCGTTGCGATGGAATTTTTAGTGTGTGTGTGTGTGTGTGTGTGTGTGTGTGTGTTTGTGTGTGTCTGTCAGGTGAAAAGGTTGAATGTATTTTGAGTTGAGAATTTTGAGAGTCCTAGGTATGGCAAATAATGTGTGTTTGCATTACTTCTTGGATTTTTGCTGTGTAATTTTTGTGGATTTTTGGTTGATTTAAGGATCAGTACGTGATAGAATGGCGAGTGTGAAGGTTTCTTCTGTTTTCTTTGTGTAGGCAAGTTCTTTAATACGCATTGTTAATGTGTTTGCTGCTACTCGTGTGATAACTACAAGTAACAGATATTTTTTCGTGAGTGAGTCTGTGTTGTGAGAATAACGTTCATGTCTGATGGAGTGCACCTGCATCATTAGCTGTTGGAAAGAACTTGCAAATGGCAGCATTGTAACAACTGTCTAACAACAGGTGGAAAGTGAATCTCTACTGTGGAAATGTGAAGAAGACGTTTGATGCTGTTCCTTGATGGTAGAAGTGTGAATGGACATTTGAAGAAATACAAAAGTGATGCTGTACTGAAGGCATTGAAACATCAGACCAGTTAGAAGATGAACACAAGTAACTTTGCACCGTGTGTTAGAGGCACAAGTGGAAGAACAGTATGAATACAGGTTGCCTCCTGATGCATGAAACATCTCACACAGGGACAGTGGTTGTTTTCTTGATGCAGGCTAATTTGTGTTAGTTTTGCTTGTGTATTGATATCCTCTTCCAGAAAAAGACATACAATGCTTTGTTTGAGAACACAGATTATTGGACAGAGATTTGAAAGAAGTTATGTAATGAATGCTTGGAAAAGAGTTTTGAACAAAAGAGATATATTCTGTTGAGTTTTGGAGATTTCATTTGGCAAGTGTTAGTGGAATGGCACTGAGATGAAGTTGCTGGTAATCCCAAGCTCTTGAATGTCATGACATTGTCTGCGAGCTGGCACTTGGAATTTGTATGACATTAGCTGACAGACTACAGTGCTGTTGCACAGAAGGTTAGTGAGTATGTACTTTTTGAGTGAGCAGACTAAACTGGTGGCCATGTGAGAAGATTTTCTCAGTGTGCTACTAACGTAATGGGTCTTACATGTTCAAAGCAGCTATTTTCAGTGTATATCGATATAGACAAATGAACGCAATCCCATAATTGAATGTGAAAACGCCATGTGGCACTAGAGCGTGACTTGAAATGGAAGTTTTCTAGAAGACATCTGGCTGAATATATTCAAGTGATACTACAATTACTGTGCATTGGAATTGTATAGAAGGTTGACTCACAAATTGCAATGTGTTGGGAAGCTACGTATCTACTGGCGTCAGCTCCCATTGGAAGTAAAGGTTTGTGAATATGTTTGCAGTTTGCTTGTCGAATTCGTTGACTAGTGTAAGAGCTAAGTAAATTGTGAAGGATCACTATTAGTTGTCCTTAGCTATTGTTAAATTTGTACTTTTGATATAGTCAGATCTGTTTAGTGTGATTATTTGTAGTTGGGTGTACTATCTTAAGCACAGGGCGTTGCATGTTTATACAGTGAGAAGTGGCACAGAGTTAGTGGAGAATAGCGTTGTTCTCTCAGAGTTCAGTATTTTGTGTGTTCATGAATAGTTGAGTACTAGGTGGGGGAAGAGAGCTACTGTGAAAAATGCCATAGTTTACTTAAGACACGGGATATGTGTGTTAATTAGGTATATGATGAGTGTTTGAAATTCTTGAGAAGAATTAGTAACTGTCATTTGCAGAAGTGGCAGTTTAGAGTACAGTGTGTTGTTATTATAGCAATGCTTGAAACATTTGTTTTACATATAACATGCCTTGGTGATACGTGTCTTGCTTTGACAGGATGATCGATGCTAGTGAATATTATCGATTTCACCGATAGCGGATTAAGACAGTGAGGTTTTCATGCAGTGATGCGTTGGAGAAATTTGAGAGAGCAGAGCTAAGAGTTTTTGAAGCTTGTTGGGAAGTCGTATTTCATAGTTTGGTGCTTTTCTTGAGCCGGGTCCATTTACTATTTTTTATGCGGTGAAGAAGCAAAGCAGTGCGTTATCATTAGCATATGCTGAAGGCAGACTTGCAGTGGAGAATAGTTGCTGCACATTGAAGTACCAAAAGGAAATGTTGATGAGGTAAGGAATAGTGTTTGGATACAAAAGTTTAGTCCTAAAGTTATTTAAGGAATGAGAGGGAGATTGAAATTTAATTGTGCATGTTGTAATTGAAGTTATGCAAAGTTTGTGGAGGGTAAATTTGAATGTGACAGTGTCAGAGTGACAGGTTGAAGTTTCGAGGTACGTGCGTGTCTTGCTAATTTTTGGATAGTTGGTCCTATTTACAGTGATGTGATTATTGTTTTAATACAGAAGACAATTGCTGTGTTACACCATGCTAATGACTGTACTAGAAAAGTGTAGGAATGTTATCACAAAATGTGTCTGCTTCTATGGATAATAGTGAGAAAATATTTGGTTGTTGATTTGTTTAAATGATAATATGAATACATGACAGCAAATGTGCTGTCAACTTAATGCCTTGCCTGTTGGCCAGTATGTGCAACTGTTGATCAATCAATTACTCCTTTCAGTAATGATGGGATTGCACGTGGAGCTGAACAGAAAGTGGGTGCGAGCCACATATTACAAAATAACCTGAGGAGGATCGAAATACATGGAACTTGTTTCTGCTGTTGAATTGAGCTGATAAGTTGTTGAGGTGAAAGCATCGTTTGTGACTAGATGTGAGAAGAAAGAGCCCACAGAAGACTGTCTCTTGTTGTGAGAATTAAATGACTATAACTTGGAGAGACAATTGTTTCTCTCAGTGAGATGCCGTGTGAGAATGACGGGAACCAATTGTGCGGAATAGCATGGGCTGAGCTGCCAACCAATCCAGCGTAGGACCGAACCAAATTGGATGGATACTTGGTAATTGTACTTAGTGATTTTGTTTCAGAGAAAGTGGTCTTTGATAGAGATTGTGTTTTGTTATCACAGTATTTGGAGAATTGTGCTGCATAGTAATGGCAGTTAGATTTTTGCCGTGTTAGATCTAATGATTAACCAAGAGGCACTAGTTGTGGATGTCAGCTCAGTTCATATACTGATTGACATCTTTTGTAGGTTTGTCAGAGGGTAGCTCAACTCAAAGGTGTAACCCCTCAGTGATACATCAGCAGTTGTCGTTGCGATGGAATTTTTAGTGTGTGTGTGTGTGTGTGTGTGTGTGTGTGTGTGTGTGTGTGTGTGTCTGTCAGGTGAAAAGGTTGAATGTATTTTGAGTTGAGAATTTTGAGAGTCCTAGGTATGGCAAATAATGTGTGTTTGCATTACTTCTTGGATTTTTGCTGTGTAATTTTTGTGGATTTTTGGTTGATTTAAGGATCAGTACGTGATAGAATGGCGAGTGTGAAGGTTTCTTCTGTTTTCTTTGTGTAGGCAAGTTCTTTAATACGCATTGTTAATGTGTTTGCTGCTACTCGTGTGATAACTACAAGTAACAGATATTTTTTCGTGAGTGAGTCTGTGTTGTGAGAATAACGTTCATGTCTGATGGAGTGCACCTGCATCATTAGCTGTTGGAAAGAACTTGCAAATGGCAGCATTGTAACAACTGTCTAACAACAGGTGGAAAGTGAATCTCTACTGTGGAAATGTGAAGAAGACGTTTGATGCTGTTCCTTGATGGTAGAAGTGTGAATGGACATTTGAAGAAATACAAAAGTGATGCTGTACTGAAGGCATTGAAACATCAGACCAGTTAGAAGATGAACACAAGTAACTTTGCACCGTGTGTTAGAGGCACAAGTGGAAGAACAGTATGAATACAGGTTGCCTCCTGATGCATGAAACATCTCACACAGGGACAGTGGTTGTTTTCTTGATGCAGGCTAATTTGTGTTAGTTTTGCTTGTGTATTGATATCCTCTTCCAGAAAAAGACATACAATGCTTTGTTTGAGAACACAGATTATTGGACAGAGATTTGAAAGAAGTTATGTCATGAATGCTTGGAAAAGAGTTTTGAACAAAAGAGATATATTCTGTTGAGTTTTGGAGATTTCATTTGGCAAGTGTTAGTGGAATGGCACTGAGATGAAGTTGCTGGTAATCCCAAGCTCTTGAATGTCATGACATTGTCTGCGAGCTGGCACTTGGAATTTGTATGACATTAGCTGACAGACTAAACTGGTGGCCATGTGAGAAGATTTTCTCAGTGTGCTACTAACGTAATGGGTCTTACATGTTCATTGCAGCTATTTTCAGTGTATATCGATATAGACAAATGAACGCAATCCCATAATTGAATGTGAAAACGCCATGTGGCACTAGAGCGTGACTTGAAATGGAAGTTTTCTAGAAGACGTCTGGCTGAATATATTCAAGTGATACTACAATTACTGTGCATTGGAATTGTATAGAAGGTTGACTCACAAATTGCAATGTGTTGGGAAGCTACGTATCTACTGGCGTCAGCTCCCATTGGAAGTAAAGGTTTGTGAATATGTTTGCAGTTTGCTTGTCGAATTCGTTGACTAGTGTAAGAGCTAAGTAAATTGTGAAGGATCACTATTAGTTGTCCTTAGCTATTGTTAAATTTGTACTTTTGATATAGTCAGATCTGTTTAGTGTGATTATTTGCAGTTGGGTGTACTATCTTAAGCACAGGGCGTTGCATGTTTATACAGTGAGAAGTGGCACAGAGTTAGTGGAGAATAGCGTTGTTCTCTCAGAGTTCAGTATTTTGTGTGTTCATGAATAGTTGAGTACTAGGTGGGGGAAGAGAGCTACTGTGAAAAATGCCATAGTTTACTTAAGACACGGGATATGTGTGTTAATTAGGTATATGATGAGTGTTTGAAATTCTTGAGAAGAATTAGTAACTGTCATTTGCAGAAGTGGCAGTTTAGAGTACAGTGTGTTGTTATTATAGCAATGCTTGAAACATTTGTTTTACATATAAAATGCCTTGGTGATACGTGTCTTGCTTTGACAGGATGATCGATGCTAGTGAATATTATCGATTTCACCGATAGCGGATTAAGACAGTGAGGTTTTCATGCAGTGATGCGTTGGAGAAATTTGAGAGAGCAGAGCTAAGAGTTTTTGAAGCTTGTTGGGAAGTCGTATTTCATAGTTTGGTGCTTTTCTTGAGCCGGGTACATTTACTATTTTTCATGCGGTGAAGAAGCAAAGCAGTGCGTTATCATTAGCATATGCTGAAGGCAGACTTGCAGTGGAGAATAGTTGCTGCACATTGAAGTACCAAAAGGAAATGTTGATGAGGTAAGGAATAGTGTTTGGATACAAAAGTTTAGTCCTAAAGTTATTTAAGGAATGAGAGGGAGATTGAAATTTAATTGTGCATGTTGTAATTGAAGTTATGCAAAGTTTGTGGAGGGTAAATTTGAATGTGACAGTGTCAGAGTGACAGGTTGAAGTTTCGAGGTACGTGCGTGTCTTGCTAATTTTTGGATAGTTGGTCCTATTTACAGTGATGTGATTATTGTTTTAATACAGAAGACAATTGCTGTGTTACACCATGCTAATGACTGTACTAGAAAAGTGTAGGAATGTTATCACAAAATGTGTCTGCTTCTATGGATAATAGTGAGAAAATATTTGGTTGTTCATTTGTTTAAATGATAATATGAATACATGACAGCAAATGTGCTGTCAACTTAATGCCTTGCCTGTTGGCCAGTATGTGCAACTGTTGATCAATCAATTACTCCTTTCAGTAATGATGGGATTGCACGTGGAGCTGAACAGAAAGTGGGTGCGAGCCACATATTACAAAATAACCTGAGGAGGATCGAAATACATGGAACTTGTTTCTGCTGTTGAATTGAGCTGATAAGTTGTTGAGGTGAAAGCATCGTTTGTGACTAGATGTGAGAAGAAAGAGCCCACAGAAGACTCTCTCTTGTTGTGAGAATTAAATGACTATAACTTGGAGAGACAATTGTTTCTCTCAGTGAGATGCCGTGTGAGAATGACGGGAACCAATTGTGCGGAATAGCATGGGCTGAGCTGCCAACCAATCCAGCGTAGGACCGAACCAAATTGGATGGATACTTGGTAATTGTACTTAGTGATTTTGTTTCAGAGAAAGTGGTCTTTGATAGAGATTGTGTTTTGTTATCACAGTATTTGGAGAATTGTGCTGCATAGTAATGGCAGTTAGATTTTTGCCGTGTTAGATCTAATGATTAACCAAGAGGCACTAGTTGTGGATGTCAGCTCAGTTCATATACTGATTGACATCTTTTGTAGATTTGTCAGAGGGTAGCTCAACTCAAAGGTGTAACCCCTCAGTGATACATCAGCAGTTGTCGTTGCGATGGAATTTTTAGTGTGTGTGTGTGTGTTTGTGTGTGTGTGTGTGTCTGTCAGGTGAAAAGGTTGAATGTATTTTGAGTTGAGAATTTTGAGAGTCCTAGGTATGGCAAATAATGTGTGTTTGCATTACTTCTTGGATTTTTGCTGTGTAATTTTTGTGGATTTTTGGTTGATTTAAGGATCAGTACGTGATAGAATGGCGAGTGTGAAGGTTTCTTCTGTTTTCTTTGTGTAGGCAAGTTCTTTAATACGCATTGTTAATGTGTTTGCTGCTACTCGTGTGATAACTACAAGTAACAGATATTTTTTCGTGAGTGAGTCTGTGTTGTGAGAATAACGTTCATGTCTGATGGAGTGCACCTGCATCATTAGCTGTTGGAAAGAACTTGCAAATGGCAGCATTGTAACAACTGTCTAACAACAGGTGGAAAGTGAATCTCTACTGTGGAAATGTGAAGAAGACGTTTGATGCTGTTCCTTGATGGTAGAAGTGTGAATGGACATTTGAAGAAATACAAAAGTGATGCTGTACTGAAGGCATTGAAACATCAGACCAGTTAGAAGATGAACACAAGTAACTTTGCACCGTGTGTTAGAGGCACAAGTGGAAGAACAGTATGAATACAGGTTGCCTCCTGATGCATGAAACATCTCACACAGGGACAGTGGTTGTTTTCTTGATGCAGGCTAATTTGTGTTAGTTTTGCTTGTGTATTGATATCCTCTTCCAGAAAAAGACATACAATGCTTTGTTTGAGAACACAGATTATTGGACAGAGATTTGAAAGAAGTTATGTCATGAATGCTTGGAAAAGAGTTTTGAACAAAAGAGATATATTCTGTTGAGTTTTGGAGATTTCATTTGGCAAGTGTTAGTGGAATGGCACTGAGATGAAGTTGCTGGTAATCCCAAGCTCTTGAATGTCATGACATTGTCTGCGAGCTGGCACTTGGAATTTGTATGACATTAGCTGACAGACTACAGTGCTGTTGCACAGAAGGTTAGTGAGTATGTACTTTTTGAGTGAGCAGACTAAACTGGTGGCCATGTGAGAAGATTTTCTCAGTGTGCTACTAACGTAATGGGTCTTACATGTTCATTGCAGCTATTTTCAGTGTATATCGATATAGACAAATGAACGCAATCCCATAATTGAATGTGAAAACGCCATGTGGCACTAGAGCGTGACTTGAAATGGAAGTTTTCTAGAAGACGTCTGGCTGAATATATTCAAGTGATACTACAATTACTGTGCATTGGAATTGTATAGAAGGTTGACTCACAAATTGCAATGTGTTGGGAAGCTACGTATCTACTGGCGTCAGCTCCCATTGGAAGTAAAGGTTTGTGAATATGTTTGCAGTTTGCTTGTCGAATTCGTTGACTAGTGTAAGAGCTAAGTAAATTGTGAAGGATCACTATTAGTTGTCCTTAGCTATTGTTAAATTTGTACTTTTGATATAGTCAGATCTGTTTAGTGTGATTATTTGCAGTTGGGTGTACTATCTTAAGCACAGGGCGTTGCATGTTTATACAGTGAGAAGTGGCACAGAGTTAGTGGAGAATAGCGTTGTTCTCTCAGAGTTCAGTATTTTGTGTGTTCATGAATAGTTGAGTACTAGGTGGGGGAAGAGAGCTACTGTGAAAAATGCCATAGTTTACTTAAGACACGGGATATGTGTGTTAATTAGGTATATGATGAGTGTTTGAAATTCTTGAGAAGAATTAGTAACTGTCATTTGCAGAAGTGGCAGTTTAGAGTACAGTGTGTTGTTATTATAGCAATGCTTGAAACATTTGTTTTACATATAACATGCCTTGGTGATACGTGTCTTGCTTTGACAGGATGATCGATGCTAGTGAATATTATCGATTTCACCGATAGCGGATTAAGACAGTGAGGTTTTCATGCAGTGATGCGTTGGAGAAATTTGAGAGAGCAGAGCTAAGAGTTTTTGAAGCTTGTTGGGAAGTCGTATTTCATAGTTTGGTGCTTTTCTTGAGCCGGGTCCATTTACTATTTTTTATGCGGCGAAGAAGCAAAGCAGTGCGTTATCATTAGCATATGCTGAAGGCAGACTTGCAGTGGAGAATAGTTGCTGCACATTGAAGTACCAAAAGGAAATGTTGATGAGGTAAGGAATAGTGTTTGGATACAAAAGTTTAGTCCTAAAGTTATTTAAGGAATGAGAGGGAGATTGAAATTTAATTGTGCATGTTGTAATTGAAGTTATGCAAAGTTTGTGGAGGGTAAATTTGAATGTGACAGTGTCAGAGTGACAGGTTGAAGTTTCGAGGTACGTGCGTGTCTTGCTAATTTTTGGATAGTTGGTCCTATTTACAGTGATGTGATTATTGTTTTAATACAGAAGACAATTGCTGTGTTACACCATGCTAATGACTGTACTAGAAAAGTGTAGGAATGTTATCACAAAATGTGTCTGCTTCTATGGATAATAGTGAGAAAATATTTGGTTGTTGATTTGTTTAAATGATAATATGAATACATGACAGCAAATGTGCTGTCAACTTAATGCCTTGCCTGTTGGCCAGTATGTGCAACTGTTGATCAATCAATTACTCCTTTCAGTAATGATGGGATTGCACGTGGAGCTGAACAGAAAGTGGGTGCGAGCCACATATTACAAAATAACCTGAGGAGGATCGAAATACATGGAACTTGTTTCTGCTGTTGAATTGAGCTGATAAGTTGTTGAGGTGAAAGCATCGTTTGTGACTAGATGTGAGAAGAAAGAGCCCACAGAAGACTCTCTCTTGTTGTGAGAATTAAATGACTATAACTTGGAGAGACAATTGTTTCTCTCAGTGAGATGCCGTGTGAGAATGACGGGAACCAATTGTGCGGAATAGCATGGGCTGAGCTGCCAACCAATCCAGCGTAGGACCGAACCAAATTGGATGGATACTTGGTAATTGTACTTAGTGATTTTGTTTCAGAGAAAGTGGTCTTTGATAGAGATTGTGTTTTGTTATCACAGTATTTGGAGAATTGTGCTGCATAGTAATGGCAGTTAGATTTTTGCCGTGTTAGATCTAATGATTAACCAAGAGGCACTAGTTGTGGATGTCAGCTCAGTTCATATACTGATTGACATCTTTTGTAGATTTGTCAGAGGGTAGCTCAACTCAAAGGTGTAACCCCTCAGTGATACATCAGCAGTTGTCGTTGCGATGGAATTTTTAGTGTGTGTGTGTGTGTGTGTGTGTGTGTGTGTGTCTGTCAGGTGAAAAGGTTGAATGTATTTTGAGTTGAGAATTTTGAGAGTCCTAGGTATGGCAAATAATGTGTGTTTGCATTACTTCTTGGATTTTTGCTGTGTAATTTTTGTGGATTTTTGGTTGATTTAAGGATCAGTACGTGATAGAATGGCGAGTGTGAAGGTTTCTTCTGTTTTCTTTGTGTAGGCAAGTTCTTTAATACGCATTGTTAATGTGTTTGCTGCTACTCGTGTGATAACTACAAGTAACAGATATTTTTTCGTGAGTGAGTCTGTGTTGTGAGAATAACGTTCATGTCTGATGGAGTGCACCTGCATCATTAGCTGTTGGAAAGAACTTGCAAATGGCAGCATTGTAACAACTGTCTAACAACAGGTGGAAAGTGAATCTCTACTGTGGAAATGTGAAGAAGACGTTTGATGCTGTTCCTTGATGGTAGAAGTGTGAATGGACATTTGAAGAAATACAAAAGTGATGCTGTACTGAAGGCATTGAAACATCAGACCAGTTAGAAGATGAACACAAGTAACTTTGCACCGTGTGTTAGAGGCACAAGTGGAAGAACAGTATGAATACAGGTTGCCTCCTGATGCATGAAACATCTCACACAGGGACAGTGGTTGTTTTCTTGATGCAGGCTAATTTGTGTTAGTTTTGCTTGTGTATTGATATCCTCTTCCAGAAAAAGACATACAATGCTTTGTTTGAGAACACAGATTATTGGACAGAGATTTGAAAGAAGTTATGTAATGAATGCTTGGAAAAGAGTTTTGAACAAAAGAGATATATTCTGTTGAGTTTTGGAGATTTCATTTGGCAAGTGTTAGTGGAATGGCACTGAGATGAAGTTGCTGGTAATCCCAAGCTTTTGAATGTCATGACATTGTCTGCGAGCTGGCACTTGGAATTTGTATGACATTAGCTGACAGACTACAGTGCTGTTGCACAGAAGGTTAGTGAGTATGTACTTTTTGAGTGAGCAGACTAAACTGGTGGCCATGTGAGAAGATTTTCTCAGTGTGCTACTAACGTAATGGGTCTTACATGTTCATTGCAGCTATTTTCAGTGTATATCGATATAGACAAATGAACGCAATCCCATAATTGAATGTGAAAACGCCATGTGGCACTAGAGCGTGACTTGAAATGGAAGTTTTCTAGAAGACCTCTGGCTGAATATATTCAAGTGATACTACAATTACTGTGCATTGGAATTGTATAGAAGGTTGACTCACAAATTGCAATGTGTTGGGAAGCTACGTATCTACTGGCGTCAGCTCCCATTGGAAGTAAAGGTTTGTGAATATGTTTGCAGTTTGCTTGTCGAATTCGTTGACTAGTGTAAGAGCTAAGTAAATTGTGAAGGATCACTATTAGTTGTCCTTAGCTATTGTTAAATTTGTACTTTTGATATAGTCAGATCTGTTTAGTGTGATTATTTGCAGTTGGGTGTACTATCTTAAGCACAGGGCGTTGCATGTTTATACAGTGAGAAGTGGCACAGAGTTAGTGGAGAATAGCGTTGTTCTCTCAGAGTTCAGTATTTTGTGTGTTCATGAATAGTTGAGTACTAGGTGGGGGAAGAGAGCTACTTTGAAAAATGCCATAGTTTACTTAAGACACGGGATATGTGTGTTAATTAGGTATATGATGAGTGTTTGAAATTCTTGAGAAGAATTAGTAACTGTCATTTGCAGAAGTGGCAGTTTAGAGTACAGTGTGTTGTTATTATAGCAATGCTTGAAACATTTGTTTTACATATAACATGCCTTGGTGATACGTGTCTTGCTTTGACAGGATGATCGATGCTAGTGAATATTATCGATTTCACCGATAGCGGATTAAGACAGTGAGGTTTTCATGCAGTGATGCGTTGGAGAAATTTGAGAGAGCAGAGCTAAGAGTTTTTGAAGCTTGTTGGGAAGTCGTATTTCATAGTTTGGTGCTTTTCTTGAGCCGGGTCCATTTACTATTTTTTATGCGGTGAAGAAGCAAAGCAGTGCGTTATCATTAGCATATGCTGAAGGCAGACTTGCATTGGAGAATAGTTGCTGCACATTGAAGTACCAAAAGGAAATGTTGATGAGGTAAGGAATAGTGTTTGGATACAAAAGTTTAGTCATAAAGTTATTTAAGGAATGAGAGGGAGATTGAAATTTAATTGTGCATGTTGTAATTGAAGTTATGCAAAGTTTGTGGAGGGTAAATTTGAATGTGACAGTGTCAGAGTGACAGGTTGAAGTTTCGAGGTACGTGCGTGTCTTGCTAATTTTTGGATAGTTGGTCCTATTTACAGTGATGTGATTATTGTTTTAATACAGAAGACAATTGCTGTGTTACACCATGCTAATGACTGTACTAGAAAAGTGTAGGAATGTTATCACAAAATGTGTCTGCTTCTATGGATAATAGTGAGAAAATATTTGGTTGTTCATTTGTTTAAATGATAATATGAATACATGACAGCAAATGTGCTGTAAACTTAATGCCTTGCCTGTTGGCCAGTATGTGCAACTGTTGATCAATCAATTACTCCTTTCAGTAATGATGGGATTGCACGTGGAGCTGAACAGAAAGTGGGTGCGAGCCACATATTACAAAATAACCTGAGGAGGATCGAAATACATGGAACTTGTTTCTGCTGTTGAATTGAGCTGATAAGTTGTTGAGGTGAAAGCATCGTTTGTGACTAGATGTGAGAAGAAAGAGCCCACAGAAGACTCTCTCTTGTTGTGAGAATTAAATGACTATAACTTGGAGAGACAATTGTTTCTCTCAGTGAGATGCCGTGTGAGAATGACGGGAACCAATTGTGCGGAATAGCATGGGCTGAGCTGCCAACCAATCCAGCGTAGGACCGAACCAAATTGGATGGATACTTGGTAATTGTACTTAGTGATTTTGTTTCAGAGAAAGTGGTCTTTGATAGAGATTGTGTTTTGTTATCACAGTATTTGGAGAATTGTGCTGCATAGTAATGGCAGTTAGATTTTTGCCGTGTTAGATCTAATGATTAACCAAGAGGCACTAGTTGTGGATGTCAGCTCAGTTCATATACTGATTGACATCTTTTGTAGATTTGTCAGAGGGTAGCTCAACTCAAAGGTGTAACCCCTCAGTGATACATCAGCAGTTGTCGTTGCGATGGAATTTTTAGTGTGTGTGTGTGTGTGTGTGTGTGTGTGTGTGTGTGTGTGTGTGTGTCTGTCAGGTGAAAAGGTTGAATGTATTTTGAGTTGAGAATTTTGAGAGTCCTAGGTATGGCAAATAATGTGTGTTTGCATTACTTCTTGGATTTTTGCTGTGTAATTTTTGTGGATTTTTGGTTGATTTAAGGATCAGTACGTGATAGAATGGCGAGTGTGAAGGTTTCTTCTGTTTTCTTTGTGTAGGCAAGTTCTTTAATACGCATTGTTAATGTGTTTGCTGCTACTCGTGTGATAACTACAAGTAACAGATATTTTTTCGTGAGTGAGTCTGTGTTGTGAGAATAACGTTCATGTCTGATGGAGTGCACCTGCATCATTAGCTGTTGGAAAGAACTTGCAAATGGCAGCATTGTAACAACTGTCTAACAACAGGTGGAAAGTGAATCTCTACTGTGGAAATGTGAAGAAGACGTTTGATGCTGTTCCTTGATGGTAGAAGTGTGAATGGACATTTGAAGAAATACAAAAGTGATGCTGTACTGAAGGCATTGAAACATCAGACCAGTTAGAAGATGAACACAAGTAACTTTGCACCGTGTGTTAGAGGCACAAGTGGAAGAACAGTATGAATACAGGTTGCCTCCTGATGCATGAAACATCTCACACAGGGACAGTGGTTGTTTTCTTGATGCAGGCTAATTTGTGTTAGTTTTGCTTGTGTATTGATATCCTCTTCCAGAAAAAGACATACAATGCTTTGTTTGAGAACACAGATTATTGGACAGAGATTTGAAAGAAGTTATGTCATGAATGCTCGGAAAAGAGTTTTGAACAAAAGAGATATATTCTGTTGAGTTTTGGAGATTTCATTTGGCAAGTGTTAGTGGAATGGCACTGAGATGAAGTTGCTGGTAATCCCAAGCTCTTGAATGTCATGACATTGTCTGCGAGCTGGCACTTGGAATTTGTATGACATTAGCTGACAGACTACAGTGCTGTTGCACAGAAGGTTAGTGAGTATGTACTTTTTGAGTGAGCAGACTAAACTGGTGGCCATGTGAGAAGATTTTCTCAGTGTGCTACTAACGTAATGGGTCTTACATGTTCATTGCAGCTATTTTCAGTGTATATCGATATAGACAAATGAACGCAATCCCATAATTGAATGTGAAAACGCCATGTGGCACTAGAGCGTGACTTGAAATGGAAGTTTTCTAGAAGACCTCTGGCTGAATATATTCAAGTGATACTACAATTACTGTGCATTGGAATTGTATAGAAGGTTGACTCACAAATTGCAATGTGTTGGGAAGCTACGTATCTACTGGCGTCAGCTCCCATTGGAACTAAAGGTTTGTGAATATGTTTGCAGTTTGCTTGTCGAATTCGTTGACTAGTGTAAGAGCTAAGTAAATTGTGAAGGATCACTATTAGTTGTCCTTAGCTATTGTTAAATTTGTACTTTTGATATAGTCAGATCTGTTTAGTGTGATTATTTGCAGTTGGGTGTACTATCTTAAGCACAGGGCGTTGCATGTTTATACAGTGAGAAGTGGCACAGAGTTAGTGGAGAATAGCGTTGTTCTCTCAGAGTTCAGTATTTTGTGTGTTCATGAATAGTTGAGTACTAGGTGGGGGAAGAGAGCTACTGTGAAAAATGCCATAGTTTACTTAAGACACGGGATATGTGTGTTAATTAGGTATATGATGAGTGTTTGAAATTCTTGAGAAGAATTAGTAACTGTCATTTGCAGAAGTGGCAGTTTAGAGTACAGTGTGTTGTTATGATAGCAATGCTTGAAACATTTGTTTTACATATAACATGCCTTGGTGATACGTGTCTTGCTTTGACAGGATGATCGATGCTAGTGAATATTATCGATTTCACCGATAGCGGATTAAGACAGTGAGGTTTTCATGCAGTGATGCGTTGGAGAAATTTGAGAGAGCAGAGCTAAGAGTTTTTGAAGCTTGTTGGGAAGTCGTATTTCATAGTTTGGTGCTTTTCTTGAGCCGGGTCCATTTACTATTTTTTATGCGGTGAAGAAGCAAAGCAGTGCGTTATCATTAGCATATGCTGAAGGCAGACTTGCAGTGGAGAATAGTTGCTGCACATTGAAGTACCAAAAGGAAATGTTGATGAGGTAAGGAATAGTGTTTGGATACAAAAGTTTAGTCCTAAAGTTATTTAAGGAATGAGAGGGAGATTGAAATTTAATTGTGCATGTTGTAATTGAAGTTATGCAAAGTTTGTGGAGGGTAAATTTGAATGTGACAGTGTCAGAGTGACAGGTTGAAGTTTCGAGGTACGTGCGTGTCTTGCTAATTTTTGGATAGTTGGTCCTATTTACAGTGATGTGATTATTGTTTTAATACAGAAGACAATTGCTGTGTTACACCATGCTAATGACTGTACTAGAAAAGTGTAGGAATGTTATCACAAAATGTGTCTGCTTCTATGGATAATAGTGAGAAAATATTTGGTTGTTGATTTGTTTAAATGATAATATGAATACATGACAGCAAATGTGCTGTCAACTTAATGCCTTGCCTGTTGGCCAGTATGTGCAACTGTTGATCAATCAATTACTCCTTTCAGTAATGATGGGATTGCACGTGGAGCTGAACAGAAAGTGGGTGCGAGCCACATATTACAAAATAACCTGAGGAGGATCGAAATACATGGAACTTGTTTCTGCTGTTGAATTGAGCTGATAAGTTGTTGAGGTGAAAGCATCGTTTGTGACTAGATGTGAGAAGAAAGAGCCCACAGAAGACTCTCTCTTGTTGTGAGAATTAAATGACTATAACTTGGAGAGACAATTGTTTCTCTCAGTGAGATGCCGTGTGAGAATGACGGGAACCAATTGTGCGGAATAGCATGGGCTGAGCTGCCAACCAATCCAGCGTAGGACCGAACCAAATTGGATGGATACTTGGTAATTGTACTTAGTGATTTTGTTTCAGAGAAAGTGGTCTTTGATAGAGATTGTGTTTTGTTATCACAGTATTTGGAGAATTGTGCTGCATAGTAATGGCAGTTAGATTTTTGCCGTGTTAGATCTAATGATTAACCAAGAGGCACTAGTTGTGGATGTCAGCTCAGTTCATATACTGATTGACATCTTTTGTAGATTTGTCAGAGGGTAGCTCAACTCAAAGGTGTAACCCTTCAGTGATACATCAGCAGTTGTCGTTGCGATGGAATTTTTAGTGTGTGTGTGTGTGTGTGTGTGTGTGTGTGTGTGTGTGTGTGTGTCTGTCTGTCAGGTGAAAAGGTTGAATGTATTTTGAGTTGAGAATTTTGAGAGTCCTAGGTATGGCAAATAATGTGTGTTTGCATTACTTCTTGGATTTTTGCTGTGTAATTTTTGTGGATTTTTGGTTGATTTAAGGATCAGTACGTGATAGAATGGCGAGTGTGAAGGTTTCTTCTGTTTTCTTTGTGTAGGCAAGTTCTTTAATACGCATTGTTAATGTGTTTGCTGCTACTCGTGTGATAACTACAAGTAACAGATATTTTTTCGTGAGTGAGTCTGTGTTGTGAGAATAACGTTCATGTCTGATGGAGTGCACCTGCATCATTAGCTGTTGGAAAGAACTTGCAAATGGCAGCATTGTAACAACTGTCTAACAACAGGTGGAAAGTGAATCTCTACTGTGGAAATGTGAAGAAGACGTTTGATGCTGTTCCTTGATGGTAGAAGTGTGAATGGACATTTGAAGAAATACAAAAGTGATGCTGTACTGAAGGCATTGAAACATCAGACCAGTTAGAAGATGAACACAAGTAACTTTGCACCGTGTGTTAGAGGCACAAGTGGAAGAACAGTATGAATACAGGTTGCCTCCTGATGCATGAAACATCTCACACAGGGACAGTGGTTGTTTTCTTGATGCAGGCTAATTTGTGTTAGTTTTGCTTGTGTATTGATATCCTCTTCCAGAAAAAGACATACAATGCTTTGTTTGAGAACACAGATTGTTGGACAGAGATTTGAAAGAAGTTATGTCATGAATGCTTGGAAAAGAGTTTTGAACAAAAGAGATATATTCTGTTGAGTTTTGGAGATTTCATTTGGCAAGTGTTAGTGGAATGGCACTGAGATGAAGTTGCTGGTAATCCCAAGCTCTTGAATGTCATGACATTGTCTGCGAGCTGGCACTTGGAATTTGTATGACATTAGCTGACAGACTACAGTGCTGTTGCACAGAAGGTTAGTGAGTATGTACTTTTTGAGTGAGCAGACTAAACTGGTGGCCATGTGAGATGATTTTCTCAGTGTGCTACTAACGTAATGGGTCTTACATGTTCATTGCAGCTATTTTCAGTGTATATCGATATAGACAAATGAACGCAATCCCATAATTGAATGTGAAAACGCCATGTGGCACTAGAGCGTGACTTGAAATGGAAGTTTTCTAGAAGACGTCTGGCTGAATATATTCAAGTGATACTACAATTACTGTGCATTGGAATTGTATAGAAGGTTGACTCACAAATTGCAATGTGTTGGGAAGCTACGTATCTACTGGCGTCAGCTCCCATTGGAACTAAAGGTTTGTGAATATGTTTGCAGTTTGCTTGTCGAATTCGTTGACTAGTGTAAGAGCTAAGTAAATTGTGAAGGATCACTATTAGTTGTCCTTAGCTATTGTTAAATTTGTACTTTTGATATAGTCAGATCTGTTTAGTGTGATTATTTGCAGTTGGTTGTACTATCTTAAGCACAGGGCGTTGCATGTTTATACAGTGAGAAGTGGCACAGAGTTAGCGGAGAATAGCGTTGTTCTCTCAGAGTTCAGTATTTTGTGTGTTCATGAATAGTTGAGTACTAGGTGGGGGAAGAGAGCTACTGTGAAAAATGCCATAGTTTACTTAAGACACGGGATATGTGTGTTAATTAGGTATATGATGAGTGTTTGAAATTCTTGAGAAGAATTAGTAACTGTCATTTGCAGAAGTGGCAGTTTAGAGTACAGTGTGTTGTTATTATAGCAATGCTTGAAACATTTGTTTTACATATAAAATGCCTTGGTGATACGTGTCTTGCTTTGACAGGATGATCGATTCTAGTGAATATTATCGATTTCACCGATAGCGGATTAAGACAGTGAGGTTTTCATGCAGTGATGCGTTGGAGAAATTTGAGAGAGCAGAGCTAACAGTTTTTGAAGCTTGTTGGGAAGTCGTATTTCATAGTTTGGTGCTTTTCTTGAGCCGGGTCCATGTACTATTTTTTATGCGGTGAAGAAGCAAAGCAGTGCGTTATCATTAGCATATCCTGAAGGCAGACTTGCAGTGGAGAATAGTTGCTGGACATTGAAGTACCAAAAGGAAATGTTGATGAGGTAAGGAATAGTGTTTGGATACAAAAGTTTAGTCCTAAAGTTATTTAAGGAATGAGAGGGAGATTGAAATTTAATTGTGCATGTTGTAATTGAAGTTATGCAAAGTTTGTGGAGGGTAAATTTGAATGTGACAGTGTCAGAGTGACAGGTTGAAGTTTCGAGGTACGTGCGTGTCTTGCTAATTTTTGGATAGTTGGTCCTATTTACAGTGATGTGATTATTGTTTTAATACAGAAGACAATTGCTGTGTTACACCATGCTAATGACTGTACTAGAAAAGTGTAGGAATGTTATCACAAAATGTGTCTGCTTCTATGGATAATAGTGAGAAAATATTTGGTTGTTGATTTGTTTAAATGATAATATGAATACATGACAGCAAATGTGCTGTCAACTTAATGCCTTGCCTGTTGGCCAGTATGTGCAACTGTTGATCAATCAATTACTCCTTTCAGTAATGATGGGATTGCACGTGGAGCTGAACAGAAAGTGGGTGCGAGCCACATATTACAAAATAACCTGAGGAGGATCGAAATACATGGAACTTGTTTCTGCTGTTGAATTGAGCTGATAAGTTGTTGAGGTGAAAGCATCGTTTGTGACTAGATGTGAGAAGAAAGAGCCCACAGAAGACTCTCTCTTGTTGTGAGAATTAAATGACTATAACTTGGAGAGACAATTGTTTCTCTCAGTGAGATGCCGTGTGAGAATGACGGGAACCAATTGTGCGGAATAGCATGGGCTGAGCTGCCAACCAATCCAGCGTAGGACCGAACCAAATTGGATGGATACTTGGTAATTGTACTTAGTGATTTTGTTTCAGAGAAAGTGGTCTTTGATAGAGATTGTGTTTTGTTATCACAGTATTTGGAGAATTGTGCTGCATAGTAATGGCAGTTAGATTTTTGCCGTGTTAGATCTAATGATTAACCAAGAGGCACTAGTTGTGGATGTCAGCTCAGTTCATATACTGATTGACATCTTTTGTAGGTTTGTCAGAGGGTAGCTCAACTCAAAGGTGTAACCCCTCAGTGATACATCAGCAGTTGTCGTTGCGATGGAATTTTTAGTGTGTGTGTGTGTGTGTGTGTGTGTGTGTGTGTGTGTGTGTGTCTGTCAGGTGAAAAGGTTGAATGTATTTTGAGTTGAGAATTTTGAGAGTCCTAGGTATGGCAAATAATGTGTGTTTGCATTACTTCTTGGATTTTTGCTGTGTAATTTTTGTGGATTTTTGGTTGATTTAAGGATCAGTACGTGATAGAATGGCGAGTGTGAAGGTTTCTTCTGTTTTCTTTGTGTAGGCAAGTTCTTTAATACGCATTGTTAATGTGTTTGCTGCTACTCGTGTGATAACTACAAGTAACAGATATTTTTTCGTGAGTGAGTCTGTGTTGTGAGAATAACGTTCATGTCTGATGGAGTGCACCTGCATCATTAGCTGTTGGAAAGAACTTGCAAATGGCAGCATTGTAACAACTGTCTAACAACAGGTGGAAAGTGAATCTCTACTGTGGAAATGTGAAGAAGACGTTTGATGCTGTTCCTTGATGGTAGAAGTGTGAATGGACATTTGAAGAAATACAAAAGTGATGCTGTACTGAAGGCATTGAAACATCAGACCAGTTAGAAGATGAACACAAGTAACTTTGCACCGTGTGTTAGAGGCACAAGTGGAAGAACAGTATGAATACAGGTTGCCTCCTGATGCATGAAACATCTCACACAGGGACAGTGGTTGTTTTCTTGATGCAGGCTAATTTGTGTTAGTTTTGCTTGTGTATTGATATCCTCTTCCAGAAAAAGACATACAATGCTTTGTTTGAGAACACAGATTATTGGACAGAGATTTGAAAGAAGTTATGTCATGAATGCTTGGAAAAGAGTTTTGAACAAAAGAGATATATTCTGTTGAGTTTTGGAGATTTCATTTGGCAAGTGTTAGTGGAATGGCACTGAGATGAAGTTGCTGGTAATCCCAAGCTCTTGAATGTCATGACATTGTCTGCGAGCTGGCACTTGGAATTTGTATGACATTAGCTGACAGACTAAACTGGTGGCCATGTGAGAAGATTTTCTCAGTGTGCTACTAACGTAATGGGTCTTACATGTTCATTGCAGCTATTTTCAGTGTATATCGATATAGACAAATGAACGCAATCCCATAATTGAATGTGAAAACGCCATGTGGCACTAGAGCGTGACTTGAAATGGAAGTTTTCTAGAAGACGTCTGGCTGAATATATTCAAGTGATACTACAATTACTGTGCATTGGAATTGTATAGAAGGTTGACTCACAAATTGCAATGTGTTGGGAAGCTACGTATCTACTGGCGTCAGCTCCCATTGGAAGTAAAGGTTTGTGAATATGTTTGCAGTTTGCTTGTCGAATTCGTTGACTAGTGTAAGAGCTAAGTAAATTGTGAAGGATCACTATTAGTTGTCCTTAGCTATTGTTAAATTTGTACTTTTGATATAGTCAGATCTGTTTAGTGTGATTATTTGCAGTTGGGTGTACTATCTTAAGCACAGGGCGTTGCATGTTTATACAGTGAGAAGTGGCACAGAGTTAGTGGAGAATAGCGTTGTTCTCTCAGAGTTCAGTATTTTGTGTGTTCATGAATAGTTGAGTACTAGGTGGGGGAAGAGAGCTACTGTGAAAAATGCCATAGTTTACTTAAGACACGGGATATGTGTGTTAATTAGGTATATGATGAGTGTTTGAAATTCTTGAGAAGAATTAGTAACTGTCATTTGCAGAAGTGGCAGTTTAGAGTACAGTGTGTTGTTATTATAGCAATGCTTGAAACATTTGTTTTACATATAAAATGCCTTGGTGATACGTGTCTTGCTTTGACAGGATGATCGATGCTAGTGAATATTATCGATTTCACCGATAGCGGATTAAGACAGTGAGGTTTTCATGCAGTGATGCGTTGGAGAAATTTGAGAGAGCAGAGCTAAGAGTTTTTGAAGCTTGTTGGGAAGTCGTATTTCATAGTTTGGTGCTTTTCTTGAGCCGGGTACATTTACTATTTTTCATGCGGTGAAGAAGCAAAGCAGTGCGTTATCATTAGCATATGCTGAAGGCAGACTTGCAGTGGAGAATAGTTGCTGCACATTGAAGTACCAAAAGGAAATGTTGATGAGGTAAGGAATAGTGTTTGGATACAAAAGTTTAGTCCTAAAGTTATTTAAGGAATGAGAGGGAGATTGAAATTTAATTGTGCATGTTGTAATTGAAGTTATGCAAAGTTTGTGGAGGGTAAATTTGAATGTGACAGTGTCAGAGTGACAGGTTGAAGTTTCGAGGTACGTGCGTGTCTTGCTAATTTTTGGATAGTTGGTCCTATTTACAGTGATGTGATTATTGTTTTAATACAGAAGACAATTGCTGTGTTACACCATGCTAATGACTGTACTAGAAAAGTGTAGGAATGTTATCACAAAATGTGTCTGCTTCTATGGATAATAGTGAGAAAATATTTGGTTGTTGATTTGTTTAAATGATAATATGAATACATGACAGCAAATGTGCTGTCAACTTAATGCCTTGCCTGTTGGCCAGTATGTGCAACTGTTGATCAATCAATTACTCCTTTCAGTAATGATGGGATTGCACGTGGAGCTGAACAGAAAGTGGGTGCGAGCCACATATTACAAAATAACCTGAGGAGGATCGAAATACATGGAACTTGTTTCTGCTGTTGAATTGAGCTGATAAGTTGTTGAGGTGAAAGCATCGTTTGTGACTAGATGTGAGAAGAAAGAGCCCACAGAAGACTGTCTCTTGTTGTGAGAATTAAATGACTATAACTTGGAGAGACAATTGTTTCTCTCAGTGAGATGCCGTGTGAGAATGACGGGAACCAATTGTGCGGAATAGCATGGGCTGAGCTGCCAACCAATCCAGCGTAGGACCGAACCAAATTGGATGGATACTTGGTAATTGTACTTAGTGATTTTGTTTCAGAGAAAGTGGTCTTTGATAGAGATTGTGTTTTGTTATCACAGTATTTGGAGAATTGTGCTGCATAGTAATGGCAGTTAGATTTTTGCCGTGTTAGATCTAATGATTAACCAAGAGGCACTAGTTGTGGATGTCAGCTCAGTTCATATACTGATTGACATCTTTTGTAGATTTGTCAGAGGGTAGCTCAACTCAAAGGTGTAACCCCTCAGTGATACATCAGCAGTTGTCGTTGCGATGGAATTTTTAGTGTGTGTGTGTGTGTGTGTGTGTGTGTGTGTGTGTGTGTGTGTCTGTCAGGTGATAAGGTTGAATGTATTTTGAGTTGAGAATTTTGAGAGTCCTAGGTATGGCAAATAATGTGTGTTTGCATTACTTCTTGGATTTTTGCTGTGTAATTTTTGTGGATTTTTGGTTGATTTAAGGATCAGTACGTGATAGAATGGCGAGTGTGAAGGTTTCTTCTGTTTTCTTTGTGTAGGCAAGTTCTTTAATACGCATTGTTAATGTGTTTGCTGCTACTCGTGTGATAACTACAAGTAACAGATATTTTTTCGTGAGTGAGTCTGTGTTGTGAGAATAACGTTCATGTCTGATGGAGTGCACCTGCATCATTAGCTGTTGGAAAGAACTTGCAAATGGCAGCATTGTAACAACTGTCTAACAACAGGTGGAAAGTGAATCTCTACTGTGGAAATGTGAAGAAGACGTTTGATGCTGTTCCTTGATGGTAGAAGTGTGAATGGACATTTGAAGAAATACAAAAGTGATGCTGTACTGAAGGCATTGAAACATCAGACCAGTTAGAAGATGAACACAAGTAACTTTGCACCGTGTGTTAGAGGCACAAGTGGAAGAACAGTATGAATACAGGTTGCCTCCTGATGCATGAAACATCTCACACAGGGACAGTGGTTGTTTTCTTGATGCAGGCTAATTTGTGTTAGTTTTGCTTGTGTATTGATATCCTCTTCCAGAAAAAGACATACAATGCTTTGTTTGAGAACACAGATTATTGGACAGAGATTTGAAAGAAGTTATGTAATGAATGCTTGGAAAAGAGTTTTGAACAAAAGAGATATATTCTGTTGAGTTTTGGAGATTTCATTTGGCAAGTGTTAGTGGAATGGCACTGAGATGAAGTTGCTGGTAATCCCAAGCTCTTGAATGTCATGACATTGTCTGCGAGCTGGCACTTGGAATTTGTATGACATTAGCTGACAGACTACAGTGCTGTTGCACAGAAGGTTAGTGAGTATGTACTTTTTGAGTGAGCAGACTAAACTGGTGGCCATGTGAGAAGATTTTCTCAGTGTGCTACTAACGTAATGGGTCTTACATGTTCAAAGCAGCTATTTTCAGTGTATATCGATATAGACAAATGAACGCAATCCCATAATTGAATGTGAAAACGCCATGTGGCACTAGAGCGTGACTTGAAATGGAAGTTTTCTAGAAGACGTCTGGCTGAATATATTCAAGTGATACTACAATTACTGTGCATTGGAATTGTATAGAAGGTTGACTCACAAATTGCAATGTGTTGGGAAGCTACGTATCTACTGGCGTCAGCTCCCATTGGAAGTAAAGGTTTGTGAATATGTTTGCAGTTTGCTTGTCGAATTCGTTGACTAGTGTAAGAGCTAAGTAAATTGTGAAGGATCACTATTAGTTGTCCTTAGCTATTGTTAAATTTGTACTTTTGATATAGTCAGATCTGTTTAGTGTGATTATTTGTAGTTGGGTGTACTATCTTAAGCACAGGGCGTTGCATGTTTATACAGTGAGAAGTGGCACAGAGTTAGTGGAGAATAGCGTTGTTCTCTCAGAGTCCAGTATTTTGTGTGTTCATGAATAGTTGAGTACTAGGTGGGGGAAGAGAGCTACTGTGAAAAATGCCATAGTTTACTTAAGACACGGGATATGTGTGTTAATTAGGTATATGATGAGTGTTTGAAATTCTTGAGAAGAATTAGTAACTGTCATTTGCAGAAGTGGCAGTTTAGAGTACAGTGTGTTGTTATTATAGCAATGCTTGAAACATTTGTTTTACATATAACATGCCTTGGTGATACGTGTCTTGCTTTGACAGGATGATCGATGCTAGTGAATATTATCGATTTCACCGATAGCGGATTAAGACAGTGAGGTTTTCATGCAGTGATGCGTTGGAGAAATTTGAGAGAGCAGAGCTAAGAGTTTTTGAAGCTTGTTGGGAAGTCGTATTTCATAGTTTGGTGCTTTTCTTGAGCCGGGTCCATTTACTATTTTTTATGCGGTGAAGAAGCAAAGCAGTGCGTTATCATTAGCATATGCTGAAGGCAGACTTGCAGTGGAGAATAGTTGCTGCACATTGAAGTACCAAAAGGAAATGTTGATGAGGTAAGGAATAGTGTTTGGATACAAAAGTTTAGTCCTAAAGTTATTTAAGGAATGAGAGGGAGATTGAAATTTAATTGTGCATGTTGTAATTGAAGTTATGCAAAGTTTGTGGAGGGTAAATTTGAATGTGACAGTGTCAGAGTGACAGGTTGAAGTTTCGAGGTACGTGCGTGTCTTGCTAATTTTTGGATAGTTGGTCCTATTTACAGTGATGTGATTATTGTTTTAATACAGAAGACAATTGCTGTGTTACACCATGCTAATGACTGTACTAGAAAAGTGTAGGAATGTTATCACAAAATGTGTCTGCTTCTATGGATAATAGTGAGAAAATCTTTGGTTGTTGATTTGTTTAAATGATAATATGAATACATGACAGCAAATGTGCTGTCAACTTAATGCCTTGCCTGTTGGCCAGTATGTGCAACTGTTGATCAATCAATTACTCCTTTCAGTAATGATGGGATTGCACGTGGAGCTGAACAGAAAGTGGGTGCGAGCCACATATTACAAAATAACCTGAGGAGGATCGAAATACATGGAACTTGTTTCTGCTGTTGAATTGAGCTGATAAGTTGTTGAGGTGAAAGCATCGTTTGTGACTAGATGTGAGAAGAAAGAGCCCACAGAAGACTCTCTCTTGTTGTGAGAATTAAATGACTATAACTTGGAGAGACAATTGTTTCTCTCAGTGAGATGCCGTGTGAGAATGACGGGAACCAATTGTGCGGAATAGCATGGGCTGAGCTGCCAACCAATCCAGCGTAGGACCGAACCAAATTGGATGGATACTTGGTAATTGTACTTAGTGATTTTGTTTCAGAGAAAGTGGTCTTTGATAGAGATTGTGTTTTGTTATCACAGTATTTGGAGAATTGTGCTGCATAGTAATGGCAGTTAGATTTTTGCCGTGTTAGATCTAATGATTAACCAAGAGGCACTAGTTGTGGATGTCAGCTCAGTTCATATACTGATTGACATCTTTTGTAGGTTTGTCAGAGGGTAGCTCAACTCAAAGGTGTAACCCCTCAGTGATACATCAGCAGTTGTCGTTGCGATGGAATTTTTAGTGTGTGTGTGTGTGTGTGTGTGTGTGTGTGTGTGTGTGTGTGTGTGTCTGTCAGGTGAAAAGGTTGAATGTATTTTGAGTTGAGAATTTTGAGAGTCCTAGGTATGGCAAATAATGTGTGTTTGCATTACTTCTTGGATTTTTGCTGTGTAATTTTTGTGGATTTTTGGTTGATTTAAGGATCAGTACGTGATAGAATGGCGAGTGTGAAGGTTTCTTCTGTTTTCTTTGTGTAGGCAAGTTCTTTAATACGCATTGTTAATGTGTTTGCTGCTACTCGTGTGATAACTACAAGTAACAGATATTTTTTCGTGAGTGAGTCTGTGTTGTGAGAATAACGTTCATGTCTGATGGAGTGCACCTGCATCATTAGCTGTTGGAAAGAACTTGCAAATGGCAGCATTGTAACAACTGTCTAACAACAGGTGGAAAGTGAATCTCTACTGTGGAAATGTGAAGAAGACGTTTGATGCTGTTCCTTGATGGTAGAAGTGTGAATGGACATTTGAAGAAATACAAAAGTGATGCTGTACTGAAGGCATTGAAACATCAGACCAGTTAGAAGATGAACACAAGTAACTTTGCACCGTGTGTTAGAGGCACAAGTGGAAGAACAGTATGAATACAGGTTGCCTCCTGATGCATGAAACATCTCACACAGGGACAGTGGTTGTTTTCTTGATGCAGGCTAATTTGTGTTAGTTTTGCTTGTGTATTGATATCCTCTTCCAGAAAAAGACATACAATGCTTTGTTTGAGAACACAGATTATTGGACAGAGATTTGAAAGAAGTTATGTCATGAATGCTTGGAAAAGAGTTTTGAACAAAAGAGATATATTCTGTTGAGTTTTGGAGATTTCATTTGGAGAGTGTTAGTGGAATGGCACTGAGATGAAGTTGCTGGTAATCCCAAGCTCTTGAATGTCATGACATTGTCTGCGAGCTGGCACTTGGAATTTGTATGACATTAGCTGACAGACTACAGTGCTGTTGCACAGAAGGTTAGTGAGTATGTACTTTTTGAGTGAGCAGACTAAACTGGTGGCCATGTGAGAAGATTTTCTCAGTGTGCTACTAACGTAATGGGTCTTACATGTTCATTGCAGCTATTTTCAGTGTATATCGATATAGACAAATGAACGCAATCCCATAATTGAATGTGAAAACGCCATGTGGCACTAGAGCATGACTTGAAATGGAAGTTTTCTAGAAGACGTCTGGCTGAATATATTCAAGTGATACTACAATTACTGTGCATTGGAATTGTATAGAAGGTTGACTCACAAATTGCAATGTGTTGGGAAGCTACGTATCTACTGGCGTCAACTCCCATTGGAAGTAAAGGTTTGTGAATATGTTTGCAGTTTGCTTGTCGAATTCGTTGACTAGTGTAAGAGCTAAGTAAATTGTGAAGGATCACTATTAGTTGTCCTTAGCTATTGTTAAATTTGTACTTTTGATATAGTCAGATCTGTTTAGTGTGATTATTTGCAGTTGGGTGTACTATCTTAAGCACAGGGCGTTGCATGTTTATACAGTGAGAAGTGGCACAGAGTTAGTGGAGAATAGCGTTGTTCTCTCAGAGTTCAGTATTTTGTGTGTTCATGAATAGTTGAGTACTAGGTGGGGGAAGAGAGCTACTGTGAAAAATGCCATAGTTTACTTAAGACACGGGATATGTGTGTTAATTAGGTATATGATGAGTGTTTGAAATTCTTGAGAAGAATTAGTAACTGTCATTTGCAGAAGTGGCAGTTTAGAGTACAGTGTGTTGTTATTATAGCAATGCTTGAAACATTTGTTTTACATATAACATGCCTTGGTGATACGTGTCTTGCTTTGACAGGATGATCGATGCTAGTGAATATTATCGATTTCACCGATAGCGGATTAAGACAGTGAGGTTTTCATGCAGTGATGCGTTGGAGAAATTTGAGAGAGCAGAGCTAAGAGTTTTTGAAGCTTGTTGGGAAGTCGTATTTCATAGTTTGGTGCTTTTCTTGAGCCGGGTCCATTTACTATTTTTTATGCGGTGAAGAAGCAAAGCAGTGCGTTATCATTAGCATATGCTGAAGGCAGACTTGCAGTGGAGAATAGTTGCTGCACATTGAAGTACCAAAAGGAAATGTTGATGAGGTAAGGAATAGTGTTTGGATACAAAAGTTTAGTCCTAAAGTTATTTAAGGAATGAGAGGGAGATTGAAATTTAATTGTGCATGTTGTAATTGAAGTTATGCAAAGTTTGTGGAGGGTAAATTTGAATGTGACAGTGTCAGAGTGACAGGTTGAAGTTTCGAGGTACGTGCGTGTCTTGCTAATTTTTGGATAGTTGGTCCTATTTACAGTGATGTGATTATTGTTTTAATACAGAAGACAATTGCTGTGTTACACCATGCTAATGACTGTACTAGAAAAGTGTAGGAATGTTATCACAAAATGTGTCTGCTTCTATGGATAATAGTGAGAAAATATTTGGTTGTTGATTTGTTTAAATGATAATATGAATACATGACAGCAAATGTGCTGTCAACTTAATGCCTTGCCTGTTGGCCAGTATGTGCAACTGTTGATCAATCAATTACTCCTTTCAGTAATGATGGGATTGCACGTGGAGCTGAACAGAAAGTGGGTGCGAGCCACATATTACAAAATAACCTGAGGAGGATCGAAATACATGGAACTTGTTTCTGCTGTTGAATTGAGCTGATAAGTTGTTGAGGTGAAAGCATCATTTGTGACTAGATGTGAGAAGAAAGAGCCCACAGAAGACTGTCTCTTGTTGTGAGAATGAAATGACTATAACTTGGAGAGACAATTGTTTCTCTCAGTGAGATGACGTGTAAGAATGACGGGAACCAATTGTGCGGAATAGCATGGGCTGAGCTGCCAACCAATCCAGCGTAGGACCGAACCAAATTGGATGGATACTTGGTAATTGTACTTAGTGATTTTGTTTCAGAGAAAGTGGTCTTTGATAGAGATTGTGTTTTGTTATCACAGTATTTGGAGAATTGTGCTGCATAGTAATGGCAGTTAGATTTTTGCCGTGTTAGATCTAATGATTAACCAAGAGGCACTAGTTGTGGATGTCAGCTCAGTTCATATACTGATTGACATCTTTTGTAGATTTGTCAGAGGGTAGCTCAACTCAAAGGTGTAACCCCTCAGTGATACATCAGCAGTTGTCGTTGCGATGGAATTTTTAGTGTGTGTGTGTGTGTGTGTGTGTGTGTGTGTGTGTGTGTGTGTGTCTGTCAGGTGAAAAGGTTGAATGTATTTTGAGTTGAGAATTTTGAGAGTCCTAGGTATGGCAAATAATGTGTGTTTGCATTACTTCTTGGATTTTTGCTGTGTAATTTTTGTGGATTTTTGGTTGATTTAAGGATCAGTACGTGATAGAATGGCGAGTGTGAAGGTTTCTTCTGTTTTCTTTGTGTAGGCAAGTTCTTTAATACGCATTGTTAATGTGTTTGCTGCTACTCGTGTGATAACTACAAGTAACAGATATTTTTTCGTGAGTGAGTCTGTGTTGTGAGAATAACGTTCATGTCTGATGGAGTGCACCTGCAT